>NC_143565.1:77880000-78486250 GCF_054136105.1 Typopeltis vanoorti
AATGTTCCATCACTTTTTCCAGTGAAAAGGCTTATGTTTTGCTAACTGGACAGAAAACTATCTTACTAATCCTTTAGGTGATTTGGAAATATTCCTTTTCATCGTATTATATCAGTTTATATGAATGATTTCCGATGCTTCCAAATAACGCTATGTTCAAGTAACAGAGCAGTTTTGTTTTGGTTCTCTTCGAAACTAAGGGATGTTATATAAAGTTTTAAATTTAGTTTGTGTTCTGTAACAGTGATGACATTTTCACAGCCAATGGATCCTGTAAGGATCCAAACCATCCGTGCCATCGGAGAAGAATCCAGAGAAACCATGGCGGCTTGTCCCGCTCGGAGAGATTAGCATTAAAGGCTCTTCTAGAGTTGGGCGCGGGATCTGCCAAACAAGAATCATCACAATGTCTTGATTCAGCGAAATCTGAAGTACTCTCAAGTGACCTGTCTCGTTCAACCTCACCCGCCATCCAGCATATTAATAACCTTACACGTCGTATATATGTGGATAGATGAGCAAGTCACCAGCGAATCTCAAGATGCACATTCTGACTCATACAGGAAAAAAAATTAATTTTGATTCCGCTATGTAATATTCACAGACTAACGTGCACTTTATTAAACTTGATGAAATTGGAATTTATTTTATTTTATCAGGCGAAAGGAAAGACATCTGTTCGGTATGTGCGAAATAGTTTCTACGTAGCGACCTACCTCAGCAGACACGTGAAAGAGGATCACTTGTTTCTTCGCCAAATATTTGAATAATCATGTGGTCAAGGTTCATCGTGTAGCAAACAATCCCTCCCGAAGAACCAGCAGCTGATAATCTTCTATAAGATATGTTTTGAGTTTTAATTATACCGAAATCTGTTAAGGAAGTTATTTCATTGGCTTTTGATTTGCCACTGCACCCTGTGCGATTTTTGTTCCAATCGATTCTTCTTAAGTTACGCGAATAAAGCTTTGCAAAAATCAGAAATTTCGTGCCGTCTTTGGAATATGCAGAATTCCTGATCTAAAATTAAGTAGAAAAATTTCATAACCTTTAATGAGATTTGCACACTGCGAGCATCGTCTTCGATTATAACCATATATTTCTGTCCTTATAATTTAAGTGTTAAGCTTTTGTTTTCTTAACAATGTATGTGGTAAAAGTTCTTAGATTATAATTTTTCACCTTTTCAAATAATGCTAACTTAGCTCGCGTGAGGATGTTACTGGCCGATTTCTACTTTTTCGAAGGTCAGTGATATTCTTCAGACAGTGAGCTTTTTCTGTACGATCAGCTCGACAAAGTGCTGTATCGTAGGAGGTTTTGACAATGCACTTTAGTTGAGAACATTTGGTTTTAAACTTCGGCTAGGAAGCAATTTTTTTTTTTTTTATTTCATATCGCAAAAAAAAACACACCCAGTTTGATAACTATAACGAACTTCGGAGATTAAAGTATTAATTAGTTTCACAGCTAAATAAATTGGCAACTGACAGGGCACTGAGTATAATATGCAAATTGTAAACAGGCCGTGTCATCTTGCTTAATAGTCGAGCCAAACGTTCATATTTCCTTAATAGCTATTCGTGAATCAGTTTGACGTTTGATTAAGTAAATTGCTATATTAGTCTGCACATTCGGAACATGTTTTCGTTTTCTATATGAAAACGAAAACATTAACCCGTATATGTCACACACCGAAAGAACAATTTTTGCATTTTGATAGTTATGGCAGATCAGACACAAATTCTTCATGATGATGTACTCTTCGTGTATATCCATGCAAGGACAGTAGATGCGCGACTTCTACTCGGGTGGTTGTTGGAAATTTACTCAGCATTAGAGAAAGCGAAATGCTCATGAAGGGTCTTGTCCTATAAATTTGCTGAAGAAAGTTAAGCCATTACAGTATAGAATAAGAAAACGCTTCCTTGAGATAGCGAAACGTCCTGTATATAATTTTCAACATTTTAGTTCTATCGGCTTGTGGACGAAGGGCTCCCCCATAGTTTGCCAGGGCACTCGGTTTTCCGTCTCTCCCATCCATCTCACTCCTGGAACTTGTTCCAATTCATTCCTCGATCTTTTTTTCGGTCTTCCTCAATCCATTGGCTCCACTGTTGTTTTCCTAGTCCACCTTTTGTCATTGCAGCTGGTAATATGGCCAACCCATCTGAACTTAGCCTGTTTAATGTTTTTCATTTTAGGATATCCATGGTACGAGTTTGAGATTTTATCCATGTGTTTGTTTTCCTATCTCTTAATGTTAATTTTTAGCATACTTTTCTTCATTCGATGTTGTTGTCAACTTCTGTTAAAGTCCATGCTTCATTTCCATATGTTATCTCAGGAAGTATGTATTGGTTGAAACCTTTTATTTTCAGATTCATAAGGATATCACATCTGAGTATGTCTCATTTTGTCACAAGTCATCCAACCAATGCGAGTTCTCCATTCAAACTCTTTTCTTTCGTAGTCCTAAAAAGACATCAGCTTGTCCAAATATATAAGAGGTAGCTTGTTCTATTTCATGGTTTTCAAATTTGACAGGTCTTTGGTTTATTTAATAATTGTTTTTGTTATTTTTAAATGCATTACTCTGAAGGTTTCATTTATAGCCGATTTAGCGTTCCTTTCAGCTCTTCTGCTTTTAGGACATCTGCAAATTTAAGATGACGAATCCTTTCTACACATGTTTATTCCTTTTGTTTCCCAATCAAGGCTTCTAAAGACTTCTTATACTGCAGCTGTAAATAGTTTGGAAGATATGGTATCGCCTTGTCGGATGCCTTTTTATGTTTATATTGGAAACTTTTCACTGTTTTTATATAATTTAATTAAATTACTCAAGTTGCAATATTGTAAATATATTTTAGTGTTTCGATATATGGTTTCTAAGTTCCCTGGGCTTCCAGAGCTTTTAATATTGCAGATATTTTATTTTAACTAAATCAAACGCTTTTCCTAATCTCTGTATCGACTACGTGCGATTCGCGTAGTGGCTATGCGGTTCGCAATCATATTCCTGGGAAAGTAGTATCGTGGATTCGATTCCCTTCACCGAAGTGAGATTTTAAGGATCATTCTCAGACATGGCCATTCAGCCGGTCTTGGGTGTGGACAGCAGCGTTTTTGTTCCCAGTTTATCTGGGATTTTTCCCAGACCACCTGACCCGCAGCTACAGCCATAGAATATACCGGGAGCACAGGACTAGTCACCTTATGCTTGGGACGGGTATGACTTAAGATGACCCTGTAACAGGCCAGTAGGCCTGACCAAGTAGAAGATATATATAGGCCAGACGTAAGGCCTATTGTATTCAATTGATTTTTCAATAAGTTTTCTCAATGTGTGAATATTGTCCATAAGGTATTGTAATTTTTCCTAAATCCATCTTGTTCACAGGATTGCATTCCCTCAACTTTAGATTTTATTCTATTGTAATTTTTGTGAAGGTGTGTGTATATTGTATTATATATATATATATATATATATATATATATATATATATATATAGTGGGTGGAGTAGGCTTATAGGTGTGTAGTTTTTTGATTTCTGCCTTATGCCCGTTTTTTTTGTTTAAATTATTAGGAGAAAATTGTTTCAATTTTTTGGAATTAATGTTTTAGGCACTAATTAAAGCGTTTGGTCAGCTGTATGAGGACAGGACTTGTTCTCACTTTCAACACGTCTACCACAACTCCATCTTCTCCTGGTGCCTTTCTACCCTTAGCTTCCCGCACTGTCATTTCCACTTCACCTTGTAAGATTTGAGGGGAATCGTTCTTCTCATTACTCGAATTATCCATATTTGATTCTTGGGTGTCTTGTTCTTTGTCATCTTAACGTTCAGCATAAAATTACTGAATTTCTTTTTTTTTTTTACAAAAGTTCATTTTCCTCTTACAGCAGCTATTATTATTACCTGACACCTCCAGTGAGTCCAAAGACTCCTCGCAAGAGGGCAACTATCACCAACTACAACGAATCTCAACTACCGTCTACCATCTCTAGTATTTTCACAAGCATTCGACTCTTTCCTTTGTTCGTCTTATGATCTTCATATTTTGATTGCTTAATTTTCTATATACACGATCTAATTTTATTTTCATCCATTGGCGTATAAGATTATAAATTTCCGAATATTCTATTTTATTTGTAGTGTACAAATCTTTCTTTTCATCAGAACTAGTTTCCTGTCTTAACGTTCTTCTTTGGTGGCTTTTTACACCTATTTCTAGTGCACATTTCAAGAGAGATTTTAAGATTTCGTTAGCATAACCGATGGTAGTTCATTTGAATGATTCTCTATCAGCTTTTATTCTGAAAAAAAGGTTTCGTAGGTTCATTAAATTAGTCATTTTTCTTCTGAGCTTATTCCGTAGTTCTTTAATTTTGCTCTTATTAGTCTGATCAATTCCTGTATTGAATCTATTGAGCACTTCGTTATTATTAAAGTATTTTGTAGGAGACGATAGAGTCCATTTCTTTATGTTTATTTGGGCTTCTACATGTTCTTTTCGGTTAATCTTCTTGAAAAAGCTGTTCATAATAAGGAGGTTATTTTCTTCTACGAATTAAATATTTTCCCCCTTTCATTTCTCTTTCCAAATCCAAATTTGCCGATGGCGTTTAGATGGTCATCTCCGATTCCAATCTTGGCAATAAAGCAGCCCATTTGACATATCAATCGATTCAACGTCTCTCCATTTAACGTGTTTAAAGACTATTTCTCATAAGCGAGTACCTCATGTCTCAGAATTCATAAAAATGAACTGTCTGACTTTGAGCAGTTATCAAGAGGGAATTATTATTGTGAAATTTCATTCCCAAACACTTCTTCCTCGTGACTGGAAACATGTTTGGAATGAAACAAAAATTAAAATGTCTCGAAAACCAGAGCTGTAAATATTCGAAATGCGCAAAACGGAATATTTAAATGGAATCTTGCATTGCACAATGAAAGATCTTATTAGCGACATGGTGGTAACAAGGGCTGACCTCAAGAGATGCACACTTGGCCCTAGAATGAGATGTGTAACCCATACATTGCATTTGGTTGTCCCCAATAGATTGAACTGATGGGTCTGCAGTAACAACCATCATGTTTTAACCTGTTCGCTCAAACTCGCACCACATAGCTTTGAACTCATTGCTACATAGAACGTTATCATTTTCACCAGTGTCACTAACTAGATTCAAATTTGATAATAGTACCCCTGCATCCCCAAAATACTCTATGCTGGATTCCACTTATATCTGGATCTGACTCAGAGCCAGCTTTCAATAATGCCAACAATCTTAAGCTGCAACGTATCCACCAGTTCAAGGAACTCAATCCATTTGATTGTAATGCCACTGGTATTTGTGTGTAGACAAGTGTTACATCCTGTGGAATTGAAATGAATGCATGAAACAAAATGCTACATAGTAAAAGTTGTCAAGAAAAGTTGAATGCGTTTCAATTTGTGTCCAAACAATTCATCTCATCGTGGATGAATCTTTCGGAGGGAAAATTCATCGCGAGAAATTTGAAATAGTGTAATGATACACACATTAACTAATGCATAAACAAGCCGGTTTACGAAAAGTTTATTTCAGTATTAATTACTGAAAAGAATTAACTTTATAACATTCCGAATAAAGTTAAATTAATATTTTGCATGATACTGATAAGCGATTTCCCTAATTTCTTACATTAGGTCTCTTTGATAAGTCTTTGTAGATGAGATATTAATCTTTCTATTCTAATAGGAGTAACATTGTCCAATTTGAGAATGTTTATTTTTGTAACCATTTGCTATTTTTATACAGACTTTAGACACTCATCTAGATAAGTGCTTTTCTCTGAACTAATTCAGAACATGAGGTGCTTTCAATTATAAGACCCGCGTATTTTGGAACTTGCTTTTTTCCATAGTAAAGATTTAAGGCAATTGTTTTTCGCGAAGACTACACTTACACCTCTGAATAAAATTAAACAAAGCGATAGGGAAATTACAAATCTTTTCATTTATAAATCAGCTGTGTAATCACTTAGTTGACAATACATTATCAATGTAGCATTGGTATTGTAATGAGAGCAAGATTTCGGAACTGGTCACTGCTAATTTAAAATTACGTTCCGATCTATTAATTTTCTTCCAGAAACTTAAACATGACTCCTCTCGTTAACAGATAGAATCAAGGAAAATTTATTGCTTGGAGGATTATACGAGTAATGAAAATATTTTCAGAGGAATTATTTATTCCTCATTACACATTAATATCCGCAACATTCTTTTACGGATATTAATTATGGATTACGGATATTAAGAATCCAAGTGGATCTGCAATATTTTTTTTCTGTATTATATAATAAATATGCTCGGCATTCATTTTATTTCTGTACACCGCAGTCAGCTTAAACATTCAGTGTTAAGCCCAACTCGTTTAATGTTTGCAAAGTCAGATTGTGCTCTCAAAGTATTTCGATTTTAAGGTTAGCCTAGGTCAGAGATTTGCTATCTCCGACATAGGCTAACCTAAAGAATCCTCGTTAACAGATTACATTAAGAAATCTGCTTTTAATTCTATAGCGAAAACTAGATTGCCAGTACTTGATCATTCGTCTCTCCCTTCAGCGTATTTGAAGTTCTCAAAAGTGAATATCTTACGTCTGCGGAATCAGAAAATTAACTTATTCAGTGAGCAGCAAAGAATTGTTATTGGTGGCAATTTCATTTCATACATGTCCTCTTCTTGGAGACATATTTGGAATGAAACAAAAAAAAGATTAAATGTTGACGCAAACGAAGAATTTTAAATGCGGATAAATTTAATTTTTAAATTAAAGTCTTTCATTGCAAGATATTTTATTAGCGTGATGGTGGTAAGAAATGCTGAACTCAAGAGATGCACAGTTGGCATTAGAATGAATTTCTACTTATGAGATTTCATTGTACCCAAATAATTTTCGGATTATTCATGCAATGCACTTCATAGTTCCCAATAGATATACTGCTATGTCTGTAGTAACATCCATATCTTATTGTCTCATCACACCAGAGACCTCCAACCTAATGCTACATGGAACGTTATGGTTTACATGAGTTTAACTAGACTGAAATGCGATATTAATAGTAGTACCCTACACCCATAAACGTCACAAAAATAATATATATCGATTCCACTTAAATGCGATTCAGAGGCAGCTTTCCGTTATGCAATCTTAGGCTTTAAGGTATCCAGATCAAGAAATTCAATCCATTTCTGTGTGATGCTCCTGGTGTTTGTAGGGAAGAACGTGCTTTTGGTTTTTGTATACAGGCAACCAGTGTATAAGACATTGGTACATGCCTAGAGAAATGAACTGCATTGCGTGGGGAACCCTGTTATCTTAGATGTAATTTTTCGGTATTTTTCCATTATTTTGTGAATCCCTGCTATTGAATCCATTTATTTCTTATGCGCCTGACTTTCCTGCATAAAGTATCACGTGCTGTGGAATTGGAAGGAATCAATATGCCACATTGTGAGAGTATGTCAAGGAAATTTGACTACATTCAAATTTGTGTGGCCAGACAATTCACTGAGAATCTTTTACTAGGGAAAAGTTATTGGTTAATTTCACTTTATGTTCTGTATAAAGTGAAATTAATATTCTCTATTTTGCGTATCAGTGAAATCCTCCCAAATTTATTTTTTAGATTCCACAGACTCGTAGATTGATATTAATATTTTATTAAAGTGTGTTAGGGAGTAAGAGCATCAAATGTAAGAATGTTGATTTTTCGTAAACACCATTTTTCTCCGTACTTAAGACTCATCCAGATGAGTACTTTCATTGAACTATTTCCGTTCAATGAAATACTGGCGCACTTTGACACTCCATGCAATGCACATATTAATGATTTTGAAGACTATTGTTTAACAGGAACATTGAGACTATACATTCCTCTTTCAGTGATTAAAACACATTGACAATGAAATTACACAAGTAAATCAGATGTTTACTCACTTAGTCGACAATATATTCGTTATAGAAAAATTTGATTCAGGATAGTTTGTCAAAACAATATTAGAAAGTAATGAAAATCAGAAAAAAATCTTTCAAGTTACAAAAGTGTTTTATGCGCTTTTTTGTAAAATATTAATATTCCATCTACAGCTATTGTACAGGAGAAAAATTGAAAAAAATAGAAATTAGAAATACACTGATGACAAACTACAATATTAGGTTCTTTACACAGAAATATATGAAATAAAATAGAATTAAATAAATTACAGAAAGAAAGCTATAATCTAAAATGTTTAGTCTCTGCATATCATTACAATATCTCAATTTTCTGATTATGAATTTTTCCCTGGAGAAAAAATCGAATTTTACACGCTATAAATTTTCTATGAACCATTCCAATTCTGTTTTGCTCCTATATAAATAGCACCTAAACATCCCAAATTGTAACAAATAACCCGAGGATAGGTTACGTTTGAAGATACCGGTCATCTCTAATGACTATTTCACCTAAAACGTTGATTACTAATATCAACTTTTGTTTCTAATAACCTACCGCATATTTGATCCGAAAGATCAGCATCTCACAAATTATGAAATTAGGCTGATGATTAATCTTATAATCTAGGATTTCAAGTAACATGCAAATTAAGTCAATAAAAATTTAACATAAGCAGATGTCATCTCTTCTAATTACACCAAGAGAAGCTAGTGACTTATTCAATATCCTGCTCTGGAAAGCAGACAGCATTCAGTGACCAGTTGGAAGAGAAAATTATTTGAATGGGAAAGATATTGGGTGGGCAGTAAATTTGTTTTTATTAGTAAATGAAAAACATTCTCCTAATACCAATGCTTCTGTATTCTTCGTCTCCTGCGTAATTTCTATTCTTAAATTAGCAATGAACGATTGCTAAATGTTGCAGTTACGTTGATGAAGGATAAGAATTTTAATCATTAAGGTGTTCAAAGTCTAAATTACTTTCCTGCTTAGATTACCAAACGTTTTACCACCTGTGTCGTTTTTTAATCTTTATATGAAGTGATAACATGCTGGGGAAGCCATGGATTCATTCTTTATATTATACTCGTTTCTGATTTATGGGAGTATCGGAATAAATTTTATTTCGCTATTAGATTCATTAATAATTTGACTTCATGAATATCAATAAAAGAATTTAACTGATCCACCGTACAAGTTAAACGTCACTTGTGAGATTATAGGGAATAATGCTTTGTCTCGTGGATATGCCTGTCCCCAAGTATGGTCCGATACGCGAGGTGATGTTTGCTAGTCGAGATATCCAGATCTCATCTGGATACCTACTGCTGGATAATGCACCATGGCTGATTACTGGTTCGTCTCCATTAAGCTTTAACCATTTTATTAGCCGGAGGCTGACCTTACTGATTTCGTAGACATAAGATTGTTTTAGAAATAATCACTGGCAACCATTGTTTTCCCATATTTCCTTATTGCGCCGGGATTATTAGCGTTTGTTTCAGTACACGGAACAAATACTGAGAACAAGATGTTTTTGATCGATAAAGCTTCCCTATAATTACTATTAAATAATAATATAGAATTTCTATGAAAACGTAAACAAAATTGAATTTATTCACTCCAACACTGAAGGAGACTCAACTTGGGAAAAAAAACAATACATTAGATTTAATTTATACTGAAAATTTTCCACAACTCGTTTTAGGTTTATTGCATCTGCAGAACTATAGTTGGTTGGGAAAGAAAGCCTTCGGCTGAATTTGCGTGAGTCAACTTTCAAGCTACTTTAAGGCCTGATCTTTGATGTGGGCTGCAGATCTCATTTAATTCTACACTCCATGTCAAGTAATTTTACTAATAATGTATACAAAAAAGTCTGTTTAGAAAATCTAAACAGTGTTTTCACAAGATAGCATTCAGCGATATATAATAACTACACTTAGGATGGTTTACTAGCTGTAATTTTCTACTTTAAGTCTTCTGGAACCAGACGTCAGAAAATTCTGGACCATTGACACTGAAAACGCAGCAAGTGATTCCACCAGGCTACATCAGAAAGGTTTGAGTATATTAAGTAAAAGCAAGTGTTTCACTACTTAAGGAAAGAGGCAAGCTCAACACATTTCATAACAATTTTATTAATCGATCGACAATCAGTTCAGATAAAGTTTCACATGTAACAATATTTTCTTAGCCTAAATATGCAATGATTGACAAACTAACTGCTCTAAGTTATAAAACACATTCACAATAGTCTGAAAATATTTGATTTAACAGCAGCACCATTTGTGATTAAACTTTTTCAAATTAACTGGCGATATTATTAAAGATTGCACTTTCAAATTAGAAGAACTGACATTTAGAATATTCTTTTTACACTCAATCCACTTGTTTTACAATATTGAAGTAGGGTTATGTGCAATTATTGAAGTCACAAAAATAGAAATTAAATAAATAAAATATGGGCTTGAAAACTTCACGAGATGATAACACTTCGTGATCTCGAGTGACAGTTGTAGTTTACAATGCTAAATTCATAAAATTGCACTGAAGATTGTTCATCGCGTGAAGGTTTCAAGTGGGATCTGTGGTCAGTTTCTCCTTATAAACAGCCCAACCTTAACTGATTGGGCTGTCTGAATTAGATTAATATTCTAGTGCAGAATTTACATTCGGCGTTTGTAAAACCACGCATTCGATTTCTATTACTGAAAAGTAAATTAGCATGCCATTAGCAGTTTACTCAAATATCCACCTAAACAACAATGCCTTAAACTGACGACAGACTCTCCTGGAGGAAGTTTGATTGTTAAGTTATGAACAGCTACATACGTTCAGGCTGCAGTAGCCTGCAAGTATTTGTAAAGTTCCTTGAGACTAAGATTTAAAGGAACACATCGAGTACAAGCCAGTTTGTTTTTGTTAACCACCATAAAATTGAAATATAGACAAAATATTAATACTATAATAGCATGGACCACATGCTAATTGTACACTTGGTGAATTGAAGGTGAATATAACGGTGGCTTTGCTATGCTTCCGATCCTAATAGCAACGGAGAGTTAAGCCAAATTATTTCTGTAATAGATGTGTTCACGTATGGCATTTTTAATTTAACTGGTTCATTGATTTGTTGGATTAGTGGGTCTTACCTCGGCAACCTGTACAGCAGAGGTAAGAAATCTTGGTTATACCAATTAAAATATTCAATACAATGATATGCATCTCAAATCTTAGATCTGCACAATTTTTGCAATCATGAGTTTCAAAGTTTGCTGCATTAGTTATTAATTTACATACAAACTAAGAGAAAGTACAGACTATTCACGATACGATTAAGAGAAAACAGCAACCTGTTGTCAAGTATTTATTCCTCAAAATCCATCCTGCAGTTAAAGTAGGTATCATTTAGAATTTTGCGATGTCGACCAGGAATATTTGGTTTAGATTTATTCCAGGCTGCCCTTAAACTCAGCATAAAAACCTCATTTCTGAATGAGGTTTATTGCCAAGTTGTGGGTCTTTTTAAAACGGAATTCTTAAATTTATCATCTCCAGTTCTCACTGACAATTACTTTCAGATTAAAAAGTTCGTACATGCATAAATAAAAAATGAATTTCTTTTTCAGTAATGAAAGCTTAATTAGTTTAAAGAACCACGAAAAGTGCCATTTGTCAGAATCTAGTATTTGGAACTAGACGAGGTCTGTTAAATTCAATGTTAATGCTTACACAAAAATAAACTCTGCACGTCATGCTGATGCGATAATTCGACTTAATTAGAAAGCCATTCCTTCTGTTCAGTGGAATTTTTTAAACCCACACATCGTATACCTTATTGGAAATGAATATCTACCCAGTATTCTTTATAATGGGAATCCAAATTTTACGTGAAATTGCGTCCCAAGCGCATTACTTTAACTTTGATTAGGTTTCAATGAAATAATTGGAAGTGCATGTAGGTTGAAGTTCTTTCCCTCCCCTTTAATAGAAGAGGGCACCATCGAATCCAATTAAGTGAAACTAACCTTGAATATCTAAGAAAGCTAAACATTTCTTGGCCATTAAAATGATATCGCGATTAAATTCGGAGATGGAAGTTAGTCTGCTTTACATGTAAGGAGCTTTGGCTTCTAAGTGACTTATTTGAGAAGAATGTTTTGACAAAGGAAATTTAAGATTAGTTTTTATGGTTACTAGATAAATGCATGCTTTATGACTTCAATATATAGTTTTGTAATATACGATAGAAGTTACTAATTCGTAGCCTCATTGTTAAGTTCAATTAGATCCGAGTCCGCAATTTAATAGCGAATTTTAATTCAGTGAAAGACTTAACGTTAACTTCTATTTCCAATTAAATATGGAACTGGAGTTCAACTATTAGTTCAGTAATGAATGTTTCATTCTTGACAATAAAGAATGCTGATTACATTTAGTTGTTTCAAGGTTCAAAAGCCACGTCCCATTAAGGCGGTTTGCAATGCTTAAGGCAAAAATCGTCTTAATAGAAAACTTGTTTGTCTTATGATATTTAAAACCATTTAACTAAACCCGAGTTTCTTTTTAAATACTATGAGATTTAAACATTTATAGCTACTAGTCCTGTTGTGCTCACATTCGTAAAGAGCACCACGGACGTTCCGATAAAACCTTGATTAAAATTTCATTGAAACAAATACGATTAAAATACATCCTAGCATATTGTACAGGAATGGAGTTACTGTTTTGCCTCTTGAATACGTTCAATCAAGAAAGATTTCCACGTAGTTTAATTCCTGAGGGATTGTGCATTATTCTTAAGAAAATTCATTTGGAGATAGTCGAGTACACCAGTCACTCATTTAAAACCAATTGAACTAGATGATACAATAAATGAAGTTTATAAAATTGTACAGAACGTAAACTTTCAACTGCGGCTTGAATTACATCGGCCAAACTTCAAAGAGCCTTGAAATTAGGCAAAAAGAACATAGGTGACGTCAATAATAAAGAAAAATCGGGGTTAGCGTTTCGTTTCTCAAGAACGAACCATACCATAGAGTGGGATAGAAGCACAATTCCTTACATGAAGGAGAAGTCCGCTCCCGAATTTTTAGGAGGCCACAAGAGTTACCCGCTGTACACAAAACCTTAACAGGAACCAAGGACTAATCTTGCCCGTGATCTGGAAGACCCTTATCAGATCCTTCAACTCGCCAGAACTGAATTATAGTGCCAACTATAGAACCTTCTTAAATAAGAAGCGAAGCCATCCACGCTCTATGAATGTGTTGTACGCGCTCTGTTCTTTGTTTCATATAATTGGAATCTGTTGATTTTAGTTTGTAACAGTTTTTACTTTTTAGTGCCTTACATCAGTTATGTACCCTGAAGATACCAGACTTAGTTGGTGAAACTAGTTGGTATAACTTAGTTGTTTATTATATACACTTGATCAATATAATCCCAATAAAAGTTTTTCCTGGATGGTATTTTCAAAAGCAAAGTCTGGTGAGAGAGATTTTGGAAAATACTAAATACAAGGGTGATGTGTGTATGTAGGGAAGGGGGTTGGATGAGAAATAGCCAACTGAGTTGCTTTGAATAGGAAGATACTACACAGTTGCATCTATAGTAGCATTGGTTATATAAAAGATCAGTTTCATCCTAGTAGGAGTATATACCAAAAGCGTCTCCCTATAATTGAATAAAAAGTATTTCCAAAGGAATAACTGCAGCTGTGTTTTACAAGAGCTATAATGTTTAAGGTAAAATTGAAGCTTTGGGTTTGCCAGAAAGCAAACACGGAATTAGCCGGTTCATTCGCAATTATGGTAAAAATATAGCCGTGTCAATTTATGGTTAGTGTAGAACTCTGGCCATGGCAATTGATGAAATTAACCCGTTTCAGCATACGAAAATAGCTGAGATGGGTGAATGTTTACCTAATGGGTAGCATAAAATGTTGAAGTACTTTTTTTGTTAATACTTTTGCCACTGCCTCCTCCGCCAAAAAGAACCTTACAGGATGACTCATACCATTATAGAACATCGAGACAATCGCCATAACGCAGGAATCTTAGGAATTGGATAAAATCTGGAAAAATTGAGTTCATGTTCAAGTAGGCTGGTAGTATACGGTACTTACTGCTACAGTGCTGCTTTCTTAGGGGCTGCGGTATTAGGGAAACATTCATTATGAACTGTGTACTTGCATCCTAAGTATGGTCCTATACTTGAGTAAAAGTTATTTCGAATGGAAGAAAATTCACCTTGGCTTTACAAGTGCTAGAGTTTTGTTACTTGCATCAGTAAATATTTACAGCTTTCAGTTTACTGAAACTGAAGATTGAGTCTATGCTCCACGAGTAACAATGCTATGGTGTCCTGATTTGTGTAATTGGTCATTAGTTCTCATGCAAAGGCGAGTGCTGAATAGGGCATTATCTCACGGTTAAGAGCAGTCTCAGTAATGATCGTCTCAGGTTAGCTCAATTCGTTTGGATCCTTCGATGAAATTTTGTACAAAACGGTCAGACATGTTTGACCGCTGGTGCACAAATTTTGCAGGAGTTTAGATCGTGTAGGTCTGAGCTCTTACTACAAAATTGGACAAACCATGTTTTATTGTACGTATCGTTGAGCAATGTATTTATGATGACAAGAGTATCGTCACCCATGCATTATGCCTTTATAAAAAGCATCCTGGCACTTTGCTCTTCACTCTAGCCAACTTGCGTTGTGCTTTGATATATGCAAGTTAGTGTATATCGCAAGACAATCTTACTAAAATAGGAACTTTACATTGTTCTTAAGTAGAAAGTTCGTAAGACCAGCTATTCCTCTCATTTCACTTCAGTTTTCAAGAGTGATTCTATCTAAAAGATAGAGACCATATGAGCATAGCAAAATAATGAATTTACGTTATTGGAAGAAGATGCAATTAAGACTACGAAAATACAGTTGAAGTGTGTTTATCACTGGATGGAGCTACGGCTGGTTCAAAGTACCCGTTTCCTCTGGGTTTTATAATTTTGGACGATCTCGGGAAAGCTTAGTGTGCTCTTAGTGCTCCAGCCAGTGTGCCCACAAATCGAGTGGCGTTCCTAGATCTTCACTCAGAATGCTTGATTACATAGAAGCTAGCAGTTTAATTGATGACCGCTCCCACCAGTCACTTAGTATTCTGTTAATGCATTATTTCTTCAAGTATGTTCATATGTTCCATTGCTGCTCTGAATTTAGCACTTCAATCCTATTCTCATGCACTCATACGAACAGCTGCCCATTTACAGTTCAACTTCAAACTTATCGAATCAACTGCCCATCCTCCTCTACACCTTAGCATTTGCGAACAGTCTTCCCATTGACTACAATCTTCAAGTTTTCAAAACATTTCTCCTGCTCAACCACCCGGCACTATCGAATCATTAGATATTGAGACCTCGAGTGTGGGAGAAAAAAAGAAATAAATGACTTCTGATGAAGGTTGCGAGAATTGATTAAAATGAAAGCAGTGGAAAAGGTTATCGAAAAATAAAGGATGAACCATTGGTATGCCGTTACGGTAGTTTAAGCGTAGATAAATATACATCGTACAAAATTCTAATTTACGCAAAATTCTAAATTCTAATTTTTTTAATTCTAAATAAACTAATATTTAGAATTAAAAAAAAATAGATATTGAACAAAAATAATTGTTCAGTTAAATATTCCTAGCTTAACGTAACACGTAGGAATGCTTATTACATCTTTAAGATGGAAGCATTATCCTCAGTTATCTTTTGAAAGGGTTAACCTTCAAACCAAGATAATTCCTATTCGAGAATAACTAATGCAAATGATCTGTAGTCCATAGAAGCAATTCAGGAAAAAATTCAGTGAGCGATAACACCTTTTATGTTACAGGAAGAATGTTAATATTAGCGTTAATAACTTATTAACAGCGATTTCATGAGGTGTTATGGATTTTTATTCTCTCCAGTAACATTCCAAAACAGGTAGATTGTTTTTAATCATACAAAAGTGTAAATGTGGTTTATTGCTTTTTATGAATTTATTTCCTTTGTACTAGTAACACAATACTGATTAAGAATTTTTAAATAGCCTCAAAATCACGCGCTATCTAGAATTACCGCACAGTAAAATTCTCGAAGTAGCCTCGACAAACGTTAGTGAAGTTGTCTATTTCACTTTTATTATACTAATCAGAACTGATGAAATTCAGGTTCTCTAAATAGCCTCGATGTCAATCTTTATTGTTCAATTGTGTATTTGGTTTAATTCTAATTAAACCAATATGAGACTACTATTCTCGTTAGCAAAGCTTGAAGACAACCATATAAATATGGGCAATTTTTAAATATACAAATTTTGTGTAGTTTCGGATTACATTTCCTACTAGAATCACCAACAAACATGGCAGAAGTTTTGAGTACAGATCTTATCATGGGTGCATCTTCTTGCAGCGATTCTCATCTTGCAAATGTGAAAGGAAATTACAGAGGTCTCGAGGACCTGGACTTGCACGAGAGAATAGCTGTCGTGGCACTCCTGGAACTGGGTATTGAAACAGTGCCACAAGAAGAACTCTGTGACCGACCAACATTTAGAAGAAAAACTGGCTCTCCAAAACCCGTTGGTGTGAAATTTGCAACTGGATTAGGAAGTCGAAAGCTAATCTAAAATCTCATCTTAACTCAGTTAAGCATTTAATTATCAAATGTTTGTTTTTCAGTTAAAAAACTGAGGTTTTCAATATTTGAAGCTGGATTTAACACCAAATATTTTTGAAGCATTAGAAAAATAAAATTTCCCTAATTCATTTATTATTAAATGAAAATGCTTAATATTTAAATTTGGCGTGGTTCAAATATTATTTGAGCATTATATTTTATTTTAGCAAAATAAAACTTTCTTCATTATTGAAATTACTTGTTTAAATTTGTCGTTCCTGATTTAGAAGTCAGAATTGTTATTCATTAATCGAGGTTAATTCAGGGTATCATTTACAAGAACGAGTAAATTTTAAAAAGGTCTCTATCATTGAAAAAAAATTAACCTTGCAATCTAATTTTTCATTTAATTTATTTATTCGTGTTATTTCTTTACTAGGGGAAAGGAAGTACTCCTGCGAATAGTGCGGAAAAACATTTTCCAGGAGCGACACATGCAAGACACTACCAGTCGACTCATGAGAAGCGATCGCATCAGTGCGAGATATGCTTGCTTTCGTTTGTTCGGCGGGACCACCTTGTAAACCACATGGCGAAGGTACATCGTCTGGAAAACCCTTCATCATGAAGGAAATAACATTCATCTGATTTTTCTGGTGGATTTTGAAAGTCGCTCCTACTCCCATGCACTCGCATTTTTTGATGGTCCAACTATTATATTTTCTAATTTTATATTTAAAAATGTTTAAGCCTCTATTCATTCAGAATATATGCTAAGGCAGTATTATACTCAGATTAACGTGTTTCGCGTTTATACATGGGATATTGCTGTTTTCGTGGTGTTTCATTGTTGCACTTACGAATTTATTACTTTATTTTTACAATTCGTCCTTCTCATTTCTCTATAGTTGGATAAGACCTTTTCGTGTTTCCGGATGAAGTACGTTTTTATGGAGTATTTTAATCATTATTAATTAGGGCCTTTATACTGTTCTGATGTAACTGATTCAGATTAATTCATTAAATGAGTCACGAATCGAGTTCTTTCACTCAAATCTAACTTTCGCCAATTTCTCTAACCGAAATCTTTTCTTTTTCTATTCTCTTTCAAAGTTGTCTTTATAGACAAAAGCCAGTCAAAATATGACAATTTTCCTTACGACTTCTACGTGTACAAGATATTTCAAACTTGAACTGCGAAAAGCAGCTCAAGGTTGAAGAAAAACCAGATCGTTGTGGTTGCTTCTCGTAGAAGAATCAACCACCGCATCTCTCGATTTGACACGGTAAGATATCCTACTGAAGGGCATCTAGGTTTGCCTTGTGACCCTGCTGTGGACATACTTGAACAGTCGATTAGAGTTGAGCAACAGGAATTTGATGGATGCCTACTTCCAAGGCCCATACCATGACGGTATGTTGGATAAGAGACTGATAAATAACTATCCCCTCTTAAATTCCATTCGCACCCTTTCTACAGTTCGTCTGTGCACTAGCATAAAGTAGAATAACTTTGTTTCTAATGAAAACTTCCGCACCTTTGCAAAGTGTTTGTAATTGAATCGACATTGCACGTGCAGTTTGACTGGAAGACCTCGGTTCGAATTCCTCATAGCATGTGAAAATTCTTGTAATGATGACAAAAGCGATGACAAAAAACAGTAATAACTATTTAAAGATAATTGAGTAAGAAACAAGAGCGGAATAATTTCATGTATTCCTTCTCATTTATTCAAAAATGTACATTTATTGGAGATTTAAAACATCAAATTGAGCTAAAGTAATACTAGTCTCGCGTGAAAATTTAATTCAGACTTCTGAAATATGATTTAAAAATTCAAATTGCCATGCTACGTTTTGTATACACTTCTGTATACAAAAGAATTTCAAAGTTAATTCGGTTGTAATCTTAATTCGGATTAAGCTAGAGAGAAGAGCAGACAGATTTGGAAAAACATCTGCATACAATAATACAATTATCTTAATTCATAATGCAGGATAGATTTTCTAAGAGAAACTGATTTTTAATTTTAAGATTTAGTGCTCAAGCCTACTAAAACTAGATTTGAGCACCAAACTATGAAAATAGCCTCGACATCACAAACCGAAATTTAACATTCAGTGTAAAGAGGCAAGCTGTATGGCAAAACAACCAATTAACATATAAGTTCACATGCTATTACATAATTCACTAGATTTATTGTGAACACTGAGCAAAAGAAGTAAAATGTCTATTGAAAACCAAGTCACGTTCTATAGCAGTGATGATATTTTAACAGCCAATGGGTCTGTAATGATCCCAAACATCCGTGCAATCAGAGGAATCCACAGAAACCTTGGCGACTTGTCCCACTCGGAGAGATTAGCATTAATTGCTTTTCTACAGTTGAGCGCGGGATTGATCAACCAGGAATCACAATCGATTGATTCAAAAAAATATAAAGCACTCGTTTCCGGTTTATTAGCGATCCGTTTTGTTCCACCTCACCCGCCATATTAATGATCTCACATATCGTATGTGGTTGGATGAGCAAATCACGAGCGAATATCAAGACGCACATTCTAACTCATACAGGTAAGAATTTAATATTCATGGACTAACCTGAAGTTTAATAAACTTCGTTGATGAAATTAGAATCAATTTCATTTTATTTTTTAGGCGAAAGGAACTACATCTGTTCAGTATATGCGAAATCCTTTCTACGCAGCGATACTTGTAGACGACACTACCCTCAAACACTTGAAAGAGGGATCGCATAAGTGCGATTTATGTCCTCACTCGTTTCTTCGCGGGACTATTTGAATAATGGTATGGTTCATCGCGTAGAAAAAATTCCCTCACGGAAAAGCAGCTGAACATATTAAATGTATATATTTTGATAATTTAATTAAAATTATACTTAACTACTGTTAAGTTATTTCATTAGTTTTGATCTCCCTGGTATACCCCCGAGATTTTTCAAAATCTTTGAAAATAACAGCGAATAAACCTTTGATTTAAAAAAGCAAATTGTTTGGAATATGCAGATTTTCTAATCTGCAATTAAAATATTGAAATTCCATAACTGTAATGAACTCAGCTTACAAACGTATTTCTGTCCTTAATCGAAATCTTTAGTTTTTATATTCTTAAGTTGTGGTCAAACACATGCCCTCCTGAACCCGACGTAGCTTAACATCTTATATCAGATACGTTTTGACAGATTATTATATCCAACCACTGTTAAAGAATTTATTTGGGTTATGATATACCTTGGCATCCTCCGATATTTTCAAACGATTCTTGTAAATAACACCGAATAAATCTGATTTTCAAAGTGCAGTCTTTGAAATATGCAGTACTTCTGAAATTATATAGAATGGAAATTCCTTAACTAATGAAATTTCCATACTGCGAGCATTGTCTTCAAATTATAAATGAGAGAAGTAGGTTTATAATCTAAGTATTTATACTTTGTATTATTAATGGAATTTGTCCTGATAAAGTTGATTATATTTTTTAAACAGGGCTGGCTTAGTTTGTCTCAGAAGCTACTAGATTTCCTTTTTCGAAGGTCCGTGATATTCAACAAACAGTTAACCACTTCTGTAATCTACTTTCCATTTAAAGTGCATTCGATCGGAAACCTGTCATAGTATCCTTAAATGACTCTCAACTATCGTAGCTTAGTCGATTTTGAGAATGTCCTTTAGCTGAAAAGCTCTGGGTTTAAACCTTTCGGCTAGAAAGCCAACGACCTTTGTGCTTTTCAATTGAAGGAGAGTTCGGTCTCATGGAGGTTTTGTTCATCCAGTAATAATATTCGAACTCTCATCATACACTCAAATTCTTCGTGTATCCCTGTCGGGAGATTATAGACACGTTATTTCAACTCAAGTCGTTCATGAAAATTCAGTATTAGAGAAGGCAGTGTACTGAAGCAAGCTACGCCATTGGAGGATAGATAAAAGGCTAACTTAGATGGTGAAAAGTAGTGCATGATTTTCTACTAATATTTTAATTAGTTTTATTTTCCAAATGAAAATAATTTTGAAATTTATCAGAGACTGTTTCACACGCTGAAGGTTAAGTTTCTTTCCCATACTAGTTTATGGTCTTCCGAATTAACAGCCGTCTTTGAAAAGGTCTTTCAACCTACTGAAAGTGGTTAAGCTTAAGACACAGCAGGTAAAATGGTGAGAGAAGGCTTCGGCTTTAATTCTATACTAGATCTATGCTGACTACAAATGGTTAACAATCTTTTTTCTTCTAATAGAGGGGAAACGCGGATGACATTTTAAACGAGCTTTACAGGACACGCATATAACAAATGTAGTTTTAATTATCCTTTGTAAATTTGAATTAGTGTTCAGGAAAACAATGAAAACTCATACTAGCTGAAGTGCACCCTTAAGGGCGAAAACCCATTACTCGCATTCCAGGTGAAATCCATCTTTTCCACATTGAATTTTGGAAGTTAACTGATCGTTCAAAGATCGTGAATGGAATTTTGAATAATGTAATTACTGTAAATTTAATAATTTGGTCATTGTCCAACATTAACGTTGGAGATTACTGGCCATTTCGAATGGTTTAATTCGAAGAAATGTCATCCGGATTATAGTGAATTCGTACGTCTGATTTGAATCAAGTTTGCATTGTAGTTTAGAATTTACAACACTAAATCTTTGGAAATTATATTCACTGCAAAACCTAATTTCGTTTATGAGAGCACGTGAATAATATGCGGTTCCTGCTCCGAAATGATTTTGATAATGCATAGCCTGTTTTAATCCAGAAAATTAATCTGACAAATTATTACTTTTATCTATTAGACTGAAAACAGCAATTCTTAACTGTATTTGGACTAATTAAATGCAGATAATAATGAACTGGAAAATTAATCTTGTATGTTCATGTAATTACAATACAATTTGATAATACAACCATTTAAAGTATTACTAATAGACAGGTTCTTTTCTGCTGATTGTTACACGAGCAAGTGACAAACATTCAGTAATTAGGAATGTTAGAAACACTTCAGATTAACAGGAAACAGTAATACAAGAACATTTCGCCATGTGTCATGTGAAATTTTGGAACAGGTTTGAAAAATCTTAGTATAATCTATGAACCTCTGCGAGGCGATTAAATTTAAGTTCGAAAGTCATGATTATGTTCAGGAAAGAAGTGATTATCCTATCACATTACATAACTATTAACTACCCCATTAAGACATTTAATATTTAGAGGTGTCTGAAGTTGTCATTCTGAATAAACAAATGTTTGAATATATTTTGTTCTAAACAGAATTAGGTCATCGGCATATATTACCTTAAGCATAATGGACTTGCGAAGGAGATCTTTTGCATTATCGAAGTTTTCAATCAGAATGGGACAAAAATAACGGTCAGGTTTATTCTTTAACTGAATTAGTTGGATGCTATTTGAGCAAAGCGGTAATGATCTAGTTACAGATCGCAAGTTTCTGTCATGGTGCTTCGAAGCGTTTTGTTTGGCATGTTGCATGAAAGCATTAGCCAATAGCGACTAACTGAAATTCTTGGTTGTCACCTATCATTCCAAGTTATCAGATCATACAAAAAGCATAACAAAAACGTTCAAAACGGAACTTCAGATTCCGGAAAATCTGTTTTCATTTGAGAAATTACTTCATTTACAACGTACGCATATCTGGTTACTCAGATTGCTAAAATGTGTTATACAAGTATGTACCTGCCAAGTCCGATAAAAGACTAAGATCTTCACGTAGATTATATTTAAAACCCATTGTGGTTTGAAATGAGTTACTGAAGTCAGAAAAGCATCACCCCTTCCCGAAAGTTAAATACCTGCGTTTATAAAACCTTAAGATTTTTACATTCCCAATTGTCAACTTGAACACCGCTTTCGAATTTTTTTCTACTTTTATCAAAGAAAAGTTTTAGAATGCGGTAGAATCTAAAATATGGATAATAATTTAAAATAAGGGAGTAAACGTTTTAAAAACAAATGTCAAATGAGAGTGAAGAAAATTCAGCCGATCGTTTCGTAAATCAAATCTAAAACAATTTAGTCCAAAGGGCATTTCATGGTGATAAATTGAACTAATGAAATGTATGGAACGAATCGAATTCCGAATGACCGTTCACTCGAATTTAATATACTAGACTACGAATATTAGTTGGGGTTCTTGACAGGTTCCCTTGAATGGCACAATTAGGCTTAAAATCAGTTGTCTAGGACAATCTGAATTGTTAAAGATTTTACGTGATAATTCGTGAACTGGATTTAAGGAGAGCGCTAGGTAAGTGTTCCTTGCCGGTTATCTTCCTAGAATGCAGAATCTGGGTTGGAATCATACAAGTAACTAGGATGATTCTTTGCGACTCCCATTACGGGAAAGTTTAAAACCTACAGCACAATTAATGTCTGATAGTTTTTGATCATTAGTCCGATTATTGGTCCTCATATTTCAGGTCTATCTGACTTTCTCTTCCGTGAGATGGAAGAAAATCAATTAATGATTTTCCCACATCTATCCAGTAGATACCAATTTATGAAGGGCAGCTGTTGATGCTGTTCGGAGCCAGCAAGTTAACTTGCTATGTTCACTCATTTTCAAAGCTTCCACCTCCACGTATTGGACGCACTTCAGCTGACTACTTCAAAGTTGGCAAATTGCTTATAAATTTAGATATCTATGTTTGCTTGCAGAAAAGCGTTTTCACGATTAAAGTAATTTTACGTGATAATACGTGAAATGGATGTGGCGGTGGCTATGAAAGAATCTTCACAGGACAATTGATATTAATGAGTTCATCTTAATTTAAGATGAAATTAAACTTTGATGCCTACTTCTCAAATATTGAGAAGCTCAATTTGACCCAATAAAGGATGAAGTGCTACGTGAAATTAGCGCTTCGTAATGGGATTAGTAAAAATAACCCCATTTTATAACTAAAATTTAGTTACAAGTAGACTGGAAATTAAAAATTTACACTTATAAAATGCAAATCGTTATTTTCGGTCACTTATCTGAATGTTTTTCAGAGAAGTTCCTGCTACTTTGGTATGGGAATAAAATGGCGTTAGCTGATTTTTTTTTAGAAAGGAAAGTGATAGTAAGTTATTAATTGTTGTATTATCTTACAGAGATAACCGAATCACCGAGGCATTTGTGATCAATTGGTGTGGTGATAGCATTTAATATAATTTGATTTTTTGTATGCACAATATTAGCAATTAATATCAAACACTCTTCCAGAGAGTTGTCTTTGTTGACGAAGATTAGTTGCATTTTCTCTAGAAATGGCGGAAGTTTACTATCTTTGTGTTCTGCGGATGTGCGAAGCTGCAGAAATTTCTTAAATCGGATACTGCATATTTAAAATGTATTTATAATAGATGTGGAAAGTCGCTACTGGTAAACAGCATGGAAAATCAAGGTTGTTTGATTGTAAACCGTTTTATTAATTTCATGTTTGGTTTGTATTTGACAGATTGTATGTGTATACAATCTTTGCCGTTAAGCCTAATGTTGCTATTGTGATCGCATTGTTGTTATTAAGCCTAATCTTTTCATTCTCTGAGCATGTGTACTGGGTGTCAAATTGAAACTATTGATTATAAGTGCATAATACTGATATGATTATTGAAGCAAGTGTAATGATGATGCATTTTGGCAATTCCTGCAATTTTGTTAAGTAGTTATGGGCACGGTACTTTAAAGAATCCTAATTTTCTTGTCAAAGAATCCTAATATGAATATATTATTTAATTCTAGTTCAGAAATCAATAAGATCACAAAATTTGCTTGAAAGGGCACAAAGATATTATATTAACCGCTTTTGGTAAACTACTTGCTAGTGAACGTTTGGTGGATGTAACATTATCGTGCGAGGGAATGACCCTTAAGGCCTCACAAAGTAGTTCTATCTGCAAGCAGCTCTCTTCTATACAGCTTATTTTTTTAGAATAACTCAAGTTTTCATTCCGTTGTGACATTAAGTGATAAAGTTTAATGACTTAAGGTTGATGGTCCAATATATGTACCAGGGAGAAATTAATATTTCACGGGATAGGCTTCCATTGTCAAAAGCTGCGGAATTCCTAAAAATGAAGATTTCTTGGAAGTTGCTAGTAAGTGCTATGATTCTGTGGAAGGCACACAGCAGGAAGCATGTAAACCGAATATGCATAGTCATATTGTGTCTGGCCAAAGAAAACGGCATTCAAAGAAGGAAACACAGATAAGTGAATAAGGGAAATCGTCAAAAAGACCTATGGACTTAGATCTTAACTTTACGAAGAGTCAAATAGCCAAGAAGACTGATAAGGATAGTCTAAGGCAGTCGTTGTCAGAGGTTAAACATCTTGAAATGCTGGTTTCGGTTTCTATCCCACTTGGTGGAATTAAAGTGGGTAAATATTCGAAAACAAGATTTGACAACTCGGGTGACAGTGTTAAGGATGACTGTGTCATTGAGAGATAAGGAGTCGAACTTCAAAATGAGTATGGTTATTTAATTCAACATTCAAGCGGCATTGATCTGGTTGCCGAGGGACAGCTGTCAGGTGAATGTACATGCCAGTGTGTTGTCCCTTTCAGTAGGGAATTCTCACCTACCAATGGAAGTCCTGGGTAGTGATGACAACGATCCTTTCATCAATTCAGATGAATGTTAATGCCAGTGTATTGTCCCATTCAGTTACTGATCCTACAGTTAATTCTGACCTGCCAGTCAAAAGCTTGGCTAGCGATGACATCAATCCTTTGTTTTCTCGTTTTGATATGTCACCTGGGTCAACCGTTTCTTCTGTGGTTGCTGGGGATGTCAGTCCGGATTGATTGACATCTTTATCATCTTGTGTATGATATCACCTCTAAAATCGGATGTCAGGGTGGAAATGAAAGATTGTGCAGTCCATTTCACATCGTCTGGTGTATCAACTGTTTTGCCATGGACACTGAAGTTTTAGTGTAATACGATAATACATCTGGTTTGTCTAATGTCCCAAGTTTGGGTGTTGTGGGCTGTGTTGTGCAGGTTTTTCTGTGACAAAGGAACTGAAATTTTTAAATGACTAATATATTTTATGATTTTGATCTGAAAAAAATTGTATAGTCTATCTTTCAGCATTCCAATGTTCTAATGTTTTTTTTTTTAATGGAATAGAAAGTATGGGGGATTAAGAATGACGAAGACTGATTATTTAGTAACGGATTAAGTGAGTGTGCATGGAATAAGTAGTGCAGAAATACATAGAGATTGCTGAGTGATATACAAAAGAATGTGGGAGAAGATGGACAAAATCAAGCAGTTGGTGTCAAGTTAAGGAACAGAAAAAAGTGCTGTATGGGTATGAAAGATAGTCAAGTAATTAAAGTGTATCCAGGGTCAAAGATTAAGGATATAATTGAGGCTGAAATTGCAGAACGATAGAATGAGCGAGATGATTGCAGTTATAGGGACGAATGATCTAGGTAGCAAAAGATTCTGTTAGACAGAATTTGAAGGATTTAATGATAGCAATGAATGCTAAGAGCGAGAGTGGAAAGATCATGAGTGTGCTACCAAGATTTGACAGTGATGAATTAAACGGAAGATCAATTATAGTAAATGGAATGATGTCAAGATTATGTAAAAGCTTTTGCAAAGAAATGAAATTGAATATTAATTTTATGAATGTCTGGGATGGGTTTGATAAAAGGAGTATTTTAAGATAGATGGTTTGCATTTAAGTGGATTGGGTGCTTGGCATTTAGAACATTTATTGTTGAAGGATACAGTAAATGGTCAAAAACAGGGAAATGGGATTTGCTAGGGAGGCAGGTGATAGAGGCAGCTGTAAATAGTACTAAGGTCATTAATCGCTGTGAAATTGGGATTAATCGTTCGCAGAAAATTAATAGTATGCAAAGTGGACTAATTCACACAGGGAGATTATGGGAGGAAGGGAGTATTGCAGTTTATGTATACTAATACTCGAAGTATTCGGAATAAGTGCGAAGGACTTTTGTCATTACTTAGTACAACTTGGCCAAAAATTAGGAATTAGTGAAACTTGGTTAAGTAAGAATGACACAGTTATAGAGATTGATTGTAAGGGGTACAGTATTTGTAGGCAGGACAGAGATGACAGAATGGGAGGAGAGGTTTTACGATTCATAGACTAAGCGTAAAAGCCAAAAAAGGTAGAAGTGCCTCAAGGTGACATATGTAGAGGGCAGTTCATAGGAGGCTGTTTGGTGTGAGATAGAGATCAACAAGGTGAAATATGTAATCGGTTGTTGCTATAATCCAAGGGACATAAGGAAGAATGTAGATAGTATGTATTGGCAAATTAGCACGATGAGTGAAGGGCTATTAATTATTATGGGGATTTTAAATTTGGGGGGATATAGATTGGAAGGAGGAATGATCTCAAGGAACAAAGGAAATGGAGTTTGTACAGTTAAGAGATAACTACCTGAGACAGCATGTAATGAAAGGGACAAGAGATTTGAGTATTAGATCTGGTCATAACACCGGAGAACATAATTTAGTTACACTGTCTCCACTTGGGGAGAGCGATCATGTGGTCTTGACCTGGAAGATGTAAGATGTGCTGAATATTCTGTTAAGGGGTATGTGTGGAATTAAAATGCTGGTGATTATGACAAGCTGAGAAGTCAGCTTTCAGCAATGCTATGGCATGAGAATTTGAAAGATGATGCGTGGGAGATTCTCAAGGAATATTTAAAAAAAAGCTGTATCAGAGTGTATTCCCAGAGCCAGAAGGAGAAATCAAGTAAGATGGATGAATAATATTATTCAAGAGTTGCAAATAAAGAGAAGGTTATGGAGGAAGTACAAAGAAAAAGGTGATGAACATTCCCATGAGCAGTACAAAGTACAAGCAAAGAGTCACCTGTATGGTAAGGAAAGCCAAAGCTAATTATGAGAGGAAGCTAGCTGATGAATCCGAAAGAAACCCTAAAGGATTCTTTGGCTATGCGGCAAGTAAAAGGAAGAATAACCATGGAAAGATTACTTTAAAATGTGTTGATGTTAGAGAAATAACAGAAGCAAATCAAATAGTCGAGTTGATTAGTGATCATTTTGCAAGAGTGTACCATCATGGTTGTGATGTGCAATGTTAAATGTGTCATTCACTGATGAGAGTCTACAGCCAGCCGAAATAGAGGTGCTTAATATATTACAGAACCTTAATACTAACACTGCAATTGGGTTAGATGGCATATCGGCCCATGTGTTACGAGAATGTGCAAGAGAATTAGCGCCTCCTCTAACCAGGCTGTTTAATTTAGGCCTCAGTTCTGGTATAGTACAAATAACGTGGAAAGAGGGGAAATAATCACTTCACAAGGGAGACTCCAAGACTGAGGGTGCAAATTATAGACCAATCAATGTCTGGAGTGGTGTTTAAGGTTTTGGAGAAATTGGTAAAAATTAGAATTCGGGACTGGGTGGACAGCAATGATACTTTATAAGGGACAACATGGTTTTGTGAAAGGTAGGTCTTGCCTCAGTAACTTGCTTACTTTCTATGATCAAGTAACAATAGTTGGATAAAGGAAATCCTTACTCAGTAATACTGCTGGACTTTGCAAAGGCATTCGACAAGATTCCACACGGAACCTCTGTTGCATAAATTAGAGCAAATGGGTACCGATCCGAAGCTGGTTATATTGATTAGAGGTTGGCTGGTCGATAGATATCAAAGAGTGGTTTACGGAGGAGCTGAGTCCAGGAGAAGGCAAGTGACTAGTGGTGCACCTCAAGGCTCAGTGCTTGGTCCTCTATTGTTTAATTTGTACATCAATGATATTGGGAATACTTTGAACGGAAATGTCCACTTCTTTGCTGATGCAAAATTAGCAAGAGCGATAGTCAATTCAGATGTAGATATCTTGCAGGATGACTTGAATAGGCTGGCGGTATGGATAAAGTAAATGGCTGTCAGTTTAATGTGGCTAAGTGTAAGGTGATGCACTTTGGGAGGATGAGATCACATGCTGTTTACTATATTAACGGAACTGAACTGCAAGAAGTTGACGAAGCAAGGGACTTTAGAGTCATTGTGGACAGAGAACTTAAGTTTAAAGGACATATCGCAAAGATAGCCAAAACATCACATCAAATTACATGGCTGTTGAAGACACTAACAAGCAGGGATAAGGAAGTTATTGTTCCACTTTATAAGGCACTAATAAGACCACATTTGGAGTATTGTGCACAGATCTGTTCACCTGGATTTCTTGAAGAAATGGTGGAGAGGATTCAGAGGCGAGTTACAAAGATTGTTGCAGGGCTGTGGGATGTTCCCTACGAGGATAGATTGAAGATCTGTGGGCTCCAAAAACTAGCTGATAGACGTAGGAGAGGAGATATAGAAGCATATAAATTATTAAAGGGATTTTACAGGATTGATGCTGATGACAATTTTAAGACCAGTGCAGGACTAGAGAACGAGGAGCCATTCCTGGATATTATTTAAGAGTGGTTAACAAGGGTGTTAGGAGTAGATATTTTTTACTTGGAGGGTTGTGAAGGAGTGGAATGCATTGCCAGGTGGTTGTGAATGAATTTAAGGCGAATTACGATAGGTATTGTGTAAATAATGGTTAGTGTCAATGTGGGGTCTCCCGCGATGAGTCTTTTGACTCCATGGAGACATCGTTATAATAATACTTGCGGTTGCCTGATTATCAGCTGCAATTAACCGGCAGGCGTTACTTATTCCTAAGAAACGTTTAGCACGGTAATCAATCTGTTAAATCATGTACAGTAGTATCGATTAACAATGAGATCTACGAGTAGAAAAAGCAATGCCGATTTTTCGGAGTGGAAAGGCAGAAAACGTTTTCATTGAGTGGATAATTAATCAAGTAATTGGCGCTGCGACAGGTTACATGAGTACAGCACACATCAAGATGGCGAGTTGCAAATTCACTTCGTACGTGAATCTGTAGCAGCCGCTTGTCCTACAAATGTGCATAATCTTGTAGAAACTAGTTAAAGACAAGCACATCAAAAGTTTATCAATTTCAAATTTATGTTGCTAGTCATTCTGAAGAATAACTAGAAATATTATCAATATCGATGAGTGGAAAATTGGACAGTGTTAAGCATTAATCAAGATGAAATTCGGATTTAAGGAACATTAGTCTAATAGTCGCTTATCCTTTAAACTTGAGTTTTGTACACATTTCAATTAGTTGATTCTCATTTTCTGAAAGTGGAACTTCATTTCCATGAATTATGCTTATTTCATTTAAAGGACTATTTCAACTCATCAGATAGTCTCCTGCAAAAATTAAGTGCGACTGTACCGGCTATTTGGAATGTTTCATGTATTAAGAGAAAGGAATAGGCTGATATTCATCTGGCTTAATTGAGTACAAATAACAGCTTTAGTGCTGAGCATTGTTTAAGCACCGCATGGAATACTTAAATGACCAGACATATTTTCAGCAATTTAAAATTCTTAGTTTAAAAGCAGATTGGAAGTCATTACCTACCAAGACGAAGTTCCACGTGGAGAAGCACTCATCTTTAATTACAAAAGAAATACTGTAAATTATCCTCTTTTGGCACTAATTACATTTTAAAGAAACTAATGTACATGAGATTGACGCCAATGTTTGAGACGGCCGAGAATTTTCAGGCGTAGGAACTAGTCTAAACAGCTACTGATAAAAAATGCACACAATTGCCTTGTATCAAGGTACATCAGTTCTGAGATATGCCGAGTTCAAAATATTCTTTGTTATTCAGCGGTTGCAGGTTGGCGCCAGTTTGAGACAAATCAATGCAACTTTCAAGAATATTTTACTAGATAGCAGATCGGTAGGGATGAAGCCCTTCGGTCGGAAAGACCTGGGGGTATCTCCCGTTCATGACGGGAAGAACCTTTATTTCGTTTATCAACTAAAGGCGAGTTGTGGTCTCATACGGAGGTACGGTTTTTATCCGGAAACTGGCTATTCGTTCCCCAGAATATGGAGAAATTACACAGCGAAATGCTTAACCACACAGGGGCTCAACTGGCCCCAGTAGGACAAGGTGAGAAAAGGGATGAAAACTGCATAACGGTAAATGACCTAGATACCATAAACGTGGACAGACTTGTGTTCGTCGAACATGTTTATTTTTTAACAGTATATATTAGAACACAAACTAAGTAAATAATTAATTTATTAACTTATTGCTGATATTTCGCTGGTGTTATAACCAGCATCTTCAGAGCACAAAAACACAGTTTGTCACAATACGCGAGACTATAACAACATGGTGTAATCAACGGACTAGTTGAACAAAATTGTAGCAGCAACAGAGACTAGAGTCCTGATTTTTGGCGCCCTCTATCTGAAAGGAAAAAACTAGCTATCACATAAGACTAGGGCCCTAAACAAAATTAGTTTTTAAGATGACTGTCTCCCAGATCTTAGGAGAGTTAATACAGCCATATTTGTTGAGATCGAGTGTTTCAGGGCTTCTGTCGCCTCTAAGAACAATCTCTCCGACTTGTAAGAGCTGTGTAGTACTTGTGTTTTTCCAGTTGATCCTGTGTGAAGGGGTATCGAGAGCAAGGTCTGCTAGGCCCGACTTGCCAGTGATAATTACGGACGTATCTTGTGTTCGCCGATGTTCACAGTTCCTGTTTGACTGTAGTAGGCTTGATTACATGAGCAGGGTACTAGGTAGACTCCTGGATGTGATAAAGGGGAAATGCTGTCCTTGGGTGAGCGGATAAGGGTTGCTAATTTGCTACATGTAGTGCGTAGTTTATTAAGAATTCTTGAAATCTTATCGGATGTGCCTTTAATGTATGGGATGGCGACTGTTTTTTTGTTATAGTTCTGTGGTGGATGGTGGGAGGGGTTTCTTAGGAGCGTTTAGTATTTTGTTTATACTATGTGGATTATAGCCATTGGCCAAGAAAGTGTGGCGTAAGGCGAGCCAGTTCAGCAGCAAGAGCATTGTCATTGGAACAGATTGCTCTCGCTCTATGGGTTAGCGTTTTTAAAATGCCATATTGTTGAGAAGGATGGTGTGATTGTTTGTATAAGTATCTCCCTGTATGTGTGGGTTTTCTAAAAACTGAAAATGATAAGGAGCCATCTGGAAAACGTGTGATAAGTGTATCCAGGAAGGGCAGACAGTTATTAGCTTCCAGTTCCATTGTAAAGTGGATTTTTGGATGTTGGCTATTTAAATGCGCTAAGAATGTTTCCAATGTCTCTGGGCCATGTGGCCAAATAGCAAGCACATCGCAACATAGCGTAGCCAAAGTGTTGGTTTGAGAGTGGCTATATTGATTGCTAGTTTTTCCAGGTGTTTCATGTAAAAGTTGGCTAGAGGGGGGAAAGGGGAAGCCCATGGCTGTCCCATCTATTTGTTTGTATATTTTCCCTTACCATGTGAAATATCCTGCATGTATTGTGAATTTGAATAGTTCAAATATATCGGGGGAGTGTGACCTCAGTAGATGGGGGTTTCTATTAGTGGTAGATTTGTGAATAGCGAGGTGATATCAAATCTTACTATTAAGTCTGAGCTTTTTAGAGGTAAGGTGTTGTAAGATGCTTTTTAGGTGGGCTGAATTTTTGATAGAGGGAGAACTGTTTGTGAGAGTAGCTAGTAGCTTCGCTAAATGTCTAGCCAGTTTGTATGTGGGACTATTTATACTGTCCACAATTGGGCGTAAGGGTGTATCTTGTTTGTGAATTTTTGGTGCTCCATAGATCCTAGGTGTTTTAACATGGAAGGGCTCGAGTTTGTTAACCGTCTTTGGGCCAGGAAGTGACTTTTTTTCAAAAATTTTCGTGCCTTATTCTTTTGTGTTGGTGGGATTGCGATCTATAATTTTGCATGTTGACTGATCTTGTAACAGTATGTGTGCATTTTGTTTTCATATGCTGTTGTGTCCCTCTTTGTGTTGCTGCTACAATTTTGTTCAACTAGTCCGTATTGTGACAAACTGTTTGTGCTCTGAAGTTGCTGGTTATAACACCAGCGAAATATCAGCAATAAGTTATTTACTTAGTTTGTTCTAATATATACCGTTAAAAAATAAACACGACCTAGATATCAGTTAAGTGATTAACTGTCCTGAGATGAAGTGAATTTTTTCTTTACAAAAGAACGAGGGAAAAGACAAGTCACTGTAAGGAAGTTAGCTTCAGATTGACATCCAATAAAGTGTAGAATGAGAGGAATTCAACCATTGTTCTGTTATAAGCAAATAAATAAACTGCAATCTCCAGTTATGTTAACTAAGAGTAACCATTCACAAATGTGAAAACGGGAATCAGTAATGCAAACTAAATGTTCACTGCGATGACTTTCTCAGATGTAACATTTCGCACACAAATTGTAAACAAAAATTGTAGGACTGTTCACACGATCCCTGTGGAAGTTTTCCAAAGAAAACTCTGCAAATAAGGAATTTAGTGAAATAATTTCAGCTGTGGCAAGATGCTGTATACTTTCAGATTAGAACTCAAACCTTTGACGTGCTCACTGATGTGATTTTACAAATCAGTCTACATAGAGGAATCCATACCAACGAAAGACCATAATGTGATAAATTTCAATCATTCACATTCGTGTAAATCAGCGAATTTCGCAAAACATTTAGACAAGCCATTTTTTCAGACAAATTTACTACTAATGAACCATTGGATGGTTTATGACCAAAGACGTTTGGTATCGCATCGGTGAAAAGTTGGAAGAATTCACATTTACAACCTGCTTCTCCCGGTCACATCTCATGGTAATTTAAGTTCAATTGCTGAATCTCGAAAGTTCCCTTGCACCTTGGCTTTCGTAGAATATTTAAGTTAGCAGTACACGCTTTTGTGATCAGAGGGACATTTACGTATTGATAGTATTTTAAATACAAAACGGAAACTAATACTTAATATTCACTATCGTTCAGGTAATAAGTCACTAATTGAAATTAACTTGGCAATGAAGCTAAGTTTGTGCTCTTTACACATTAGGGATCGTTATAAGGTTATACATCATCGCAAACCTTGATGTTCCCGATGCACCCAGAGTGAAGTACAACAGCATCAGTTGGGTCGAGGCCATTAAACTCGATATTTTGACGAAGAACATCTATGGAGCATCGTTAATTACGACCTTATCACCCTATTAGATAACTTCAGCACTAAGAATTTACCACTTCTGAAGATTTAGATCGAAAAACCTTCACACCGTTTAAGTCATTCACACCATTATGCAAAGTAAGACTTAACCACAAAATAAAAACAAAACCAATGCAACACCATACACGTGATATATTGTTTTACTTATCAAAGCGACTATCTAGCAATGCAATTAGGTTATTATGGGAGTATTTCCCAGATTGAAAATTGAAAGAAATGGGAGCATCGCAAAGAACTATTAAAAATGGTACGAGAAAAAGAAATCCTAAAGCTCTAAGAGCCACGGCTCACGTAATAGAAACCAGAAACGGCATTGTGTTTCTGGTTTCTATTACGTGAGTATGACAAAACTAGCAATCAAACGAAAATAGTAATGTGATGAATATTCATAACCCCTGTATAGATTTGTGCATCCTAGCATATTAAAAAATTGCTAAAAAATCTTTCTATTCAAGGGAGTAGGAAGATCAAGCCCGACGACCGTTCTCGGGGCTTGATCTTCCTACTCCCCTCCCCAGGGCCTAAAACGAGATGGCAGGTATACTATGCATCGACTGGGAAACTCCAGGCATTACTTTTCAACGTCTGCACTCCACAGACGAAACTGAGCTTTCTCACAAATCCATACCTTTACCTACACAGCGTTCATCACATAGCTGGTGGTGACGAACTGTATACAAGACACGCAAATCAAGGTCGGGAGCAACTGCATACCAGGTACAATACAACAGGCTACAAAGCGCTAGCGCAATATAGTTCACCCACCATTTCTAGATCCCTTCTTGGCTTGGTGCCAAGAATAGTCGAAAGAAATGAAGGATGTACGAATTGGTCGCCAACATGTGAAATCACGTTCCTTCTCGTCTGTCGCTGTACTAGTACTAGCTTGATTTTTGTTGTTCTCTTTTTGCATTTTTTTATTATTAAAATGTATGATGGATCCAGTACAGTCAACAAGTTCTATTGTTCAGTAGCTCTTGCAAAAGAGTATTGAATAATGTGCTACATTCTGCGAAAAAGAATGTCAGAAGGCCGTCTTCTGGTTCCCCTTTCTCAAGTCAAAGTCATAAAACGTGCAAGTGCAATTGCGGGCGTATCGGGGTCGACTGTTAAAAGAAGTCGTAGGGAATCAAAAGGTGAAGGTAATCCAAAATTTAAATCTAAAAAAGGGCCAGAGAAAGAAAACCATCGAAACCGTAGCTTTGAATGATTTTGATGTAGACGTTATAAGAAGAGCTATTCACGAATTTTACGTGGTCGAGAAAAGAGTGCCAACTGTTCCGAGATTGATTCCTGTGCTTAAAGAAAAAATTAAAGTTGGTTGTTTTCCAAGGAAAGTTAAGGAAAATACTTCATGAAATCGGATTTTGTTTTGAAAGGTCCCAGAATAAAAGGAAACTTATCATAGAGCGAAGTGACATTGTTTTATGTAGAACGCAGTATTAACACTACTACGTACATTTTTCGAACTATTATACAAGCAACAGTTACTTTAAAAACAGCAATGTTCGTAAAAGAAAAGCTAAATTTTCCGACATGTAATAAACTCAGTTTGTTTATTATTACATCCCAGAAGACAGACTGATTACCCTATTATCAGAATGGATTCTCCTTTTTCTGACATGCGCAGAAGTGTCGAGGGACCTCAAATCGGTGGGCGAACTATACCTGACCAGTGTTTGGCGATATAAACACCCGAGCCTATACCGCTGGAAACGTCCATACAAGAATTTATAGGATCTACACATCACTTGCTTAAGATCTTCCAAATCAAACATCGACGAAGGTATTGTCGACCACAGGCTACTATTTTGCTATTGCAGTTGGTAACCGGCGTAGAAATGGGACTTGGACCTTGGAGACATGCACCTAACCTTCTGGTAACCCTCTGAGAGATTACACGGTTTTTGTGACCACTAGAAAACGATCGCCTGGAACAACGGCTTTCTTTAAAATTGACATCAAGAAAAAATCGACTGAATGATCCAATGAATTGGCATTTGGTAGAATAAGCGAATACTAAAAGGAGAGGAGCTGGATTGAGGATAACCAGCACCTTACTTCGGTAACAAAATATGGTTATTGAAGAGAGGACGAAGAGCATGGAAGCAACAAGTTGTGTACCAAAGGTTAGCAAATACTCCAACAGCGGTATTTTACAGTAGAAACTTGTATTTTCGAACAACGGTCGTACAAACGCAGACTAAGGCATGGAAAATATATTTTCTCCCTCACATTCAGATGGATTTTCAATTCCTATATCGGTTTAAGTAGTAAAGGAAGCCTTCACGAAATGCAACAGGAAGTTCCCAGATTCAGATTGGCTCGTCAAGGAACTACAGTGAGGTCTGAGTATCTTTCCCAGCTGTAGCAGTGTACATCGCTTCCCGTAATACAGGAATAATACCTCATGATTTCACTGTTAATCCTTTCAAGTGTAGCAAAGATTAGGTAAACAATCACTGGCGAACAATGTTGATTATAAAATTGTAATCGGTTATTAAGAGAAATAAAAATGGGAATGGAAAGCGTAATTGAAAGCACTTAAATCTATGTAATTCCAGCCGAGCCGGATATTTCATCTACTTCGAGATAAAAGATAGTCACCAGGTCAATGACCATCCTTTCAGTGCTTTTAGCCAAAGTTTTTGGCTCGTTCAGCACACGAATTCATTTACTGTCTTAGAGCAGGTAAAAATAGGAACAAGCTCCTTATCTTTGTCGGACCCGATACAAATTAGGGTGTAAAACAAGGCTGTCCACCGAGTATTTGTTAGTTTAAAATACCTCGACTTTATTCACTGTATCTGAATTTTCTTGAGAATTCAATCTATTGACTTTCATAGTAAGGATGCTATGGTTTATTTCACGCACTGAAAGATTCTTAGAATTCCCTTGCTCCCTGTCGAAAGAGAACAGGGTCACTTACTTTGAGTCCTACAGAACATATCGCCCTACCCGTTTCCAATATACATATTTGCACCACTAGTAACGACATCTTCAATAATCACGCAATTCATACCAGATGAATTCTACCCTTCAATCGCTTTGTTCCATAACTTTTGGCTTCTTGGCTGCAAATCACCATCTGAGTTTAATGATAAAGAGAAATTCCAGTGGCCAGCGGTAAAGCAGCATAAGGAACCCAACAACTGTTTATATTTCCCCATAGGAGTTCAGTTATGTCTAAGAAAAATTCTTAGACCACCATTTCTAAATGGATATCCTGGAGACAAGATCCTATTTTTCTAACTTAACAGCCATTTCATAAATGAAATGGCTATGCAGATGCCATTGTCAAACAAGCAAAGTGAAAACTGATTTGAAAAGCAACTGCTGTCAGTTTCCTTACGCACAAATGAAGTACTTAATAATTAGCAAACGCGAATGATAAAAATTCGAAATGTGCAACATGTTTACTTTCTGACATAATAGCTATCAAACTTGTGATAAGTTCGTTACTGATACTAACGTATTTACAGCTTACACGACGCATGTACAACTTTCAGGAAACCAGCCAGACACCGTCTTAACTTATTGTGCTATCCTTCTATCGAAGGTCAGCAACCATCTTAGCGAACAAACTGCGCTCTTGTGCTAATCTGAGCAGTTGTGCACTGCTCTTTCCTGTCCACGTCTTGATGTCAAACCATGATATTCTTTTTCTTTCTCTAGTTCCTTTGCCATCAATTCTTCCTACCAAAATAGTTTGTAGAAGTTGGTATTTGCTGTTTCTCATGATGTGGCCAAGATATGAAGTTTTTCGTTTCTTGATTATTTGTACAAGATGTTTAGCTTTGCCAATGGATTTTAAGACATCTTCATTGGTAATTTTTTCTGTCCATGATATCTTTAGCATTCTTCTGTATAGCCACATCTCTAAGGCTTCGATTTTCTTGATGGTTGTCGCCTTCAATGTCCATGTTTCAACTGCATAGAGCAGAATAGACCACACGTAGCATTCGGCATCTGGCTTCCATGTTTAGGTCTTTATTGCAGAATAGTGTTCTCATTTTCATGAAGGACTACCGTGCAACTTCGATCCTTGTCTTTATATTTATTTCTGGATCCCACCGTTCATTAAGCCAGCAACCAAGATATTTATATCTTGGCACTTGATCGATATTTTTTCTCATTGAGTGTCAGTTTCATTGATGAAGCTGGATGTTTGCCGATGATCATGTATTTTATCTTGATGTTTATGTTTATTCCAATTCTTTGGCTTTTTATGTATTCTGTCAATGAGGTTTTGTAGATCCATAACGTTATCTGCAATTAGCACGGTGTCATCTGCATATCGTAGGTTAACAATCTTTCCATTTATTGCGATTCCCTCTGGACATTCTTCCAATGCTTTTTTAAAGATTACCTCTGCGTATATGTTGAACAGGAGTGGTGAGAGCACACATCCTTATCTCACTCCTCTTTTGATGTTAATATCACTCTTGGTAATGTTGTCTAATTGAATGGTAGCTGACTGATTCCAATACAGATTTGTTATTAGTCTTATGTCTTGTTCGTCTAGCCTTATTTGTTGAAGGACTTCTATTAAGTTAGTGTGTCTGACTTTGTCAAATGCTTTTTCAAAATCTATGAAACAGACAGATTTCTGTTTTTCTATGCATTTTTGTATCAATATTTGGGTACAGAAAAGGGCCTCTCTAGTACCAAAACTATTCCGAAAGCCGAATTGTGTTTCACTTAGAGTTTCTTCACTTTTTCTATAAATGCGATTCGGAATTACTTTCAAAAATTTTTAATGTTTGGCTCATTAGACTAATAAGTCTGAAGTCACCACAGGAATTCGCTTTCGGTTTCTTTGGGATAGTGATAAATGTAGATTTGAGCCAATCTGATGGAAATTCACTTTCATATATTTTATTATGATAGTTTTAAGAATTGTGATGGTATCTGGTTCTATTAATTTTAAAAATTCTGTTTACACACCATCTGGTCCACTGGCTTTTCATGTTTTACTTGTTCGTATAGCATTCTCTATTTCGCATTTCATGATTGCTGGTCCTTGAATGTCATCTTTTATATTTATAGGCTTCTGTCTAGTATCATTGAAAAGTTCTGTTACATATTTTATCCAAATCTGTGCTCTATTCTCTTCTTCTAGAACTATTTTTCCATTTTCGTCTCTTAGAGACACTATTTGCTTTTCATGAGTTTTCCGGAAATTTCATTGATTTTCTTATACAGATTGAAATTATGTTTCTTCTGAAGCAGTTCAATTTCAGTACATAAATTTTTCATCCAATTTTCCTTGGCTTCTTTTATTTTTTTCTTGATGTTATGTGTTTCTGTATACCTGGCAATGTCTTTGTTTTTGTACATTCTTCTTGTATCAATAAGAGAAAGAATCTCATCTGTCATCCATTCCTGTTTTATATTATTCACATAACCTACTTCAATACTTGTTGTTACGATGGCATTCTTTAAGCTATTCCAAAGAGATTCACTCTTAACTAGCAACCATATAGTACAAAATTATGAGATACTGTGTTATAAATCTTCGAGGAAAAAAGCTAATTACATTTCCCCCGAGAGCTTAAAAGAATATTACTTATTTTAATAATTAATGTATGCAGTCATTTTCAGTTCACTTATGAAACTAAGGCTGCCATGTGATTGCTACTATTAGATTGAGGGTCTATTGAGACTCAATACAGCTTAAATGTACCAAGCCGATGTCTGACAGACTAATTTGAGTTAGTAATTCATGAGCTACTGAGACAATCAGTTCCTAGACGAGAACTCCGGGCTTAAGCCACGAAGGCTAAGCGTCAGAAAATGTTCCTACAGAACAGGTTCAAACATGGGCATTTAATGTGTGGACTATGAAATAAATTGCAATCATTGCCTGTTTCGCCTTTCACGCTTAAAGTTAGCAGAAACTGTTGAATAAAACTGAAGTTTATGGGAGGGAGGAAATTTAATGCAACTATTAATGCTAGGAATGATGCCTTCTTGAAAAAAGGACTAACTACTCCCATTAGTCCCGTTTAGAAAGGAATGTAGAGGCCAACATGAGCGAGCACTATAAGAACGCTTAGTAAAGTTTCTCTCAAGATCTTTATACAACTTCAATTTAGTTGTGTAACACGGCTACTTTAAGCTGTAAATCTAAGCACTAGCCTTAATTTAAAGTTCAGCGGAAAACCAAACATTAAGCTCAATTATATTTGCATATTTATTGGCTCCGGATATTCTCGTTGTCGATCTTTTAGATGTGGGAGCTTTTGTTACCAAGTGATCTGCAAGTTTCATTAAAAGAATTGAGCCAAGAAAGTAATCTGCCTTTTGTTCAATTTACATAAAAGGAGAACGAGATGTATTTGCATAGGAAATGCAAAACATACCGACCTGTTTTATCAGGTTAATACTAGTTAGTATCAGTGAATAGCCTATCCCTTCAACGTTGTTTCGTATTTCAGACACGAATAGCAACTGTCCGGAGACTAGACCGTTTTCTACAACTATCTAAGTTTGAGCAGTACGAATTACTCATCGACGTTCTATCAGACAAGAATGTTTTAGATCTCTTGTCTCATTAAATGAAACAGTTAAAACCACTTAATGTCACGTGCTTGTACATACAAAGCTCGGCTAGGGAATTTTGTAATTATTCTGTTCTAGAAAGTAATAGCCGCGGGCACGCTAAATTCAAGTCGCGTACATCCACACTGCTTCGAATAAACTTCAAAATTGGAAGCATTTTAGTGGAGCATATAGAAACTTAACATTTCATTAAATGCTTTAAGATGCAATTTATTCACAATAAATATTCCCATTAATGACATTTTGATTGTAGTTCAGAAACAAAGTTAATAGGTTCGACAAGAAAGGCTATTAATTGCGTCACTTGAAATTCAGTTCAAACCATTCAAGCTAGAATTTTTCAGGTTTTTTGTGAAAGCTCGTAAAACTCGCTAATGAAAGATAATTTAGTGATTCTTAAGATGTCTAATGTCAATTATTAGAAGTGTAGTGGAAGACACTACAATCTTTGAGCACAAACGTATAACAGTAGATGTAATATCTTGATATTTAGGGTCGAGATGTCCAGGCTAGCAGGTGAAAAGACATACCAGAGTAGAAAGATTTGCTATTTGTTGATTTAGTTACTATGACTCTTGAAGTAAGGCATGTATATTAAAGTGCTGACCTAGTTTGTTCATATCGAGTACTAATGAATATATTTGATAACGCACCTAGAAATTTCAAAAGGGTGTAACAGACTTAGTTGCCAGGCAAGCCTTTTCAGGGCCCTGCTACTTCAAATAAGGTAGAGCATTGGGTTCCCTTGTTTTAGGGAATTGTCCATGCAGGGCGTTACCTGCTTTATCAAAAACGCTTTATTCAAATCGTGGGGGACCTACAGCTATCGCATATTACAAGGTTGTAGGAGCCGTGAATGGGAGAATCTACCCGCGCGGTGGACTGATTTGGCGAAACGTTTCACTCCCTAAAACACTGTTCGCAATAGTGTTTTAGAACTCTATACTCAACGAGGAACAGAGCACCATTGCGAAGTCTGAATTTATATCGCAGTTAAGCAGTTTTTAGAAACTGTACCAAAGCCTTAGAATATTTCGTTTTCTTAGATTTGTGTATTTTAGTGTAGTCATTGTGCTACAGCATTTTATAAAAATTTCAGAAATATTTAGTTTTTATTACTCTTCAAAATGACGCCAAAAACTCGTAACAATGCAGTTACTAAAGCTGTAACTGTTGCCAATGAGCAGAGCGTTTGTCCTAAACAAAAGGATGCGATAATTTAAGTGAGGTTCACGTTGACATTAGAAATAGCTCAGTTAAAAGAAATTAGGAAATCGACCAGGGAATTAGAAAACGTGGAAAAACGTTTGTCTAAACTTCGACAGGATAAGAAAAAGAACAGGCGAGAAAATACTGAACATGGAAATCAAAATATTAGGAAGGTAAGTCAATATCTAAGGGAAAAAAGGTAATATGGAATGCGACTGAATTTTCAAATATTAAAAACACTTAAGTCCACAGTAATAACTTTAATTAATAAATAAGGTAGATATTTCGTACTAAAAATAGTACATCTTCAGTGTTACAAACAGATAGGAATAGAATACAAGTAACGAATATTCAGTGGATCACCTATTAAAATACAACGTTGTCGCGAGCTAGGAAATTAAAGAAATTAATATTTAATAGTTTTTTAATGATTACATAAAATAAGTCTCCCAGATCTTCGAGGGAGAGGCAATCATTTCGATTTAAATTCAGTCGGTGTAAAAAAAGCTTCAAATTTCTTTAAAGAGGCGTTCATATTTGAACCTGCATCTATGAAGGAGATAGCTTTATCCCACTGGATATTATGGGTAGTGGTAATACTGTTGTGCTAGACCAGACTTCTAAGGTTTGTTGTAATCAACGTAATATTGAGGTTCTTTAATTCTTTTCACCACAGAACAGCCAATTTGTCCAAAATAAGAAACATCGCATTCACACGGTATTTGGCAAACGCCAGATGAGTTTCTTTTGTAGAAGGCAATAAGAAATTTTGTTGATAGGAATATACGTGGGAATCAATTGGTACTTCTTTAAAATTCTACCTATAGGTTCTGAGATTCCTGGAATGTAGGGGATTGGAACTCTGCGGACTGTTGAAGAAACCTTCAGGTATTAGAACATAAGATTCAATTATCTGTTGGATTTGATTAGGGTGGTAACTATTAGATTCCATTAACTTTTTAATGATGGAAAGTGCTTGTAAGATTTCTGGAGAAGAGCAAACTTTGTGCTCCATTAAAGACAAAGAAAGTTTAAGCTTTTTTACACCAATCGAATTTAAATCGAAATGATTGCCTCTCTAGAAGATCTGGGAGACTTATTTTATGTAATCATTAAAAACGAATTATCTTAAATAATTTTTCAATTCCTAGCTCGAGACAACATTGTATTTCAATAGGTGATCCACCGAATGTTCGTTACTTGTATTCTATTCCTGTTTGTAACACTAAAAGATGTACTAGTAGTTTTAGTATGAAATATCTACCTTATTTATTAAAGTTATTACTGTGGACTTACGTCTTGTTTTTAATAATTATACTATGCCACAGGTCCCTCTAAAAATAAGAATCAATTTTAAAGTTTGATAAGAATCAATTTTAAAAATTTGAAGCTGGATTTAATACCGTACTTCAAAGTGTTCGAATATTATTGAAACATTCGCAAAACAAAATTTGAATAATTCATTCATTAAATGCTTAATATTTAAATTTGACGTTCCTGATTTAAAAGTCAGAATTGGTATTCATTACTCGAGACGATTTCTTAGTGCAAGGTATCCACCAAGAAACAAGTAAATTTTAAAAAGGTATCATTGTAAACAATTTCCAAGCTTGAATAAATAAAATGAAATTAGATTGCATGTTATTTCTTTACTAGGCGAAAGGAAGTACGCCTGCACATTGTGCGGCAAAACATTTTCCCGGAGCGACACGTGTGCAAGATATTACCAGTCTACTCACGAGAAGAAGCGATTGCATCAGCATGAGATATGCTCGCGTTCGTTTGTTCGACGAGACCAGCTTATAAACCACATGGCTAAGATGGTGGATTCATCTGATTTTTCTGGTGGATTTTGAAAAAGTGGCTCCTGTCTTTTTGATGGTCCAACTTACTTTTTCTAAGTTCATATTTTCCAATTTTAGGCCTCTGTTCATTCAGCTTATATGCTAGGCAGTATTATACTTTTGCCAACTTGTTTTGCGTTTGTACATGGGATATCGCTGTTTTTGTGGTGCTTAATTGTACTGAAAAACAGATTTTTTCTGTCCAGGTCCGTCTCACTTCTGTATAAAGTTAGATTAAACGTCTTTGTGCTTGTTGATGAAGCACATTTTTATGCTCATTTTCTTTTCATCATGATTAGGGCGAAATCATGAGATTTGAATGCATTTATTCTACTTCACTATCACAATTGCATTTCTTCGGTGTTCTCCTTTAATTATTTTCGTCTACTGTTCTGATGTACTTGATACAGATGAGGTCATTAAATTTGAGTCACCAATACAATTTTTTCATCCAGATAACTTTCGCGAGTTCATCTATTCGAAACCTTTTCTCTGCCACTATTCTTTTGGAAAGTGGTTTATATAGCGACAAAAGACCCATATCTCTCGTTAACACGATCCGGGTGAGCTACAGGATTTACTTCCCGCAGTCATAGTGCTATTTCTATCGTATTCAGAAACAAATACTTGTGAATATTTGTTTGACTCGATACGCTATCCTATTCAAACTCGTCTGGGGTAACCTAGTGACGCCGTTGAGATCATACTTTGATAGATTAGAGTTGAGCACTGGAACTTTTGATGAATACCTACTAATAAGGACTGACATGAGGTTATGTTGGATAAGGGACTGATACATGACTATTTCTCCCTCTGGATAAAGTCCATTCGCAGAATTTCTACAATTCGTCTATGCCTTGCACTAAGTAAAATAACTTTCGTTGCACACGAAAGTGGATGCTTCCTTATTTCAAAGACCTGTTCATTACTGTGTCCTACTCTTGGAAACTAACCTCGCAGCACTACCCTAATAGTCCGCATATCGCCAGTTGGTTTAATGAATACTTCCGCACCCTTTGCTTCGTATAACTCAATCGATATTGCGCATGCAGATTGACTGCAAGAACTGTTCGAATTGCTCTTAGTATGTGGATAACCTTGCAATTTTAACTCTCATTTAATATTTCCGGATGTATATTATAATCTTGCGAACCTTTAGTAAACTAAGTCGGGTGAAGTTTGCACCATTATCTTGGTTTTATGAAATGCTATGACCAGTGTACTTAATGTGATATGGATTCTTTCAATAAAATCAACACAAGATTCAGCAGTTAAAATTTTCTCCTTCGTTTTTCTAGAGATAATGTCTTTACGTTTTGTGTTTCTATTTTTGAAATAAGTGTTTATCTATAAATTTCTAATAGTGTTTGAAATTTTACACTTTTGTTGTACGTTTTCTATTCAAGCTTTAGCTTTTTTAGTCTGTTTTCTTTTTTGTAATGAAAGAATTTAGTTACCATTCCAGGGATTTAAACATTGCTTGTGACCGTCGTCTTATGTTTTCAGTTTGTGCTGGCTGTTTTAAGCAGTAATGCTTCTCGATTTTTTCTTTTTATGGGCATTCAGTTTATTCATGCATTTGCTATCGATAATACGAGAATTTTGGTTTAAATCTTTTCTTTTGCCATTATTGTTCAGAATTTGATTCCAAAACCCAACTAAACTTAATACTCCTGTGCTCCCCCTCACATACCAATTGTTTACTTGATTCCTCACTGAGACTGTGTTTCTCATTTAAAAATCTTTCAAAGCGTGCAAGTACAGTGAAGCATACAAAAACTAGTAAAAAAGTTTAATTTGTCTTCATACAAGAAAACAAACTAATTCCAACAACCTGACAGGCTGCTATCGAGTCTCGCTGAGTACTTCCTTCTCAGGAATTCGTTGTTGGGTCTATTAAGGTTATTACACGCATGCATAGCGTCTCCAATCTGATTTTTAAAAGTTTGGATCAAGAGAGGGCGAGTTTGGCATTGGAGTGGGAGCGATTATTTTACATTTCGCCAATTACTTTTAAAATTTTAACTGGAATATCGTGCGACCTTAATTTTCTTAACGTACGTAATTTAATAAACCCTTTTATTGCTAATAAGTACTCGTTTATTTAATCCTTAATATCTACAATGCAACTGCAATGCAAGGGGAAAAACAGTTTTCATAAGTCGATACTTTGAAATTCCTTCGAAGAACAATTCTCCGGATGTAAAATGAATTTCATAATATTGAGATTCAACTTTAGGATGTCTACTCTAGTTTATAAAATAAACTGCGTTCACCTATTTTGTAATCAAAATTCCAGATTTGAAGAGATTACTTGCAGCACCCTATTCAAACTGTGCAGAGCCAACTGAAGATTAACAGTTTTTCTATTATAAATGCTAATTTATAAGGAATCGTCTCTTCAAAATGAGCGAAAGAATAGATTCAGATAACATTAAAAAATACTAATATTGGTCTAATTATAAGCATTCAGTAAACGTCCCTGGATTAGTTCTCATATTAATCCAAGTAAAACGAAAGCGATTAGTTGGCTTTTTAATATAGCTTCCTCAATAAGTTCATCTATAGATGATTCATATTTTATCACAACTTATTAAAAATGCTCTAATTCTGAAATTTGTATATTTGGAGTGAAAATATTAAGGATCTGTGTGTAAACCAGTTACAATTGATCAAATACCAAGAGAGTTTTAGCTCTATAGGAAGTTTTAGTTCAGAACCTAAACAGGATACATGTCAAGCTGATTCAATTTCATTGGAGAAATTTTCGCCGTAGTACTAGAGGGTGAATTGGTACAACAGCTGCTATAATCACATCTAGAACTCCTGAATGAAATCTTTTATATTGTCATAGCCATTACTAGAACAAATGACATTCGATAGATAATTCATATTCAGGCCTTCTTGAAGATTAATTTCTCCTTAAATGCGAATAACTACAGATAGTTAGATCTGTCTTTAAATATTTTACTATTCACGTAAAGCTAGGAATCTAATACTTTAGGAATGGTAGCGTTGGAATGTTTGCGTTCTGCTAAACAAACTGATCAGAATACACAATGTTGCCGTCAGTGTTAATCTTGGTAAGTCAAACACTGACAGGATACAAATTAGATCCTTCAGAAAACTACGAAAATAGTAGAGAGATTATGCACAACAGTAGATAAGTATCTGTTGTACTGTTTCTGCACTAGAAATAATCCACGTTCATTCACGTGTTGCGCCTATTCCAAAAGGAATATCTCGGTACTCAGGAAGCTGTGCATGGTGAATCGTGCCATGCACTATTATTCAAAGAAAAATATTTGTTGGTTCAGTTTACTATTTCATATCATAAATTTTAGAAAAACTAGTTTTGCACGACACTTCTGAATCCGCCCATTTTCATAAAATGCTGCCCATTAAATATAAGGGCACGTCAAGGAGTTGTCGAGATCAGTTGCGCACCCAGAGCGGACCAAGTGGCCCTGCCTCCAAAGAAAAAGGCAAAAACATTTGAAAATTTCACAAATTTTTCCTTAATTATTTTTTTTTAATTTATGTTGTCTATTTCTAAACTACTTGTGAATTAGCTATCATTGCAGATGCTCAGTCACAGGTCGTATGGGATTTCGTAGTGTGTATTCTGCAATCGTCTACTCAACTTCCAAGATTAAATCGCGAGTGCGCTAGTGGTCGAATTTCAGATTTAGAATGCCTAATTAACTTCGTGCGCTTAGTTCTCACGATAAATAATGACTCATGTCCAATGAAACGGGATCTAGCCATTTTAGATGAAAAAATTCAGTGGGTTGGAATTGGCAACCAAGGCAAAAAGGTTAATTGCGCATTCTTGCTGTTCGATTTGCTGCATAGAAGCAATTCTACGTGTGAATGCATTCTATTCACTTGAATTCTTTTACACTTAATTAGTATTCAAAGCCACGTCTTTCCAACCGCAGATTATCTTTAAGAAGGGCAATGTTCTCTAGTGAACTCAATCATCGCAATTGGAAGAACGGGAGATTTTCCTTCGATTGAAAAAAGTTGAGGAATGTTTATGAATCTCTTATGCAGATAGGAAGTTTCCTCATCCCTGAAACAGATTTTATCCGGAATAGACAAATTTGCCAGAAATAGTATTAGTGGACGAGAGTCCACGTTGCGTGCATTTGGAGGATTACGTAGGGAAGACTGAATTGTCTTTAGTGTAGTGTCATCTCACGCTGTACCCATAGAGGCGTGAAGTAATGGTAACTAAGTTGAATTTAGTTTGTTGGCAAAACAGAATTGTTTTATGAGAGTTCCGAAATTTTGATATTACCAGTGAATTTTATATTCCAGAAAATTTCCATTGAATTTGTTCATTGACGAGCCACTTCAGTATTTAATGGGAAGCATTTGATGAAAGTGGGCGGATTCTGAATGAAACACTATAGAAATCCGTCTGTCGCCCACCACCACCAATAATGTTGGCGGGAGGCAGATATTGAACAACGTTGAAAGGGCGCTTCCATGAATATAATTGGCGCTTTTAAAACTAACGTTAATTTTTTTTTTAACCGAATCATGTACGTAAAATCTAGATACGGTGGTCTAGTAAGCTGAAGGAAACTTAAGTTTGTTTGAATTATGAATGAGAATTTAGAAATCCTACTTTAATTTCTGGAATAACTTTTTCAATCCAACCCACGGAGCAGCTATTGACTGAAGACTAATTTTATATCAAAGTTTGAAGCTTCTGAAAAGGGCTACATATCCACTTAAATCAATAAGGAAAACTCTCGTTAGTATCAAGGAATACGTTTGATTCCTTGGATAATAGAAAATCACCCCAATCGCATTCATCTTAATGGGAGATTTCACCTACGTGAAATCCGATCCTAGAAGAAGAATTTTAGAATCCAACTTCAGGGACATCAGGCTACTGTGAACTATAAATTTAATTGGGAAATGCTCATCACCGAATTACGATGATCACAAACCCAAAACTAACGTGATTTGGCAAAGGACTTGATACTAGGCTCGACTTTTTTTAACCTATATTACTTCCATTCAAAAAGGTGAAGTTAAACCGTCAACGAATAGTCTATTGGACACTTAAGGATTAGCAAGTATTCTCGACGCCTCTAACGAATATACCGAAAGATTCGTATTGTAGAAACTGTCCGTGACAGTATTCTCCACCCTCACGGGAGCAGAACACTAATGCCATACCACGCCACAAGACCTAGCGTATAAAATGTAATATTTTGTTTAGTCCTGTAACATTAATTCCAGTTTACAGGAATAATAGACTGATACAACCTAATTCAGTACTTTATTTACTTAGCATTGATTTTAAACATCACGGCAAACAATTCCCCTTAGATTAGTAGACGTTAGATTGAGAAAGGTGGGTTCTCAGACCATCAGCCAAAGTTCAGAGAACTTGAAATTTTGACGCCATCACGATTTAGATGCATGAGATCAGACAATATTTCGATAAAAGTTTAAGCGTTTCCATATTCCTGCTAAGTTCTAGATCTGGTTTATATAAGGGGGAAATTATTCAAATTAAGTGGCTTTGATTACAACATTATATAAGCAGGAAAGTTTCAGAACTCATCTCTTCAAAGTACGAATGTACTTACTATTTCTAAAGAGCACGTAGAGAACATTCTCAGGAAATGTAAAAAAAAGAGTCTGCAAAACATTCATAAACTATCGTACAAACATTGAGATATTTCAGAGATGAGAATGCGCAAAGTTGTATAAATGAAGGCACATTCATATTGCATGTCCAGTGAGTACTAGACATATGGAAATGATACTTGAGTAGCATTTCACTAAGACGTGTAATTGCCATCCAAACCTGGAAGTAACCTGTCATTTTTACAGGATTTAAGAATAACGAGCCAATTCAAAGGACTAGTGCTATGAATAGCAATGAATTAAGCAGAAACATTGATCACAAGGTGATCGAAACCAGATGCGAGGCATTATTCTGAATGAAAACAAGATTTTAAGCCGCCAAAAGAATATGGATACAATGGTTCCTTCTACACCAATGCACATTTCGTATTCAAACCTTTTCCAATTTCCTATTCTACAAGTTTTAGGCTGCTGTTATCCATTAAATTTATACCTACTCCTCTTTTGCTCATGATTAGCTAATTATCTATTCAAATTAATTTTTTTTGCGTTTCTGCATAGGAAATCACTATTTTCTTGGCGCATTTCCCTGTACATGTTATTTCCATCGAAAGTTGATGTTTTTGCACTTAGGATGAATGAAGTATTTCGACCCCTTTCAAGGTTCGACATTCTAATGGTTATCCTATTTGCTTCATTAAAGCAAAATTCAAATTTTCTGGACGTATTCAGGTTTTCACTGCTCCTCTTTTTTCTGGAATACTTTTCTTGTACTATTCTGACGTAGAGGTTTACCCGAATGATTTCATTTATCTTTAGATAGGTGGAAGCTAATACAATTCGTTCACCTGCATCGAATTTCTGCAAGTGCCAATTCGATTCTCCGCTTGAAAGTTAGTCCAGTCGAAATGATTACCATCTACCATCTTGGCGTTTCTTACCAAACTTGTTGCAGTAGCTATTACACCTCGTAGAATGGTCCTAAACGTTGAATAGTCGAGGTTTGTTCCAATCCGTTATGGTTGCTCTTCGCAGAGATAATTGGAGAAAGTTTCACAATAGATCTCTCCAAACGCAATCCCGGAGATGTGCTGTACGATTTAAAACTCTCGTTCAGAGTATCTTTTGCTGAACCTGTCATTCGGAAAATCATACGCGATAAATATGAGCAGTGTGAATAGCAAGTTCTTAATAAAAGCATCTGGGATTGTTCACTGACGTTCCTCGAGTGTGTTATTAGTGAGAACGGTACTTCAGATGGATTACCTAAAAGGCCCATACGAATGAGGGCATTTTAGAAGTACAATCGTATTGTCAGCCGTACTACAGATGTGCATAATTGCACCCCATCTATCCAGAAACGTTTGGCTTTTTATCTTACTCTTGGAAACTAAACAGCACTACCCTAACAATGCACATCAGCAGCTGAGGTGTACCCCAATTAGACAGAATTTCAGTAATTGAATAGAATTTCACTATTCACGTTGCATTTAAAGACGTCGGTTCCAATCTCTTCGAGAATTGGAAGTTCCTTTACAGAGGCACATTATGCTGACTTTACAGCCTTTTTTGCCGCAAATTCAAATACTTACCACTCAGTCTTGAACCGATGAAGTTCAAGGCTAAATAGCCAAGTTAGTATTAGCGAACAAATTAATCCGAACTTATGTTCTTGTAAAATCTGTTTACAAGTACAAAAATTTATCTAATTTTACCCAATAAGTTATAGCTACTTCTGTTCCTAATAAGTTCATTAATTCGCTTTAGGAATGGACTATTAACCTAACGTACAACACATTTCAGCATCTCGAAACTATACTGTTGTGGATTGTGTTTAAGTTATCAATGTAATTTTCAAAGTCTTTCAACTATAATCCCGTGGACTATTTCCTTCGCTGTCTGCCTTCGATGGGCTTCCAACTTCTGCCGGATTTGACATCTTAAGAACCTGTCCCGTGAAATCTTCGCATAATTTTGCGTAAAATGTGTGTAGTTATAGGACCCGTTTAATTCTTTTAAATACTGAGCTTTCGCAATGCCGTTAAACGAGTTATTTCGGTAAAACTTCAAGTGCGCGATCCTTCGGTAATGGCGGCACTGTACATAAAGAAGTTTCCTATTCACAGGCAATGAACTGTCGCATTCGCCAGCTACCTGCTTTTATAGCAGCATAAATCATTCGGAAAATGTATTTGCATTAATGATAGGGTTGCAGCGTTTCACTGCGTACCAGGAGTATACCATACGCACCTGAACGTTTACACAAAAAACTAATTCCGGCAAACATGTTAAATCGTTCCGCTGAGTAGAACCCAGCTACATCCTTCCGAAATTTTAAATTTAATTGTCCTGTATATTATAATCTGTTTATCTTATCAAGATTTACGAAAAACAACTCGCCTACACTTTGCACTAACGTTTCATGAGATGCTACGACTAGTGTTCCTTGTGAGACATGAATGCTTCCAGTAATCCACGAAAAGATTTAAGTTTTATTTAAGTTATCCATATCAGAAATAGGAATAGACAGAAAGATTAATATTAGCATTTTTACTACTGTATGTTATCTGTTGTGGCTTCAGCATTCAGTTCGGTTTCTTTGTAATACAATTTAGTCTATTCCAAGGATAGAAGCATTGCTGGTTACCATCGTATATTAATTTTCCATTTGTTTATAATGGAGCCTTCGTTTTAATCTGTTATCCTTAGTATAGGTCTTTTTTCTGGCAGTTTATTTTTTTAGAAATAATGCTGTCCGATCCCTCGCTTTGTTCGTATATTTGTTATGAATGTTCAGCATCAAATTGTTTCCGAACCAATCAAACTGAATATTCCTGTGCATTTATAAAACGATCAAGTTCCGTTTGAAAACGGATTCAAAACTTCCGAGATACTAGCTTCTTGCATCTTTTGATCCTCTGGATGATCAGAGAAGAATCCATTCGAATAATGGGAATTATAAAGGACGAATATATCCTCATTAATCTATCCTACTGGTAATGAACGCGATCCTATTTTTCGTAATATCGTATACACTTTCTCAGAAAAGAGCTTGGGATATTATATGCACAACCCCTCAATGCGTTTTAAAGATGTGCATTGTAATGAGTTCATAAGTATCATGCCTGCAAATCTATTCTTTGCAAAGGCGATAGTTGCTGTGGAGGAGGAAAAGCAAGCATGCATTTCCTCCTCCACACACTTTGACTAACTCAGAGTCAAAGGGTTTGTTTCGTCATTTAAAATATTCGGATGCAGTACTAAAGTTTTACACATCTGTCTTAACACCAGAATACTAAATTCCAACACCGCCTCATAATCACACTAAATTTCCTCAGTCTACCCGCGTATTTGACTAAAAATAGAGTTCATTATCAGATTATAATTACACTTCAGGATTTCTTTACGTGTAATTTAAGGATTCCTTTAAGTGCAATGATGCAAAAATGTTTTTCATTTGTTTGCTCCAGCCGTATTAATTTTATCTAAGAAATATCCATTTTGTAAATGCATTCTATAAAATGCAAAAAACGGCTAAATTGGTGCTTAACACCAATTTTGTTATAATTCTTTGAAGTAGCCAGTTTATTTTCATCGCCTTCATTTCATTCTACGAAATGTTACGGTTGTAGAAATTAAAGATAAATTAATATTCGCTTAGTTTAGTTTATGAACTAAAACCTTCACATTCATTCTAGTATGTCATGTCGTTATAATTTCGTGCAGTTTTTTCCGATACTTTTCTTTGGGTTTCTTGAAAAAAATTCGCTGCGGGTAGTTGTCAATGTTAAACTAATCACGAAGGAAATTAATGGAAACGAAATTACGACAGTACTTAATTCACTAATATTAGAGATCAAAAGAAACCTTTAAGATGCCCTCAAGGAAGACGTTCTACACATGGATATCCTCATTCGTGAAAGACAAATGATGCAGCAACAAGACACCAAGTAATTTAAATTTCATCTAAAGGACTAATTCAGTCCTCAAAAAGGAAACTTCGTCCAAAGACTGCATCTGAGTACAATTCAAAGCAAGCTTTGTACGTGTAACTTAAGTTTTCCATCTGCGCGAAGGTAATCCATGCTGATTCGGAAACTAATTAAGTTACCGGAAAGTTCCATTTGCATTAGTTGCTATAATGTTTTTAAATATCGCTTATAAGCAGTGTTAATACATTTTCTGTATTAATACTTTATTCAGAATGCGAATAAAATTAATACTGCAAGCTGTTAGTAACTGAACACAAATATAAAGTTTCTGGCTTCGAAATTTAAATGTGTGCAGTGTTGGTTATACCATCTCACCGATATGTGGCTTACAGTAGATCCATACACCAGCAAGGCAATTGTAACTTAATGAGACAAGTCCGAGAGAACGTACCCGATAGCCGTTTTGGGAAGAAATTAGCACGAAGGTGGGAAAAAAAATCAGTTACTGATTTCGTATAACTGTAGCCGTTGTACAAAGGAAAGGGGCTTTTTTCTGATCAGCTAACTTTCTATTTCACTTGGTAGGTGGATGTTCATTAACTTTGCCGTTTAGGCTTAGGATTGAACGTTATGGGAATGTTCCCATGCTTTAAGCTTATGGGAGAACGCAAGAAATTTCTTGATCCATCAAAGTGGAGTTACGAAGCAAGTGAACGACTGATTTGCACACGATTAGTAAGATTGATGGACAAAATTAGAACAAATTGATGAGTATGCCAGGAAAATCAAAACTAAATTCCAGTGATTTATTAGACAATATCGATTATAGGACTAATTTTGGCCGGAAAGAGCATTAAAGTGTGCTCAGATTTCTTTGTGCATTTGACTAAATTGATTGGATATTGAAATCGTACATATCGAAAACGTTTTACGTTCAGTTTTATTTCCGTGTGATGCGACATGGATTTGTAAGTACTGTTATGGAGTATCTTCCAAATCTAAAAATATTAAGTGTTCAGTAATTTTTCTAGGGATAATTATCTTAATGATTTCATGTTTTCTCTGAACGAATTAAATGCTTCTACACCGAGCATCTTAGATTACCAGCTAAATTTTGGAATTAGCTTCCTGCTAATCGTATATTTTGTACAGTGCAAAAAGTCCGCACTCAGTTATGTTTAATTCGAGTGGTAGAGCTAAGACGGCAGGCACAGTAATGGAACGTAATTTCGCTCTTAAGGAATCTAAGAAGATTTAACTGATCAGTTAAATCTTACTAATTGATTCTGTAAATTTCCATCCTTCAATTTTCTTGATTATAGCATTTTATTAATAGCACAGGCTGCATTCTTCAGGTAAGGATGGTACTTCCCTGTTCTAATAGGGTTGAAAATTTAAGCTCGGATTTTAGTGGCAGGAAGCATATGCTAGATAAGAGAATATGCAACATTTTTCTCTATTATGAATACTGAAGAAAATATTATTCAATTAACGCGTGCTGCCATCTAATCAAGATCTACATCGAAATTAGGAGACAATTAGATATCAATGAAGAGCATTAAAAGGGAATTTGTCTTCAGAAAGAATCTGATCAAGTTTTAGTACTAAAACTCTTTCAAAATAATTAGTCTAATATTTAGCAGAATTTCGGCTGAAAACATTAAATTTTAAGTTTGCCAAGTTCCACGAAAGCACCTCCGTAGCATTAACCGGAGATTGTTGTCCATAAGCGACGTTACTAAAACATTGTTAAGTGCATTTGGGTCAAGTATTCAACTGCAGAAGTTGCCAACTTTACAGGGCTCCTTCACTTAAGAGATTGTAATCGGTTTGCATGAGTCAATTACTTTGAATTAAATGCAATGGTAAAATTTTTCCATCAGGAAAATCGTAGGAAAATTCTGAGTTCACTTGAAATCGCTTTATAATGGGATCAAACTGACTGAATTATATCCATACGAGGCTTAATGAGACATGCAGCTTAACAAGAAACAAACTAATAACTGCAATACCGAGAGGTTCATCTTGTCTTAATTTCAATTAGATTCAGAGTTGGAAACACATCAAGTCGTGAAACAGTTTCCTTCCATTTTTAATTCTTAAATAAAAAATTTAAGAATTCCGATATTTCCTGCGTTGCATATGAGCAAATTGATAATTTGGAACGCGAATTAAAGGACAGTTTTAGAAATTTGTTCCTGTGAATTTGACCTCCTTCAGTAGAGCAGGCTCTGCTACAAAGTATTTTTGTTTGCAATATTTCACTTAATTATCGAGCTAAAGCGAGTAGACTTGCACAAGACTATACTATGATCGAAGCTGTTGGGTTATGAATTCTTAGGGTGTTAAAGATTTGAGTACATAGCAATTAACCATTACATCAGGTGATCAAAAAGAATGCAATATTTTGCAAACATTGCAATTGAACAGTCATCAACTCTGAGCAATAATTTGCTAGTCAAACTTTTGAAAAGCTACTTCAAATAGTTAAAGCAGTTTTGAATGTAGTGCCCGAGTTTTTGCCCTTCACGCGCAATGAGCATTCGTGTTAGGTTCTTAAGACGTATGCACACCTGAAGTAGTTTCCGAATAACTGCTTAACAAGCATAAGTTTGCTTTGACATTTTGATATTAACCCAAGGGGGTGTCGAGTATTCCATGATAACACTACATAAGTTAGTAATTAATAGTCTTAACAGATCCATATATGGAGAACAGATATCAAACCGGAGATTGTTCTCTTGTCTAATTTAAGATTTAACTAGAAATACTAAAAATGGCTATTTTGAGATCCTAAAATAGTTTCATATATTCAACCTAGCTACTGCAGAATTTGCAAAAATTTCAATCAAAATTAAACTTCACCGATTGTCACGTTAGATTCCATCAATGAATAGTTGTTGCAACATAATTTTGACAGGTTTTGTTCTTGATAGTAGTTCCACAGAAAAAAGCATTTCGAAAAATTCTGTCCATTAAGTATAGTACACCCAAATAGCAATCTCCTGTATTCAAGTATTCATTACAATAAACGTAATTTGTAAAACATTCACTTAAAATTTACTTACTGCAAAAGATATTTCATCTGGTAGTCTATTATCAGAAATATTTAAATGGCGATGCGGCGACTTAACCGCACATCAATCAATCAAACGCAGGGCCTTTCCGGAAGGCCCAATTGTTCGAACTATTAGCTTATAAACTGAAGTAGCAGATACATCTAAGTATCACAAACAAGGCTTGCAGCAGTTGCAAGTTACGCGACGGAAATAGGCGTATTGAATAAAATACTGTACGCCATTCTTGTCGCAGAGTTATGGTTAACGGGTAGAATCTTTATCTGAAATCCAAACAATTTGGACCAAGTGTCTTTAAGACTACTATGAAGAACGGTAGCCTTTTGTCTTGAGATATTTTTAGACTACTTAAATGCAAGAATGAGTAAAGCAATGTCATCTTTTAGACTTTCAGTGAAGTTGAACTGCGATCAAGGTTGTACAAAAAAATAAACACGTAACCGAGGTCGTTTTTCGAAGTTGAAAATTTCCTTGTGCTTCCGAAAGTATTTAAAAATGGTGTTAATAGTAGATTCACTTTCAGAAACGTACCCCTATTATGTTATATAATAATCACACTGGTACTCTCATTTTGAAGAAAGAATGAAGAAAGACTTGCATTTCTCAGCGAGGCAAGTGCTAGTTCAACACCTGTTAGACATTAAGCGAAAGGCAGTTTCGAAAAACAAGGTTCACTTGCTTTTAGTATTCCACTAAAGTGTCTGATAAGCACATTCAGCAACATAACCATGCAATAGAGTAGAGGCTAATAACCATATATACGCGTCAGGCAACTGATCCACAAATCTCAGTAGTCTGTCGAATATTCAGTATTGATTAATATGGTAGTTTTATAGTTTGCTGGTTGAAGATTTTCAATAACATAGCACTGGTAGTCTGACAAGCTACTCTGAAGATAATCTGCACACATATTTAACAGAAAACAATAGGCAATGAACATTTGAACAGGGAGTTAGACAACGAACAAGATTTAAACGGTCGAATCACTAGTAAATAATTCTATTTCAAATCAAATACTGAAATTAACTTTACATTTTAAGGTAAATTATCCGGATAATTCAGCTATATTCTTCAAGAGGACGCCTTTCACTACCTGTTTTATATCACTGATCCTATGGTGATAACACGTGAACACATTCATCTGAATACGGGAAGAACTGATGCACGATCGACATGCAACGTGGGGAGGTTGTAATAAATCAGCCACTCATTGTGAAATCATTTTCCCTTCTCCCCCGCTACAATATTATTATCACACAAAAATTATAAAGACAATACAATTTCAGACGAAATCTTTAACTGAAATTTGTAGGCATGTAGTGCTTTAGATAAACTAATACTCAACCTGCATAAAAGGTTTATTTAGATATTTCTTTTCATAAAGGGTTATGAATAGCAAGAGGGTAAATAGTACGAAATACAAAAACACCTAACAAAATAAACTAGCGTAACATTTAATCTGAATGCAAGTTAGAAATGTCGAAAACTTGTTAATGATTTCTTACTCAAAACCCACGAAGAAATTCTCAAAAAATTTAAAACTCCGAGGTGTGTTATCGAATAATTTAAGAGCCTTAATTTCTGTTTTAGCAATTTATAATTGGAAGGCGAATTCTCCAATTACTCTGGAACTACTGGAGAAACAGGATATTCAGTCTAGAATGTCACTCTTGGAGAAATTTATGTATACCTCGTCTACTCCTTTCAGATGAATGAAAGACGTTAGTGCGTTTATTTAGAATAATTTGAAATATGGCCATAAACAGCGGAATATAGCGGAAGCCACTTCGACAGACTTAATAAAAACAATGGATGCGTATTAAGAAACGTCAATTACAATGTGATTGAAACCAGATGGGTGATTTCTGAATGAAAACCATTCAGAGGGATTTACTCTGGCTGCAAGTAGATCTAAAATTTGTTCAAACTTTAGATTTGAGTGTTAGCAGTTTGAGATCAAACTACCTAGAGTGGATAGGGACAAGTTTAATCAAGTTGTAAAAGAATATGGATGTCATGCGGTTGTGCCAGCTAAGGGTAGAGGTATGTTAACACATTTATGAAACGGGCCGAGTAAGTGATCTTTGAGAAAAAGACTGTAGTTGGCTGTCCAAACTGCACTGCAATATGGCAAGGAAATTAGCGCCTCAAAGAGAGTCGTTACAGATATCTTTAAATCTGAATAATATGGATGCCCTAGTTTGTTTCACTTGAAATCATGATGAAAATGGATGTGTAAGATCGTCGTCATGTAGGATAAAACAATTTCTTTACATGTTATGAGACCATCTTCTCTCCTCCGTGGTGGCTGAAATAGTTTGCATAGCAAACTAAACTTGAAAGTGCAAAGTTCCCAGATTACATGAAAATATATATAAAAACTTAGATAAAATTAAATAAAAAGCCTTACTAATATAAGGAGGTTAATAACTTTCTGGGAGGCATTACCGGTTTTAAATGGTAACGAAGAATGATGTGCGTTGTTAACAAAACTAGAAATATTACAAATCAGTCAAAGAAAAGGGGTGAAAGTTCTAGGATACTACTATTAAGGCCATATAAGAGGCGAAAACCGCTCCGCATGATAGTGAACGAGAGAATTGCAAAGCAGAAAAGATAAGATTTGTTTTGTAAATAACTGGATCAATGCGTTTGATCCGGTCTCGCAGTGGAAAATATCAAGACTGATTAGTTCTAACTTCAATGACCAAACCTTATTAAGAAGGTTCCAGATATTGAAATTCATACTAAATATTGAAAGATATTGAAATTAATTACTGATAATTTAACCCCCTGAAACTATCAGTTAATATCCGATTCCGTTATTTTTTCGACTTAAGTGAACGAACCAGCAGATTTTCCCTGATATCTCCTTTGACGAATGCGACTAGAGGGGAGCCATGCAGTGAGGTGCCTTGGCATAGTACGAAGTGAATTGCTTTAGTGAAATATGGAGGTACCGACTAACCCCAAGGAGTCATTTGTGTGTTTGGGAAATTTTATGATGGTAATTATTTGGATGCGAGATGGCTGGAAGGATAGATGAATGGAATTTTAGTTTCCTTTACGAAAGTAAATCCTGCACATGTTTGAGAAGGGGGTAGATTAACACCTACAAAAGTGTCTCATGAGAAGGATTTGAGGTAAACGAGATGTAAGAATACAATCGCATTCATTCGACTCAACATAAATGGGAACTTTCTAATTTAGGGAAAGTAATATCGTGTATCATGTCCTAAATGAAATGTGCAAAAAAAGTCCATCCAAAAGAAATCAGATCAATGAAATTAAAAAACGAACGAAACGAAGAACCAATGTCAGAAGATTGCTTTAATTAATGAAAAACCTTAACGAATAGCATTTTCTATTAATTGAGTTGCCAGTAACAAACTGTTTTGAATACATGGACTTTTGCTGAATATTTCATATTCTCTTACGCCTTAGGATGAGTGGTCTATGACGAACACGTAAATTGGCATTCGTTATAACCTAACGGAGTCATAATAGGACGAATAATTCACTGCGTAATGAATGGTTGTCAATTGCGTGTTCTCCTGGCCAATTTGGTTTGAGAAATTAAAACTAGTATTAGAACTGGAATAGTTTTAGAACTTGTAAAAAATGAAAGAATTCTTGCCAATGAAGAGAAACGTAAAGACATGCTGTGATTACTTACAGAAAATCCCAAGGAAAACTAACCATATTGAAATCAGTTAATATTAGGAAGCGAAATGACGTAACTACTTGGGAACGGAAAACATGGGAATTACTGACTTGTTAGATTATTTTCTTCAGTAACGTTCTAATATTATTCAGTTAGATTCTTTTGTAATTGGTGATTTTTGCTTTTAATGCATTTATTTCCTTTGTACTTTTAAGTAATTATTTTTAAATTGCCTCTAAATCATGCACTATCTAGAAATACCGTCCAGTAAAATTCTCGAAATAGCCTCGACATCGAACGTTTATGTAATAGTATATTTAGTTTCATTATAGTAATCAGAAACAATGAAATTCGGGTTCTCTAAATAGCCTCGATATCTAACTGTATTGTGCTATTCAATATTATTAAATGGTACTAACTAGAACCAATGAAAGACTACTCTCGTTTACAACCCTTGTAGACAACCATAAATATGGGCAAATTTAAAAAGTTTATCAAATTGCGTGTAGTTTCGGATTCGATTTTCTACTAGAATCACCAACATGCATGGCTGAATTTTTGAGTACAGATCTCATCGTGGGTGCATCTTCTAGCAGAGGTTTTCATCCTGCAAATGTGAAAGAAATTTATAGGAATCTTGAGGACAAGAATGAACAGGTTCATTAGTGTCCTACATTTGGACTTGGACGAGAGAATAGCTGTCGACACTCCTAGAACTGGGTATTAAAACAGTACCACAGGAAGAACTCCCAGTGACATTCAGAAGAAAATAAACTGGCTCACAAAATCCCGTTGCAGTGTGAAATTTGCAACTGAGTTAGCAAATCGAAAGCTAATCTAAAATCTCATCTTTTAACTCACAGGTTAAGCATTTAAATATCAAATATTTTGAATTTCAGTTAAAAACTGAGGTTTCAATATTTGAAGCTGGATATAATACCGTACGTCGAAGTGTTGAAACATTAAAATTGATATTATTGAAACATCAGCGAAATAAAATTCGACATTCATTATTAAATGAAAATGCTTAATATTTAAATTTGGCGTTTCTGATTTAGAAGTCAGAATTGTTATTCATTATTCTAGATGATTTGTTAGTGCAAGGTATCAATTTACGAAGAACACAAGGTAAATTTTAAAAAGTCTATTATTGTAAAATAAAAATTCCAAGCTGGAATATAATTTAATTTCTACGTGTTATTTCTTTACTAGGCAAAAGGAAATACTCTTGCAGATCGTGCGGTAAAACATTTTCCCGGAGCGACGCGTGTGCAAGGCATTACCAGTCGACTCACGAGAAGAAGCGATCGCATCAGTGAGAGAGATGTTCGCGTTTGTTCGACGAGAACATCTCATAAACCACATGGCTAAGGTACATCGTCTGCAGAACCCTTCATCACGAAAAAAATAGTGGATTTTGAAAATGTGGCTCCTGCTCCCCTGTACTCGCCTTTTTGATGGTCCATTTTTATACTTAAAATTTTTAGGTCTCTATTCATTCAGTTTAGATGCTAGACAGTTGAAGGGAGTTGCAGACCTGTTTGATAGATAGGGTTGAGCACGAGAACTTTTGATAGATGCCTGCTTCTCATGCACGAGATGTTGGATAAGCAACTGATACATAACTATTTCTCCCTCTCGATAAATTTCTACAGTTCGTCTATGCTTCTGTCTTACTTTGGCCAAACAGGCAGGACAGCGAATATCGGAACACAAGGACTACATCCGTTTTCACAAATAGTCATTCTGGGCTTGCGGACCATGCTCTGGATACACGCCACAGAATACGGTGGAAAAAAGCTACAGTGATACACCGTAGCAAATACAAATTTGAAAGACTCTTTATGGAATCAGCCTCAGCCCTGAGAAATTCTCCAAACCTCAACAAATTTGGGTGTATGCGACTGCCCCAAATTTGGGAGACCTACATCTGCAGACCTTCAGCCCAACGGCCTAGAACACCTACTTAGCCCGCTAGAGGGCACCATCAGGACTGTTAGGAGAACAATAGCTTCATCTTTTCATTCCCAGTTTGTGTTGTAGTGCCTAAGTTGCACGTAACTTTTTTTATAAGTTCCTTTAGAAAATGGCAATGTGACATTGCCAAAATATCGGAAAATATTTATTAAAGTTTAATTTAATTTATATTCCTAACTACGCTGTTCTATTCCTTAAGTGTTTTAATAATGCATAACCAACGTATAAGCCTGTCTACGAGTTCGTCTATGCACTTGTAAAAAAAGAAAACTTTCGTTGCACACGAAAGTGGATGCTCCCTTATTTCAGAGACCTGTTCATTACTGTGTCCTACATTTGGAAACTATCCTCACACCACTACCCTAATAGCCCACATATCGCCAGTTGGTTTAATGAATACTTCCGCACCCTTGGCTTTGTAACTATCGATATTGCGCATGCAGTTTGATTAGAACTCCGTTCGAATCGCTCATAGCATATGAATAAGCCTTGTAATTTTAAACTTCATTTAATATTTCTGGATGTATATTATAATCTTGCATATCTAGCAAACTAAATAGGCACCAATAACTTGGTTTTATGAAATGTTATGACCAGTGTACTTCATGTGATGTGGATTCTTCCAATAATCCAGACAAAAGATTCAGCAGTTAAATTTTTCGTTTTTGTTAGGATAAATGTCTTACGTTTTGTGTTTCTATTGCTGAAATAAATGTGTTTATACACCTATATATATTTCTAATAGTATTTGGAATTTTACACATTTATGTTTTCTATAAATGAACAAAAAAAGCCAAAGCTTTTTTATTCAGTTTATTTTTTCTTATAAAGAAAGTATTTTGTTATCATTCCGGTGATTTAAGCATCGCTGGTTATAAGCGTCTTTTGTTTTCGGTTTGAGCTGGTTGTTTTTAGCAGTAATACTTGCTCCATTTGTTTGTGTGCATTCGGTTTGTTCATGCATTTGATACGAGAATTTTGGCTTAAATCTTTTTTGCCATTATTGATCAGAATTTGATTTTGAAACCAAAGTATCTGTAATACTCCTGTGTATTCATACAACTGAGTTCCGGTATAAAATCCAAATATTGAGCTACAAGTTTCTTTCACCTTTCATGCTCTTTGGAAGAAGAGCAAGATTTAAGATGCGAGAATTCCCCTTCCCCACACTTCATTAGAACAATGCGAGGTATTATAAAGGATGAATATATCGTCATTAATCTATACTAAGGGAAAGGGCGCGATCTTGTATTTCGGCAATGTCGGATAGATTATTCTCTGAAAATAACGTAGCTTGAGAAATGATACGTGCAACTACTCGATATTTGAACAGATACTCATGTTAATGAGTTCATAAATCTCTTGCCCGCAGATTTCTATTGGTTGCAAATATGATAGTTACTAAGCACACATGCATCTATACCTCACAAATTATTCACCTGATTCCACACTGATTCAAAGGGTTTCTTTTGTCTTATTTAAAATCTTCGAAAGAAGAGCATAAGTATACCAAAAACTCTAGTAAAAAGTTTGAGATTTGTCTTCATACCAGAAGACAAATTCTAACAACTTGCTATCGAGTCTCGCAGAGTACTTCCTTCTCCGGGCATTCGTTTCTTTTGCTAAGTCGATTGAGGTTATTACACGTATGTCGAGCGTCTCCAATCTGATTTTAAAAGTTTGGATCAAGAGGGCGAGATTGGCATTGGAGTGGGAGCGACTGTTTTACATTTCAATTTCTTTAAATTGAAAACTGGAATATCGTGTAACCTCAGCTTTCTGTAAACTTGTTTAACTTAATGAACCCTATTGTTGTTAAGAATTATTCGTTGTTTATTTAATCTCCACAGTTAAAGTGTAATGGAAGAGTTTTCACAAGTCGTTAACTTTGAAATTCAGTCGACAAACAATCCTCCGGATGTTGGCCGACAACGTCACGAACATAGAATGAATTTTATGATATTGAACTTTAGGATGTTTACTATAGTTTATGAAATAACCTGAATTCACCTATTTTAAAATAAAATTCTAGATTTCAAGACATTAATTGCAGCACCCTATTCAAAGTATGCAAGGCAAACTGAAGATTAACATAATTTCTATTATAAATGCTAATGTCTACGGAATCGGTTCTGCAAAATGAGCGAGAGAATAGATTTAGATAGCATGCTAATACTAATATTGGACTAATTATAATCAATATCAAATAACGTCCCTGGATTAGTTCTCATTAATCCAAGTAACAAAGCGATTAGATTGTTTTTTAATATTGCTTCCTGAAAGTTTATCTATAGACTTGGTATTTTATCAGAAATTCTCTTATTACTTAAATCCTCTAATTCTAAAACTGGAATGTTTGACGTGAAAATGCTAAGGATCTGTGCGTAAACCAGTTACAATTGATCGAGTACCGAGAGATTTTTTTTAGCTATATAAGAAGTTTTAGTTCCGTACCTAAACAGGATATGTAAAGCTGATTAAGTTTTTGCTGTAGTACTAGAGGATGAATACAACAGCTGCTATAATCAAATATAGCAATCTTAAATGAAGTGCTTACATTCTGACATAGCCAAGTTATTGCCGTTACTAGAACAGACGACATAATCGATGGATAATTCATATGCAGGACTTCTTGAAGATTTAATTTCTCCTTAAACGCAAATAACTATAGATAGTTGGATCTGTCTTTAAATGTTTTACTATTCTTCATGTAAAGCTAGGCATTTAATACTTCAGGAAGGGTAGCGTTGGAATGTTTCAGTTCTGCTGAACAAGCTGACCAGAATAATACACAATTACGTTGTCGTCAGTGCGAATCTTGGCAAGTCAACCTGACAGAATTCAAATTAAATCCATCAGAAAACTTCGACAATAGTACGGAGATCATGCGCAACAGTAGATAAGTATCGGTTGTGCTGTTTCTGCATTAAAATAATCCACGTCCATGCACAAGTATTGCGTTTATTCCAATAAAAGTACCTCGGGTATTCATCACAAGCTGTGCATGGTGGATCGTGGCATGCACTATTTAAAAGAAATTTGTTGGTTCAGTTTATTATTTAATGTCATAAATTTTAGAAAAGGTAACTCGTTTTGTGCGACACTTCTGAATGCATTTTCCATTAAGAAATGAGTTGTCGAGCTCCGTGACGTACCCAGAGGGGGTACTACCCCCCCCCCCCAAAGAAAAAACACTAGATTTATTTATGGGGATAATAAATCGCTCATTTCAAAGCCGAATAAGAAACTCGACTGTAGAAATCTCAGTTTCATACCGAAGAACGTTCGGTAAGTCAATGCCTGGTGGTAGAACACCAGGGCATCTCGGATGTAAAACGCAGCTCCTAGGAGATGCATTACTGTTTTACATAACGAGGGAATGTCACTACACAGACTGGTTTCGACCTTTGAGGTCGAAGTGATAGTAGACCTGGATAATACCAAGGTTTTTTGTGACGTTATACATTGAGAAAATATAAAGGACAGTGATCGAAGCTTGGTCCATCTTTGCTCCGAGTTACCGTAGTGTTTCCACAAAGCATTGACTTACCGAACGTTCTTCGGCACGAAACTCTGATTTCGATCGTTGAGTTTCTTATTCGGATTTGAAATAAAGGACTTATTATCCCCTTAAACAATTTACGGCGCCAAAAAAGCCTTTCGACTCTTTATTGTAGTAATAATATATGGGTACACCTTTCTGGCAATTCGTATAGTAAAGTATGCAAGCTCTGTTCACAAAAAACCTTGGTATTATCCAGGTTTCACTGACGAGATACGCTTTTGGATCGATGAAAGAGGATTTGCATTTTTATCTGCTTACTTCGATATATTAATCGTTATTTTGCTAACTTTGTTCCTGTTGCTTATTGTTACTAACCTTAACCACATTTTAAGCGCTGCGCGATTTTTCCAGTCTTAAGACTTATTTTTTTCAGACGCAGAGACCAATAATAAGCCGAGCGATCCCCGTTCCCCACCAGACCCGGACCTTATGAGTAGAGATCCCAGGTTGGAGGACCCTGCGGTCTTAACCAAAGTCCTCAAGGAACTTGTGGGAGTGTAGAACATGTTCTCCCTCACCACCTACGGAGGAGGACGATTTCTGTTTGTAGTGAAGAACGCGGCGACGAGAGATAAACTTCTGGAGGATTCCCCGTCCAAGGCAAGCAGGTAATCCCTACCGTAGTGGGGTCGCAAGTTCACCAACTTAGAATCGACCGCTTCCCGATGGAATACCTTGAAGCCAGGAGACAAGGTGCTCATACAAACTTTCAGCAAGTGGAGAAAAGTGAGCAATATAAAGAGCGTCTCCAAGGAGGACCCCACTTGGTACTCCGGTGAAGTCACCTTCCCATGGACATCTGACAGCCTGTGCCCAACATCGTCACCATCGGCACGTCGCGTGTTATGGTGAACTCTCCCGGGGTACAAAGGCAGTGCTTGCGATGTTGCTCGATGGAACATCTTGGGAGCGACTGCCTCCGAGCGAAGTGCCCGAGGCGGTTGAAACACATTTCCAGTACAGAGCACAAAGTAACATCTTGTCCTCTGCGCACGTTCGCCCACTGAATCACTTTCCCCGCAACCTGCTCGAGACGTTGGGGAATTCCCAGAGCTTCCCAACAACAGGGAGAAAGAATTTACCCAAACTATTCTGGGAAAAATAAAGCGTCAACGCGCAGCAACAAGGGCAGATAAAGCTGTTCTTCCCCAGCAACAACATCAGCTGAAGAAACAGTCCCCTCGGCTACTTCCACCGTTCCATTACCAACGACGGAAGAACATACAGCGGAGAGTACAGACAAAAGCTAAGGAGAGCGTTCCACCAGCTATTCCCCTCAACACCAGAGAAAGCTTCGTCGGTCGACTCTTCAGACCTCCCCTGCAGTAGTCTGTACCCCCAAAGAAGAGGAAAGAAGCGAGTTCCCTAGAAAGGACGAAAAACATCGAAGCCGTTCCAGGAGAAGTACGGACTCATCAACATCCGAGTCCGAAATGGAGGTGGAAACCCCTTACCAACGGCAAGAGTGTCAACTCAAAAATGAGAAAATATACATGCTCCCAGTTCAACTTCTAGGATTAGAAAGTTGAAAACAATAAGATCATAAGTTTTAAAATCAAGAATATTCGCTACGAGTTCCTCTCGAGCACGTATACAGAACTGGAAGTCGGGGTCTGCAGGGTGCCAGATACTCTACCCCCCCGCTACAGATCGAGTCTCTCAAGAAATGTGAAACCATATATAATAAAAATTCGGCTCCTTTCTGTTCGACCTCTTGCAGAAGGAGGTCAGCAGTGGACTACTCATCATGAGAGGCTACAACAGCTCCACCCACCTCCTCAACATCCAGAAAGGGGTCAAACAAGGGTGTCTGCTGCTTTCCTCACTAGCCCTTGAACCATTTCTACGGGCTGTTAACAGTTCACGTGCAGTCAGGAATTCCACTTTCTCACACGGGTGATTCCAAAGTGATTGCTTACGCGGATGACGTGATGGGCACTGTTAGGGACAACGACTCCATATGGAATTTCTTCAACATAGAAGTTCAAAGTGTCGGGGCTACCATCGATCCCCGACAAAACCAAGATCAAGATGTATGGAGTCTGGGACCTGAGTAACATCCATACAGGTCTCGTACTTGAGATCGAACACCTTGATAACACAGTCGAGAGTATCAAGGACTGGACAGATGTCCCTCTGTTCTAGGGCCTCCGTCATCAAGACCATCATATACCCTTCACTTCAGCATGCTGTAAACATCAGCGAGGATCAGGAAATCTGGCTTTATAGGAAGCCGCTGAAGTTCTTCTGGGGCAATCTATGCCAGGAGGTTGATAAAGATCTTTCAACTTCCGGAGAAGCTGGGAAGCTTCGGCCTCCTCTCAAGGGGGCCTGCAGACCGAACATCCCTGTAGTTATCCTGTGCGGTATTTCTTAGGTTTCAAGCTTACCCTATTTGGGATCCTAGTCCACCAGGGTCCCAAGACGGATATTGTTCCAGAAGTCTACAACAGACTTTGCCAGCTCATGCAGCTCCGCTCGTCTGGTGTGAACACCGTCGGGATCCGGAACAGCCACACCTGGTAAGGACACCTCTCCAAACATCGAGGCTACCCACCGAGAAAGGACCTGGCATGGAGGATAGCCAAATGATAGCTTCCAGTCAACAATCTGGTGGTTTCACTACACCTGGAACCCTTTGTGACTTCTGCTGGAGCTTGGACACTGTAGGGCACTCATTCTACGAGTGTCTTCCATCTAACACCATCTGGAGGAGACTTGGGGGATGTGCTCTGCCTCCCCTCCTGCTGCAGGAAGTCATCTTCCTGCAGCTTGCTCCCCCAGCCAACAAGCAGACGTTAGTGCTATTTATAATCAACGAACTTAAATACCACGCTTAAATATCTGAAAGGTAAGAAAGAAATTTAACTCCGCTAATCCTCCAAGTCTGTTGGAGGTCTCTCGAATCGTTTTATATAAGTTCTACAGCTCTTTAAGGAGGTTCCTACATCTATAGAAAGATGGTTTAGGTGACACCAGATTTAACAAGTGGTGTTTACTTACTATCCTGTTTTTGCTAAACAGAAATAACACCATAAAGTTCTGCTTGCTGCTGTTTTAACATCTTCTGCAGCAGCATCTCCACTTATTAGCTATTTCTCTGGTCTCCTACGAAGGATGTTTTGTTCCCTAGGCTCTCACGGAGGTAGCCTGGACGAAGAATCCAGGCAGCGCAGGCCTACTCGAGGCGGGATGCTCTGAAGGCGCTGGTCACCCGCTATCTCCGTGGTCTTTTCCATCTCATGAGACAGGCAGTCAGGGGTGAACAGTTATTTTATTGCATGGAGCTAAGAAAATGAGAAGTATGAACTGAGGCCTATTTTTCTTCTTTTTCCCTATTCCCTTTCCCATCCACCCCACCTTCACTTCCTTACCCTTCTCTTCACTTCAGGGGCGCTCTGACCCCTCCATTCTTCAATAAGCCATGATGGGTTTCTTTACTTTCATTCCCTGCAAGTGCAGGGATGCAGGATATCCGTTATTCAATGTTTGCTCTTTTGTTGTATTTGTTACTTATATTGTTGTACTAACCTTTTTTTGCATTTTTGGTACTAACTTTACCAACCTGCTGGTAGTGCGTTTCGACGCACTACGGGATCTTTTCAGAGTCTTAGGATTCTGAATATTCTTTTTTTTTTTAGAATGCAGAGACCAGTCATGAACCGAGTAATCCCAGGACCCAGACATTAGGAGTGGAGATTCCAGTCTTAAGGAGCTAATAGGAGTTCCCAACATCTACTTCATCCCATATGGAGGAAGATTCCTTATTGTTGTAAAGAACCAAGCTTCCAGAGAAACTTCTGGAGGGTTTCCTGGTTCAAGGGAAGCAGGTAACACTTACCACGATGGGGTCGCAAGTACATCAACTTAAGATCGACCACTTCCCAATTGAGTATCTAGAGGCCGGAGACTACGTGCTCGTACAAACCTTCAGTAAGTGGGGAAGTGAGCAACATGAAGAGCGTCTCCAATGAGGACCACGTCCGGTACTCCGCCAAAGTCACCTTTACCATGGATATGCGACAGCCAGTGCCCAACCTCGTTACCATCAGTACGTCGCGTGTCATGGATAATTATCTGAAAAGAGTGCCTGCGATGTGGCTCGGTAGAACATCTGGGAAGTGACTGCCCGCGAGCCAAGGGTTTCAACTGCGTCGGCATATCTCCAGCCAGTGCCCACACCCCTGCCGAAAGTGCTCCAGTACAGAGCACAAGATAACAGCGTGTCCTCTTCGCACATTCGTAGAGGAGGCAGGGGCGCCGATCGAACCTTTGAACTCGCAGCCTGCTCGAGAAACCGGTGAATTTCTGGTACTTCAACACAATAGGGGAGAAAACATTTTCACAGACAGTTCTGGGAAAATTAAAGCGTCCTGCATCAACAAGAGCAAAAGAAATTTTTTCTCCCAGCAACATCCGCTGATGGAACAATCTCCTCCTCGGCTATTTCCACCATACCACTAACGACGGAAGAACATACAACGAGCGTACAGATGAAGCTAAGGATCCACCAGCTATCCCCACCTTAACAATACCAGAGGAAGCTTCGTCTGTCGACGTTTCTAAGACTTACCCAGCAATATTTAGCGTTCACCTGCAGAAGAAAAGACAGGAAGGAGTAGGCTTCCCCTAAAATGAGGAAAAAAACGCCGAAGCCGTTCCAGAAGAAGTACGGACTCATCATGCGATTCCGAAATGGAGGTGAAAATCTCTCCTCACAATCAGGAGAGTATTAATTCCTAAATAAGCAAACGCACCTGCTCCCAGTTCAACTGCTATGACCACCAAATAGTGGACAATAAACTAACACGCTTTAAGATCAAGAACAGTCGTTACAAGTTCGAGGTCCTCTCGAGATCGTGTGCAGAACTGGAAGCCGTTCTGCAGGGTGTTGGATATTCTACTTCCCCTACAAATAGAAGATTTAATCAAATATGTCAAGCAATTGAGAATCAAGGACCTAGACTGGGTATAACAACGTAAAACATAATGCCGACACCCTAAACAGAGGGCTCCATCCCCCATCTAAACAAGAGGGTGTGGAAGCTAATGCAAGCGTTCCACATCCGGCTTTTGTTCCTGTAGGAAACTCACTTCTTCCATTACAAGGACATGCAGGAACTAAGCCATACCCAGTAGCATCGTTTTGGAGATACAGAAACAGCGCCTGGGTACTTATGTTAGCACCCCTCCTCTGAGCCTTCCATAACATCGAGAGAGACGCGGAAGAGACGGTTCTCCCATCGACTGGAAGTACCGGGGCTGTACCACTAGTTTCATTAACATCCACGCCCTGGCAGATCCAACATCAAGATCGACATTCTTCCAGTAGCTTTATACTTATATGGCACCTATCACAACTTGACGGGGCACTTCAATTGCGTGGCGGACCCGGCCTACGATAAAGTAGGGGGTAATCTCAAACAGGTTCTGCTGGCTACAGGCAACTTGAAATTCACCTCAGGAATCTCCAGCTGAGACATCTGGAGGATCACAACCCCTACTGTCGGGATTATATGTGGACAGATCAAGGTATCGGCACATGGCTCGACCTGTTCTACTTGTCATCGGATCCGAAGCTATAAGGTACGTTCAATTATACCATCCAATTTACCATCCATTAGAACCAGTAGAAGTTGGTCTGGACCCCTGGAAGTTAGCAGGCTTCCCTTACCTGTTCTCTGAACAAGCTTCGCCTGTGCTCCACTTTGGGCACCGCTGGCTAGGACTGGGACAAGTGCACACAACTTATTTTTTTAGTTGTGTGCACTTATTTTTGATGTTCTTGATGGCATTGACATGGAAAGCCTTGGCCGGCCAAGAACGTGCCTTCCTCAGAAGATTTCAGCTAAGTGATCCATACAAGAAAAGAAGCTGGTTCGTGGCCGACCAAGGCTTTCCATGTCAATGCCATCAAGAACCCATGCAGCGCAGGCCTACTCGAGGTGGGGTGCCCTGAAGTGGCGGGTCACCTGGGCACTGGTTACCTCCGTGGTCCTTTCGATCTTTTGAAGCAGACCTTCGAGGCAGGTGAAGAGATCTGATAGCTTTAAGCTAGCAAGATTTAAATAATCAGCTGAGGCCTATTTTCTTCCTCTTCCCACCCTATTCCTCTCCCCTCCCTCTAGCACCCCACCTCAATCTGTCACTTCCTTACCCCTCTTCATTCTCTTCGGGGCACTCTGACCCCTTTTATTTTCAATAGGCCGATGGGTTTTTCTTTACTCTCACCCACCTCAAAAAGGTGGGAACCGGTCTACGTAGTGACCTATCATAATGTAGAACAGCAATACATCTCCTAGGACGCCGTTTTACATTATGGGAAAATATTAAGGACAGTGATCGGTCTTGCTCCACCTTTACTATGAGTTGCCATGGCAGTGCACTATAGTTCGCCCACCGTTTGTAGGTCTGCTTGGCATCTTGCCAATAGTCGATTCATGCTGAAGGTGAAAAAGAAATGAAGGACGTACGAATTGGTCGCCAACAAGCGAAATCATGTGCTTTATAGGTAAAATTTTCCAACTGTTATACAAGCAACATTGTTAACTATGTTGCTTGTATAACAGTTGGAAACTGAAATAATAATATAACAACATAACCATGAAAGAGAAGTTAAGTTAATAATATACAACTCATTTCACAATACGGACTGATTACCCTATTATCGGAATGGATTCTCCTTTTTCTGAGATGCGCAGAAGTGTCGAAGGATCTCTAATTGGTGGGCGAACTATACCAGGTGTTAGCTTACGCTTCGACTATAACTTCCTTAGTTTCTATATTCGGCATGAAACTCTTGGATTAGATTTCCTATCTTTGAGTTTCTTATTCGGCTAAGAAATAATGTGGTATTCAATATCCACTTAATTTTTGCTTCGCCGAAGTGAAGCCTGTTGGCTCTTATTTCAGTAATTAATTTCCTAATTTAAATTTCATTTATGAGAGCACGTGAATAATATGGTTTCTGCTGCAAAATGATTTTGGTAATGCATATAGCCCGTGTTAATTCAGATCTAGGGAATTAATCTGATAAATCATTACTTTTATCTAGTATTAGACTGACAACAGCAATTCGTAATTGTATTTGGACTAAATAAATGCAGTTAACAATGCACTGGAAATTTAATCTTGCATTTTCATGCAATTACAATTCAATTTGATAATACAACCATTTTAAGTATTACTGATACAGGTTCTTTTATGCTGATTGTTATTACATTAGCAAGTATCAAATATGCAGTAACAGGAATATTAAAATACTTCAAATAAAACAGTCATACAGGAAAATTTCGCCATGTGCCATGAAAATTGTGGAACAGGTTTACGAAATTTCAGTGTAATTTATGAACCTCTGCAAGGCAATGAAATTTCAGTTTAAAATTCATGATTAAAAATTCTATCAGATTAACGTAACTATTAACTACCCCATTAAGATATTTAATATTTGGTGGGGTTTGAGGTTTATTCAGAATGACAAATGTTTGAATATTTTCTGTTCTTGTTAACAGAATTAGTTCATCGGCATATTACCTTAAGAATAATGGACTTAAGATATATTTCATTATCGAAGTTTTTAATCAGAATGGGACAAAAATGATGACAGTCGGGTTTATTCTTTAACTGAATTAGTTGGGTTTTATTTGAGAAAAGCGGCAATGATCTAGTTACAGGTTTGCGAGTTTCTGCCATGGTACTTAGACGCGTTTTGTCTGGCATGTTGCATGAAAGCAACATGCAAGATAAAATAAAGCTAATACCGATTAACCGAAATTCGCGGTTGTCACCTATCATTCTAATCTGTCGGATCATACAAATATACCGACAATGTTCAATACTGAACGTCAGATTCCAGAAAAATCAGTTTATTTACAAATGACGTATATCTGGTTACTCATTAATTATGAAATACGAGTTTCAAATATGCACCTTCCAAATATGAACTGGTGCTTTCAAACCGATCTGGCCACTGATAAAAAAACAGCCGTGACCAGGATTCAAAGCCGAGTTATCGCCATAATTGCGTACGTCCAAGCAACTAGGGCCCTGATAAGTTTGAATTACAGCTACAATGCTTAGAAGAAAATGTAAATGCCCACTTTTGCCAAACAAACCAGAAACATCTGATGCTGCTGCTGACACAGAACACTTTCAGCCATATTTTGGTAGTCCCAAACAATCCATAATGAACAGTATGCTCTTCATGATCGCTGAGAAATTAGAATAGTCTCTGCCAAGCGTAGTTGCAATTATATGTGCGATACTGGATATTTGTTTGCTTGATTTTCCAACTCAGGGAGATTCACCAGGATCTCCACTCCATATATCTGTTGCTGCAAGATTGCTTATATACTTGGTCTTCTTACTACATTATACCAATCTTTTGAAGTCAATGTTTCCAACGTCTTGATTGTGAGAGCCATAAATAGCTTACAATAAATTTGAACAGTTGAGATCACAAAATTCTTTGGATTTTTATATAATAAATTACATAACGTTCGGACGAAATATTAAAACTTTGAAGACTTGGAAATTGCTTTGAGCAGTCAAAAAACATGTACATGCAAGAGATTTGAAGAATTAACAATTTGAAGAATTGTTAATTAAGCGCGTGATACCATCGTATCAATTTCAGTTGATTGTTCTAGTTTTTCCTACGATGAAAATTTCCGATTTCACTTAATCCCTTTAATAACATGCTCAAAAAGATTCTTAAAATTAAGTCTACACCCAACGTTATTTGATATAACATGCTAACGAAAACCCAACTAAAAACCGGTGCACTGAGGCGTTTATCCTCCCATAATTGAATCAACTAGATTCACGAAGTCGCAAACACATTAAATGTTACTTTATTTCGTTTAAAATTTGTAATTCTTGGATATTCTTTGAATTCGGATATCCTACCTGCCATGCACAAATTTGATGACACCAATGAAGAGCGTCCTTATATCTGAAGTTCTTTGCACCGTCTACTAGATGAGGTACGGATCGTAATGGAACGATTAGTTTTAGAGATTTGTTCTGTATATTTAAATTGCCTCAAGTCGAGCTTGCACTACCGGAAAAGCCCGAATATTTCACATATCGAGCTGACGCGAATCGACTTGTGTAAGTCCATTGCATATTAAATGGCAATTCGTAGAGTGCTCAAAATTTAGTATGTAATAGCTAACGATTATATAGCAGATGATTGAAGAGAAATGAAAGAAATTTTGCAAATCATAGTTAAATCGGCACCTTCGACTCCGATCAGTAATTTGCAGTTTAAGGTCCGTTTTGATAAGCGATTGCCAAAACGTTGTAATTAACAATTTTGAATGTAGTACTCGAGTTCAATCCTGTTTTGCACTTCTCACGCATTACGTTCTTAGCACAGTTTACACTGTCTGAAGTTGCTTCTAGTGAACTTGAAGTGCAAGAAGCACGTTTAATTTTGCTTTCATTTGATATGAAAGCAAGGAGGGAACAGTATACTATGATAATACTACAAATTGTTTTAAGTGTCCTATCCATTTCATACTAAAATTGTTATGTCCCAAACATATGGAGAACGGTGGACATTTCGTTAATACAGGCACTTAGAAATGTCAAATCGGAAGACAGTTCTCTTGTCTAATTTAACTAGACATGCTGAAGCGACTTGATCCTAAATTCATTTCCCTACATTCCACCCGGCTACTGCAGAAGCAGTAGGAATATTTTAGAACATTTCAATCAAAATTAATTTGTGACAGTGAAGTTGTATCATCAGGAAATGTTATTGCAAAAATTCGACTCATTTGCTCCTGCAAGTAGTTGCTAATGGTAAATAGATTTCTTTGAATGTGTTCTACTCTGCTATGACCTCATATTGGAAGTTCTCATTACATTTGAGTATTTTGGAAAAATATTACTGACGAAAGAATTATGGTCGATTTATCATCGAAGGTGGGTCGTTAACTTTGATGTGGTAGTTTGTTAGGAGAAAAATATTGAACAGAAGTCTTCGACGTTTCCCTATATTCATTAAGAGATTTACATAAGCTTAACATGAATATAAAATCAAACTCGCGGAAATAATCATGAATTTTACGCCGTTTTCCGTGCTACAGTGATATGGTTAACAACGGGTGGAAGGGTTATCTGAACCGTAAAACGTGGTTAAAGTATCTGACTTATCTGAAAAAGAGAAGTCTTGTCTTTAAAGAAAAAAATTCAGCGTACTTGAATCCAAGAATGAGTAAACGAATTCACCTTTGACACTTTTAGTAAAATTGAGATGCGATCTACGTTGCACACAAGACTTCATAACCTAAGTTGGAAATTTCTTCTCGCTTTCGAAGTACTTGACCAAGGTTTTAATATTAATAGTAGATCCATTAAGGTTGGTACCCACGTGTTTTATATTAATCACACCGGTACTCACATTTCATTTTGAAGAGCGATATATATTAGAACCTAGAACGAAAGACTATTTTTTAACCCAGGTCAGTTCAGCTATTACGGCGAATGAAAGTTCCGGGAAATTTGACCAGGTTTTCACTTTCCTTTAGTGATCCATATTAGTCGGAATTATATTTTGAAACATAACCTTACAAATGTAAGGTAACAGTAAAGGCCTACATGTACTGGTCACGGAATTGATAAAAAATCTGGCAGTCCACCTACTGTTCAGTATTCACCAAAACAGACAAATACTTCATTGCTTGAAGAAACTTACTTTTCCACAACACTATCGCACTGGAAGTCTGATAAGCTACAACTGAGATATGCACGCCATTGAACAATCAGTCAGAGCATTTGAACTGAAAGTTAAAACGACACTGAACAAACTTTAATTACCAAACAAGTAATTCTCTCATTCCGAAGAATTCGTTTATCAGATCCAAAATGTAATTATTTTACTTATTAATGTAATGCAAAACAATTATTTCATAGTGTTGGTCTACATCACACGTTAGAAATAATTATCATTCCAAGTCACCTGGCGCTACCTGCTTTTTATCACCGATCGTACACTACACGTGTAGGCATTCATCTTATGACCCAATGCACGATCCACATGTAACATGGGTTGGTTATAATAAATCAGCGACTCACTGAGAAGTTACTCCTCCCCTCATTTAACAAAAATGAATACGATTTCCAGGCGAGATCGTTATGCAATTTAACTTTATGTTCGGTGTATTAGATCAATTTCCAGAAGTTAACAGTTCCGACCTCTAAGTACTACCATACATAGAATTTCAATAATTTAATTTCTCTGCACAGTCGGATTATATTTATAACTAAATAAATGTCGCAGTTCGTTTGGTTTTTGATTTCTTACAAGCAGAAAGCATCGAATATTTATATTAAAGCTGAAAGTAGAAATTTGGCTGATTTGCTCGAGTGTCTATTAGGTACACTTACCTATTGGTGATTTATTAATCCGGTAAAAAATGATCAGAAAGCGAAAGATATGCTAATGAATGCAAATTCACTTCAGAATGTCCTCCATGAGATGTTTAAGTTCAGGTCGAATGGGAATTTTGATTTGCTAACAAAACTATTTTCATATGCTTGAAAATAGTATTCCTAAGAACGTTAATTAGAAAGTAACCTTGAAAAGATTGTTCGAATTTGGTAAATAAGTTCGTTCTCGAGTAGGTATAACGAAGCATTTAAAATGTTATTTGAGCAAGGAATATTTTTACAGGAAAAATGCTGTTCTGCTTTCGAGTACATTGCTATGTCCTCGAAGAAAAGTTATGAAAATGACTGACGAAATTGAAGATGCGATTAAGGTTGAGTAGGTGACGACTATTCTAATCGTGGGCTGTTAAAGTACATCAGTTATGAAATTGGTGAATGTTAATATCTGAATCCAAACACCATGAAGAGAACCTCGAATAATTTAAACGTGTATACCTGTGCTGTATAATTTAGCGAAAGAATTCACACAATGAATTGTTTGGAAAAAAAATGTTTTCATACAAATACGCTTAACTGTTATTGTTCAGATTTCTTTGGCAATTTCGATTTTCGACAATATGCAAGATACTGCCCGACGAGTTCTGAAAATGTTTCATCGGCAAGGGAGGAAAAGTAAGGAACTGGGATTTTTCCCACAGAAAAATTAGACATCTTCTCATCGGAGAGATTGTACGGTGATATGAATGGGGTCTGAATTAAATGCCATCAGGGTAGTAAGAAAAGATGAATTGAAAATCAAAACTGGACAATTGAAGGGAAGAAAAATCCGTATTGTAGAACTTTAAACGCTATTAATATAATTGTAGTATACCCATTCAGACAACAGCATGCAAAACCAATCTTAAAATAAAAATGATCTTGAGTTATCGGTGTGATGTGTTCGAATAACTTTGGCTCGTGAGTAGTTAACTATAATTTGCTAACAAGAATTTTTGGATAACTGATCGGAGAATTCTCTCAGTCTAGCTTCCAGAATTGAGTTAGATTAAGTTTTTAGGTAGTGGTTTATACACTCATTCCAAACAGATTTTTTTTCTCTCGTATTTGCAGTATGCTGTGTATTGCAAATGGCCAGCATATCTATATGAATTAAGTATCCGAATTTGAGATTTGTTATTTAAACATAAAATTAATGGTTGACGTTCACTTTGTTACGTTTGTTTTTATTGCATTAGATATAAAGGACACGTACTGTCAAATTGATGCGTTTATATTTTTCTCGATAGAGCTGACACTAGGTGGCGCAATTAGAGGCAGCGTAATTGACACACTTCGCTTCTTTCCATAACTTAGTTTGGAATCTTGGGTGCTGCATCATATGTTAAACTTATTTCACGTTTTTTAAGTCTTTTTTTATCTAAGATAACAGAAATATATTCTTTCCAGATAAAAATCTGATATAGGCCAAAAGAATCTGATTTTTGGAAGATCAAGTGATTGAGGTTTGCTCCACCTTTGCTGCGAGTTGCCCGATATTGTACAACGTCATTCCCCTCGAGATATCGCTTCTCGGAATTAATATAATTAAAAATATTTCAGTCGCGTTGACAAAGTGAACTCTTCCGAGTTAGTTCGTCTGAGTGGCAGAAAAAAAAACCCGATGAACATAGTTCAGGCGTTTTCTGAAATTTAGAGAAACCGAGTTAACATGCTGCAGTATAAACTATTTTTATTCAACACGGAAAGGCATTTCTTATTTGGGGGAATATTAGCTATATTTGAAGCTCAACCATCAAGGAATAGTCTAATGGACACTTTTAGGGATTAGATGAAAGTATTCTTGACGCCAGTAACGAATCGTTACTGGCGTCAGTAACGTCAGAACCGAAAGACGATTCGTATTGTATAAACGATGTCCGTGACAGTATTCTCCACCTCACGGCAGCAAAACACTAATACTATACCACGCTACAAGACCTAGCGTATAAAATGTAATATTTTGTTAAGCCCTGTAGCATTAATTGCTGTTTACAGGAAAAAATAAACTGATACAGCCTAAGTCAGTACTTTATTTACTTATCATTATGATTTTAAACACCACGGCAAACAATTCCCCTTAGATTAGTCGCAGACGTTAGATTATCAGCCATTAATCTAAATCAGCCAAAGTTCAGAGAACTTGAAATTTTGACGCCATCACGATTTAGATGCATGAGATCAGACAATATTTCGATAAAAGTTGAAGCGTTTCCATATTCCTGCTAAGTTCCAGATCTGGTTTATATAAGGGGGAAATTATTCAAATTAAGTGGCTTAGATTCCAACATTATATAAGCAGGAAAGTTACAAAACTCATCTCTTCAACGTACAAGTTTTGATAAACTGCGAATGTCATGACTCTTTTGCAGGGAAGGAAGAGAACATTTCTCGGGAAATGTAACAAGTTTCTCTGAAACATTCATAGTACACCATCGTACAAAAGTCAGACATTTCAGAGATAATACCCAAAGATGTATAAATGAAATTGTGCTTCAAAAAAAAAAAAAGCGTTTCATTTTGAATGGCTAGCGAGTACTTGACATATGGAAATTATAGTTGAGTAGCATTTCACAAAGACGTGCAGCTGCCCTCCAAACTATGTCAAGTAATCACTCATTTTTACAGGATTTAAAAATAACTCTAGACAATTCAAAAAGAATGGTGCTATGAACATAAAGAATGAATTAAGCAGAAGCATTGATCACAAGGTGAACAAAACCAGATGCGAGACTCTTCTGAATGAAAATTATTTTAAACCGCTAAAGGAATACGGATACAATGCGATTGTGCCAGTTAAGGCTAATCGTACGTTAACCCATTTATGAAACGGTCTGGGAAAGAGCCGAGAAGTTTGTCCTCACTGCACTGAAATACGGCAAAGAAGTTGGTGCTTCGAAGACAGCGATTATGAAGATTAAATATGAATATGGTTTTTTCCATTATGTGAGGAAGTTCGAATCCACCATAAGAATGGATGATTGTTGTTGTAAGATGTCATTTGGTATGAGATTATCCCTCCATTTGTTTGGGGTGAAATAGTTTGATAAGTTTCATATTTTGTCCGTGAACTGAAATATACATGAAAATATGCAAAAAAATCTATTAAAGGTTTAACCTTCTGTAAGACAGTGGCAGAAACGATCATAAGATACGTGTAGTTTGATTAACTTGTTTGATCGATATCACATTGGAAATCGAAAAATTCCAAACTATGATCAAAGTTTAGTAAAGAGAGAAGATCCAGAGTGAAAACTATAAAGATCAGATTAATTGGTAAATTCCAGGTGGTTAAGATAATTTGTATTCTATTTCTTTGACTAAAAGATTCCCTGATATCTACTTCAAGGAATGCGACTAGACGAAGTGAGAACGGAACGTGATTTTGCTTTTTCAATCATGGTCTTTATTCTTTGCACTTATCAAAGAACCTTTAAGACAGTTTTATGGCGTTATTTTCGAAGTGGAGTGGCCTCGAAATCGCATTCTATTTAGAATTACTATCGTCAAAGAATTTTTAAGAGCCTCGAAATTTCCTGAAATGGAATATCCGTTTATAATCAAAGAAATTGAAAACTTTCGTTAGTGAACGTTCTGGACAAAAATATTGGCGGTTTTAGTTTTTCAATTAAATTCGGTGCAAGTCATTTCGCTACTAAGTGGTAATCGAACATGGCCCAAGCTGAAACATGGAAATCATGTATTGAACTTATAACAGCGGTTCTCATCCTCTAAATGTTAAAAAGGAATTTACAGGAATCTTGAGGAACTGGAGTTGAACGAGAGAATAGCTCTTGGAACTGGGTACAACAGAACCACAGCAAGAACTCCAATGACTGCCCAACAGCCAGAAAAAGAACCCACAAAACCCACTACGTTGCGAGATTTGCAAGTGGATAAGCAAACCAGCTAATCTGAAATTTTACCTCATACAGATAACCGCTGAGGGATCATTTTACTCGATTAAAAACTGAAAGTTTCGATATCTGATTTTATACCGAAGTTAAGATTTGGTTGGATATTTAAATAATTCCTATTATTGTAATAAATGTTACTTCATGTTTAAATTCGGTGTTGCTGATTTAGAAACCAGATTATTTTCCTTTATGATTATAACTGCCAGTGATATCAGTTAATAATTTCAGCTAATTTAATTTAGAGTTAATACTCCAAAATTCATTTGAGCAAGATCATTTACCAACATAAAAAACATTGTAATAAGTGCTTTTTCACTGCAAGCATGAAGTTTAAACATCTTCCATTTTATTTCTTCATTAGGAGAAAGAAAGTATTCCTGCAGCGAAGACATTTTTCAGGAGCGACACCTTGCTGATACGAAGGCTCATGTGCGATCGCATCAGTACGAGATATGCTCGCGTTCATTTAATCGACGGGACCATCTTGCAAATAACAGACTACAAAATAACCCTTCGACACGAAGAAATTAATGGATTCATCCGCTTTTCCTCATGAATTTAAGACAAATGGTCCCTTCTACACCGAGGCACGTTTCATGACCAAATTTTTTCCCCATTTTCTATCCTATAAGTTTCAGGCAGCTATTGTCCATTCAATTTATACGTACTACTATTTTGCTCATAATCAGCAAATTATCTATTCAAATTAACATTTCAATTTTTTTGAATTTCTGCATAGGATATCACTGTTTTCTTGGCGCATTTCGCTGTACATGTTATTTCCATCTAAATTTGATGTTTTTGCACTTAGGGATGGATTAAGTAGTTTACCCCCTTTCAAGGTTTGACATGCTAATGGTTATCCTGTTTGCTTCATTACAGCTAATTCAAATTTTCTGGAAGTATTTACGTTCTTTGACTGTTCAGTTTTTTTTCCTTTGATTGCTGTTCATTTTCTTACTCTTCTGATGTACAGGTTTACTCGAATGATTCGATCTTTAGATAGCTACTACCTAATACAATTCGCTCAACTGCATCGAATTTCTGCAAGCCCCAATTCCATTCTCCGCAATTAGCAGCGACCATCTCGCCATTCTTGCTGCAGTTGCTATTACACCCCGTATAAGTCTTACACCTTCAGCATAGTCGAAAGATCTTTTCCATACCGTCATTGTTGCTCTTCGCAGAGATAATTGGAGAAAGTTTCACACTAGCTCTCGCTAAACTTAATCCCAGAGATGTGCTGTACGATTTAAATCTGGCGTTCAGAGTATCGTTTACCGAACTGTCACATTCGGCAAATCAGAGATAAATAGCAGTGTGAATGGCAAGTTATACTACTGAAAGGATCTCAGATTGCTCAGTGACATCCTTGAGTGTCATTATGAAGTCTTATTAGTGAGAACGGGTACATTAGATGGATTGCCTACAATGTCCATACGAATGAGGGTATTTTAGATAACGGTAAAATTTCATTGTCAGCCATACTACAGTTTATAGTATGGGTTTGCATATAATTGAACAAATTGCACCCCCATCTATCCAGAAAATTTCTGCTTGCTATCCTACTCTTGGAAACTAAATACAGCACTACCGTTACAGTGCTCCTCATTAGCATCTAAGGTGTATCCCACTTTAACGGAATTCCTGTAATTGAATCGAATTTCACCTTTCACTCTGCATGGAAAGACCTCGGTTCCAATCTGAGCATAAGATCCTTTACAGAAGCAAATCATACTGACTAAAGATCTTTGGCTGCTAATCCAAAACTTCCCACTCAGCCTTCAACCGGTAACTTACACACGTTCAACGTTAGAAATAATTTTTGACCCGCAGTAAAATAAAGCTCGTGTCAAGATACTGATCTTAGTCTTTGCATACTTCATTTCCTACATATATTCTTGCAGTGATAGTTTGGATTTAAATGCTAATATTTTGAACAGCAACTTCAACCGATTTATCGTAATCAATAAAAGGTGACAGGATTCCTTTTCGAATTAGAGTAGTTCGAAGCATTTTCATATCTCAAATCAACATTTAGTTCAAGAGAACAAATTAATCCGAACTCATGTTCTTGTAAAATCTACTTAAAACATAAGTACTGTACAAAAAATTAAATTTTACCTAATAACTTATAGCTACTTCTGTTCCTAATAACTTCATTAATTCGCTTTAGGAGTGGACTACTAACGTAGAACACATTTCTGCAAATCGAAACCATACTGTTATGGATTGTATTAACAGGACTATAGTTGAAAGACTTGAAAAATTAAATTGGCACAAATAAATTAATTTTTAATTGTACCAATTTAATTTTTCTAGTCTTTCAACTATAGTCCTGTTAATACAATCGACTTCAACTGTGTCGTTCGTTGGGCGTCCAACCTCTGCCGGATTTGACATTTAAAGAACCTGTCTTATGAAATCTTAGCATAATTGTGCAGTTATAGAACCCGTTTAATTCTTTTAAATGCTCTGAACTTTTGCAATGCCATTAACAGGTGTTATAGCAAAATTTCGAGAAGCGCGCGATCCTTCGGTAATGCCACCAACGAAGGAAATAAGATACGACGGCATTACCGCCGTATCTTATTTTCCATTTGTTTATATAATGGAGTCTTCGTTTTAATCTATTTTAATCCTCAGTGTGCGTCCTTTATGGTGGCCGGTTTTTTTTTTTGTTGTTTTCAAAAGTAATGCTGTCCGATCCCTGCTTTCCATTTGGTTTGTTCGTACATTTGCTATGAATGTTTAGCATCAGAATTTGATTCCGATCCAATTAAACTGAGTACTCCTGTGCATTTATAAATAAAACGAAGTTCCCTTGTGAAAACCGATTCTAAACTTCCGAGATACTAGCTTGCACCTTTTGATCCTCTTTGAAAGATCAGAGACGAATCCATTCGAACAATGGGAATTATAAAGGACGGATATATTCTCATTAATCTATCCTACTGGTAATGAACGCGATCCTATTTTTCGCGATGTCGTATAGACTTCTTTCTCTGAAAATGAAACTTGGGAAATGATATGCGCAACCACTCAATGCGTTTTAAAGATGTGCGTGGTGATGAGTTCATAAGTCTCATGCCAGCAGATCTATTGTTTGCAAAGGCAATAGTTGCTAAGCAAGCATGCATCTCCTACCGCACACAACTTAACTCCGAGAGTCAAAGGATTTGTTTCATCGCATTTAAAATCTTCGGAAGTGCAGTACTAAGTTTTTCAGATTGTCTTAACACCAGAACACTAAATTCGAACATCACCTCAGAAGCACAAAACTAGATTTCCTTAGTCAACCCGCGTATTTGACTAAAAATCGAGCTCATTCTCAGAATATAAATTACAAAATTTCGTAGATAGCATCTAATACACTTGAGGATTCCTTTTAGTGCAATGATGCAAAATGCAAAGCGAAAATGTTTTGCATTTGTTTGCTCCTACCATATTAATTTTATCAAAAGAAATATCCATTTTGTAAATGGATTCTATAAAAGGAATAAACGGCTGAATTGGTGCTTAACAGCGATTTTGTCTTTGAAGCAGCCAGTTCAGTTTCATCGCCTTCATTTCATTCTACGAAATGTTACGGTTGTAGAAATTAAATATAAGTTAATAGTTGATGTTCGCTTGGTTTAGTTCTTTATGAACTAAACGTTCATGTGCGACACTTTCTAGTATGTCATGCCGTTAAACTTTCATGTAGTTTTTCCGATTTTTGCATGATGATCTTTTCTTTCGGTTTCTTCAAATAATTCATTGCGGGTAGTCAATGTTAAACTAACCACGTGGAAATTAATGGAAACGAAATTACAACAGTACGTAATTCACTAATATTAGAGATCAAAAGAACCTTTAAGATGCCCTCAATGAAGACTTTCTACACATGGATATCCTCACTCGTGAAAGACAACTTAAATGATAGAGCAGCGAAAAGATACCAAGTAATCTACTCTTATCGGCGAGTTTCTGAATTGCACAAAGCAATAATTCAGTCCTTTAGATGAGAACTTCGTCCAAAGACTCATTGCATCTTAGAGTTCAAAGCAAACTTCGCACTTGTAATTCAAGTTTTTCATCTGCGCGAAGAAAGTTCATCCATGCCTATTCGAAAACGAAGTAACCGGAAAGTTCCCTTTGCATTAGTTGCTACAATATTTAATTGTAACCCTCATTACGGGTATAGACCATATTGGTCTGTTCCGGTCTCATTAATCGACTTACAATATTTAAATATCGCTTATAAGCAGTGTTAATGCATTCTGTATTAATGCTTTAATATCATTCAGAATGCAAATAAATTAAACTGCAAGCTATTAGTAACTGAACGCAAATAAAGTTTCTGGCTTCGAAATTTAAATTTGTCAATGTTGGTTATACCATCTGCTCACCAATGTGGCATACAGTAGATCCATACACCAGCAAGGCAATTGTCACTTAATGAGACGGGTCCGAGAGAACGTACCCAATAGCTGTTTGGGAAGAAATTAGCATGAAGGTGGAAAATATTTACTACAGTTACTGATTTAGTACAACTGTAATAACGGAAGATAGGGGCCTTTTCTGATCGGCTAACCTTCAATTCCTCTTGTTAGGTTCAAGAACTTCGCTGTTCAGACTTAGGACTGAACGTTACCATGCTTTAAGTTTATGGGAGAATGTATGACCGGGAGAAAACTTTCTTGATCCATCAAAGTGGAGTTACGAGGCAAGTGAAAGACTGATTTGCACACGATTAGTAAGATTATACAAATTTAGAAGTGGATTAATATGCCAGGAAACCCAAGAATAAATTCCAGTGATTTATTCGACAATATCGATATTATACGACTAATAGTTGTCAGAAAGAGCACTATAGTTTATATATTTCTAATCTGTGCGTTTAGCTGAAAAAACGCCTGGTGTCATGTGCATTGATTGGATATTGAAATCCGAGTTACTTATATCCAAGATGTTCTACAATCCATTTTCTATTCATGTAATGCGATATGGATTTGTAAGTACTGTTATGAAATAACTTGCAAATCGAAGAACATCGAGTGTTCAGTAGTTTTTCCAGGAATAATTACAATACAACCTTAACGATTTCCATGTTCTCTGAAAGAATCGGATAAATTCTTCCAAAAACCCTACACTAAGAATCTTAGGGTAGGATTGGCAGGTAAAGTTTGGAATTAGCTTCTCACTAATCGCATATTTTGAACAGTGCAAAATGTCCGCACTCAGTTACGTTTAATTCGAGTGGTAAAGAGGGGGCAGGAATAGTGGAACGCCATTTCGCTCCTATGCAATCTATGAAGATTTAATAATCCGGTAAATCTTACTAATTATTGTAAATTAACACTTAAATTTCCTTGGTTATAGCATTAACCGGACTGACTATATTCTTCACGTGAAGACGATACTTCCCTGATCTAATATTGTACAAATTTCCAAATTTAAGCTTGGACGTTTTAGTGGCCGAAAGCATACACTAGAGAGAAAGCACCATTTTTTCCGTGTTGTATTATGAATACTAAAGAAAACACTGCCTTGAATTAACGCGTGCTGAATGCCATCCAATCAAGATCTACATCAGAAGACATTAATGAATGCCATTAAATAAAGGCAATTTGTCTTTAGACTGAGAATCAGATCGAGTTTTAGTGCTAAACATTTTACAAAATAATTTCTATTGTTAAGTCGAATTTCGACTGAAAACGTGAAATTAAATTAAGTTTGCCAAGTTCCACGAAAACACTACCATAGCTTTGACTGGAAATTGTCCATAAGCTAGGTTACCAAAAACATTGGTTAGTGCAGTAGTGTCAAGTATTCAACTGTAGACGTAACCAACTTTGCAGGGCTCCTTCACTTAAGATTTTAATCCGTTTGACTGATGCAATTACTTTACATTAAATGTGAATGGTAAAAGTTTCCCCATCAGGGATTTGATAAGAAAATTCTGAATTCACTTTATAACATTATCAAACCGACTTTGAATTATGTCTATACGAGGTTTAATGTTACATGAAGCCTAACGAAAAACAAATTAACTGCCATACCGAGGAGTTCACCCTCCTTTAATTTCAATTATATTCAGTTGCAAACAGATTAAGTCGTGACAACAGTTTCCTTCCAATTTTAATTGTCAAATGCCGATATTTCATCCAAGGAACATTAATGTTCCTTAGATGGAACCAAAATTAAACGGCAGTTAGTTTTAGAAATTTGTTCCTGTGAATTTTAGCTCTTTCATAGAGCAGGCACTGCTACAAAGTATTTTGTAATATTTCACCTAATTACCGAGATAAAGCGAGTCGACTTTGCGCAAGTCATTTTATACAAAACTGTTGCGTTATGAATTTTAAGTCTTTAGCAGATATAAGTACACATCAACTAACGATTACATCAAGTGATCAAAAAGAATAAATTTTCCTGCAATCATTAAGATTGAGTTAAGTTCTTAACATGTATGAACACTTGAAGTAGTTTACGAATAACTGTTTAAGTTTACAAGCATAAATTTGCTTTAACTTGATATTAACCAAAAGAGGTGTAAAGTATTCTATAATAACATTATTTAAGTTAGTAATTAATAGCGTCTTAACAGATCCCAAATTCTGAGAACAGATATAGTAAGGCACATGTCAAACCAGAGACTGTTCTGGTGTCTAATTTAACTAGAAATACTGAAATGTCTATTTTGAGATCTAAACATTACCATAGCTACTAAAAAATTTGCAATTAAAAAAATTTCAATTCAAATTAAACAAACCGATTGTCACGTTAGATTCTATCATTAATAGTTATTGCAACAATTTCGACAGGTTTTGCTCTAAGTTGTAGTTCTACAGAAAAAAAGTATTTCGAAAAACGTTTTTCGAAATTTACTCATTACGATTACGTAATTTGTAAGAAATTCACTTAAAATTGACTCACTGGCAAAAGATGGTCTTTCATGGTCGATAGCTTTCCTCTGGTAGTCTATTAGCAGAAATCTATTTAAGTGGCGATGCGGCGACTTCTCATTAAAGCATATACGTGGGCTTTTTTGAAAGCCCAATTGTTCGAACTACTAGATATTTTTGTTGTTTAAGTTTAAAAAGGCACGTCTCGTAGAAAAGGCTGGCAGCAATTTAAATTACCGACGGAAACAGTCGGGTTGAGTAACTTTATGCCATTCGTGATGCAGGGTTATGGTTAATAACGAGTGGAATCCTTATCTGAAATCCAAACTTAGACCAAGCTCTTTAAGACTACTCTGAAGAACGGTAGCCTTTTGTCTTGAGAAATTTTCGGACTAACTTAAATGCAAGAATGGATAAAGGAGCGTAATCTTCTAGACGTCCAGTAAAGTTGAAATGCGATTAAGGTTGCATATAAACATAACCGAGGTTGTTTTTCGAAGTTGAAAATGTCCTTGTGCTTCCGAAAAGTATTTGATCAAGGTCTTAATAATAGATCCACTTTCACAAAAGTACCCACATTGTGTTATATATTAATAACACTGGTACTCACATTTTGAATAAAGGATGATTAGAACGAAAGCCTTACATTTCAGAGCGAAGCAAGTGCTAGTTCAACAACTGTTAGACTTTCCGTGAATAGGAGTTTCGAAGAATATGATAAGGTTTTCATTTGCCTTTAGTGTTCCACTGTGTCTGATATACTGAAAAGCACATTCTGCAACATAACCATGCAACAGAGTAGAGGCTAATACCATTTATTTATCAGGCAGCTGATCCACAAATCTCAGTAGTCCCCTGAACGTTCAGTATTCGTTAATATAGTCGTTCTATAGTTCACAAGTTGAAGATTTTCTACAACACTAATAGCGCTGGTAGTCTGACAAACTACCCTGAAGGTAATCTACACACTATTTAACAAATGAACAATCGAATAGAAAGTTAATCAGCGACACCAAACGAGATTTGAATGATCTGAGTTACTAGCAAATAATTCTCCAATTTCAAAACAAATACTTAGTTTGTTACCTTTCTATTTTTAAGATGAATTATCGGAATGTTATAGTCACCACTAAAATAAGTTAAGAGGGTGCCTGGCGCCACGTGTTTTATATCACTGATCCTATGGTGATGTCACAACACGTGAACATATTCATCTGAATACGGGAGAAACGATGCACGATCGACATGCAACGTGGGTAGATTGTAAAAAATCAGCCACTCATTGTGAAATCATTTTTCCTTCTTCCCCGTCACAATATTATTTTCACACAACAAAAATTAAAAAGCCAATACATTTTCAGACGAGATCCTTACTTCACTCAATTTCGTAGAAAAGTAGTGCTTTCGATAATCATCTAAATTTGGGAGATGCATAAAAAATTTATTTAGATCTTTCTTTTCATAAAAAAGGATTATGAATAGCGAGAAGGTAAATGGTACGAAAACATAAAATACAAACGACACATAATAAAATTAACTAGAGTAACATTTAATCTGAATGCAAGTTAGAAATGTCGGAAGCACGTGTGGTTACTGACCTTTTACTCAAAAACCATAAAGAAAATATCAAAAAAAATAAAATAATAAAATAAAATAAAAAAACAAATACTACTACTAATAATAAAATAAATAATAAACCTTGGAGGTGTGTTATCGAATAATTTAAGAGCCTTAATTTCTGGTTTAGCAATTTATAATTGGAAGGTGAATCCTCCAATTACTCTGGAACTACTGGAGAAATAGGATATTCAGTCTAGAATGTCACTCTTCGAGAAATTTATGTATACTTCGTCTACTCCTTTTAGAGGAATAAAAGACGTCAGTGGCTTTATTTTGAATAATTTGAAATATGGTCATAAATAGAATGTTTAAGGAGATTTATTTTTGATCGCTTCTGTGCTTCACACTTATAACGAACGAATTGTTAACGATTATATTTGGTGTTGATTCTGACAACTAGAAACTATCGGATATTTATATGAAAGCTGAAAGTAGAAATGTAACTTTTTTTTTCCCTCCGGTTTCTATAGGTAGACCTTATCGATTGTTGATTTATTAATTCGGTAAAAATGGTTCGCTGGAAGCGAAGATACAGTATACTAATGAACGGAAATTTACTTCGCAATGTCCACAATGAAAATCACAATGGGAATGGAAATTTTATTTTGCTAACAAACTATTTTCATGTGCTTGAATATGTATTTCTAATAACGTTAATTAGAAATAAATATTCAAACGATTATTGTTATTCGAATTTTGTAGGCAGTTTTCTATTGGTTGGAAGGAAAAGTTTTCCTTATACATAGCTGAGGACGAGTAGTATTTGGAATGTTATTTGAGCAAGGAATATATATATATATATATATATATATTTTTTTTTAAGGGAGTCTTGATTTCATACTCGCATTCTTCAGAATTCAGAAGATGTTTTTCTTGCATTTGCAGTATGTTGTATATTGGAAAGGCGATATTTATCGCTATTCAGGGATATTTTAATTCGTTTTCGGAAAGAATAGGCGAAGTGAGAAAAACTCTGCATATTCACATGAAAAAAAAAATGAATCCTATGTTTTATGGACAGCAGATCCATACCATTAAATAAAATATTTCCGAAATTCTGTTTATGTTCAGCTTTTGTATTTTGAATTTAAACGTGAATAAAATTAATGGTTGATATTAACTTTGTGACGGTTTTGATTTCAATTTATTATACAGTATATAGAAAGGACACGTATTGTGAAACTTTGGTTTCAGTTTATATCTTTATCATCACAGAGAAAACTGACACTAGAGGAAGCGCAATTCGAGGCAAAGATGGAGTAATCTACATGCACTTCGCAGCATTCCAAAAAAAGGGACCGATGAAGCCATATCATATGTTAAACTGATAGAAACAGATACTGCATTTATTATTATTATATATATATATATCCTCTGTCCAAAATGAAACCGAACTTTTGATAGAAAATAAAACACAGGCCAATTATAATTATTCAAATCATTTATCTCAATCAATATACTCTCCCTCAACTTCGATACAGCGTTTGGCACAGTCAATTAAAATCGGTAAATGAGTTTTTTATATCGGTTTTTGGGATATTGTTGAGGGTCGTGGTTACTGCCGCTTGAACGTTGAATTAGGTGAATACGGCGATTGATCCAATACACAATCTTAGTTTCTGCCCACAAACTTTCTCAAATTGTTCGAACGATGAGATGGTGCATTATCGTGCAAAAGCGACCAGCTGCCTACATCACGATATTAATGCCGTATGCGATGAATTCTCGCTATCAATCGCTTCAAAACTTCGAGATAAAACTCATCATTGACGTTTGGCCAGACGGAACGAATTCTTTGTGGATAATATCCTTGGAATCATAGAAAAAAAATCAGTATCGTCTTTACTTTTGACTTCTCCAAGCGACTTTGTTTCGGATGCCTCTCTTCTGGTGACCTCCACTCAACATTCTGGCGCCTTGTTTCGGGCTCATACACAAAACACCACGTTTTGTCACCAGTAATGATCGTTTCAAAAAGTTTGAGTCCTTACGAACGGTTTTAATGCGGTCCTTGCAGTTCAATTCGATACATTTTTTGGTCGTCGGTCAACTTGTGGGGAACAAATCGCGAATTCAAATTACGAAGGCCCAATCTCTGGGTCAAAATGTTGTGCACAGTTTATTTTGGAATCCCAATTCATATTCAACCAATTTCACTGATGATTTCTGGTTTTCTTTGATGAAATCACTTTTTGGATGTTAACTTAGCTCAGTCCATTTTTTGGACGATTCAGCTTTTTGTCGTCCTCAAGCGTCTCACGACCACTTTGAAATCGCTTAAAACAACCGTGAACTTGAGTACGGGATAAAAATTCATCGCCTTATGCTTTCTGAAACATTTGATGCGTTTTGGTAAAACGTTTACCAAGTTTAACACAAAAGTCAATCGCAGCTCTCTGTTTGAAACTCATTTTCCAACCGTTCGTCAAAACACACTGTCACTCTTGGCACTATAACTCGGCTTCTAATGAAACAAACGTCATAAACAGTTGATACAACACTAATGAAGGTTGCCGCTTTCGACAACAAAAAGATACAACAGGTGGCACCACTGGTTTCTACTATTTTCGAAAAGTTCTGTTTCTTTTTGGACAGACGGCGTGTATATATCTGATATACTCCAAAGAGTGCCCACCCGCGCTGAGTCCTTCGACTCCTTGAAGGCGTCACGTAAGATTAATAATCTTTAAATTAATTTTTGGAAGAAGGCAAAAAAAAAAAAAAAAATTGCTTGATGCTTGCTCCACCATTACTGTAGCTCTCCTTATTGTACAAGCTCATTCCCCTCGGGAATCGCTTCTCGGCCTTAATATAAGTATATGCGCGTGCTGAGTCGAGATGTCAAATGCATTTTTTTTTTTTAAATTGTGAACCGCGGTCGAAATAGTTTCAAACACACACTGCCCTAAGTAACTAACGAGTATTTTTCTCCCGCATAACCGATGAAATCTGAAAATGAGCACAAGACATTAGGACTACATGGTATATTTGAATGCGACAAATCCCTGTACTAAACAATAATTCTTCATTCCAGTAGATTCATGTTAATCTGTTCTTTGAAACGTCACGAAATCGTCCAAACCTTAATCTCTCTCTCTCTCTGATTGTACGAAACTTTCAAACTTCTTCGAAATGATTATCATTAGACGTTCATAACCTAATCAGTGTTTTAAATATTTAATTTTGGTTACAGAATAGTCATCGGAGCTTGCTCTACCCTTGCTATGAGTTGCCTCAGTTTGCACTACCAAATGGGTTATGTGTTGCACTATCCAGGTATTTGCTTACGCTTGGACTCGCCGAACTTTATATAATTTCTACATTCGGCATGAAACTCTTTGAGTTTCTTATTCGGCTAGGAAACAATATGGGATGTAATATCCCTTAACTTAAATAAGGTCATGTCGCCGAATTGAAGCCTTTGGCTCTTCATATAATTAATAATGAAATATTCAGATTTTTACTGCCGCGACCATTTTGTGCAAATACATGATTAATTCCATACATCAAAGTGAAGACCGATTCCCATAAATTTTAAGGTCTAGTTGGCTCGTAATTTAAGTGGAGAAATGGAAAGAAATCATTGTGTCATATTCGTCTCCCACTACCCTCACGATTGTAGGACATGAGGATACTCTACTTTCTACTTCATATATAAAATATTTTATACATGAAGTCTTGTAACATTTCTTTAATTCCTGTTTACAGGAACAATGAAATTAAGCCGATAAAGCCAAATCCAGTACTTCATCTACATAGTTATATTTTAAACACCCAGCCAAAACGTCTGTTTAGTAGCTTACATCTGAAAACTACCACCCCTTAAAGTTTAGAGCACAAATAAAATATTGACGTTTTTACGATTTAAACGCATGAAAGCAATAGTCGGTTTTTGATAAAACTGAAAAGGGTTTCCCCATAAAAATCCTACTGATAGATTGGGATGAGATTTAGGTAAGGAAGTTTTTAGAATACAATAGGCGTTAATCTCACAACACATGCTTTAAATTTCGGTAACTGCACTATGAATATTACTACTCTTTTTTGAAGGGAGGGAGGCGAATTTTTTCTCATGAAAAGAGAGTTAAAGCAAAACTCTGTGAATATTCATTACGCTAACCATACAAAAGTCACGAAAAGCCAAATTTCAGGGAAATTCATGGGAATGTGTGAAGTTGTATAAATGAAATAAGCTCTTGTTTCCGAAAGAACTGCAATCTTACATGCCTAGTAAGAATGAAAAGTGTCATATGGGAATGATCGTTTAATAACATTTCGGAAAGGTGCGGAGCTGCCCCTCAAACATTGTTTGAGGGGCAGCTCCGCAATAACTCGTTTTTATAAGTTTTGTTAAGCGTAAGAATAGCGGAAGCCACTTCGACAGTCTTTTAATAAAAAATATAATATGTTCGTGTTAAGAAACGTCAATTACAATGTGATTGAAACCCAATGGGTGGCAATCTTCTAATGAAATCAATCCATAGGGGGTTTACTGCGGCTGCAAGTCACAAGCTAAAATTTGTTCGAACTTTAGATTATTGGAGTGTTATTGCTTTAGTGAAATATTGAGGTACCGACTAACTTCAAGAAGTCAATTGTGTGTTTGGGCAATTTTACGATAGTACATATTTGGATGTAAGATGGGTGGAAGGATGGATGAACGGAATTCTCCTAATTTCCTTTACAAAAGTAAATCCTGCACATGTTTGAGGAGGGAAAGATTAACACCGAGAAAACAGTGTCTCACGAAAAGGGGGTGAAAGATTAAAGAAATGTAAGAATACAATCGCATTCATACGACTCAACCCAAATGGGAGTTTTGTAATTTAGGGAAAAGTAATATCGTATATCATGTCCTAAATGAAATGTGCCAAAAAGTCCATCCAAAAGAAATCAAATCAATGAAATGAAAAACGAAACGATGAACCAATATTAGAATATTGCTGCAATTAATAAGAAATATCAACGAATAGCATTTTCCATGAATTTTAGTTGCCAGTAACAAACCATTTGTTTTGAATACACGGATTTTTGCTGAACTTTTAAAAATTTTACATATTCTCTTACGCCTTAGGATGAGTGGTCTCTTACGAAGAAGTAAATTGGCATTCGTTATAACCTAACTGATGTCATAATAGTATGATTAATCTTACGTGCATAATAAATGGCTGTCAATAGTAAGTTCTCCTGGCCGATTCCAGTTTAAAACTACTATTGAACTAGTATAGGTGTAGATCTTTTTAAAAAATGAAAGAATTCTTGCCAATGAAGAGAAAAGTAAAAACTTTCTGTGATTACTAACAGAAAATCCCAAGAAAAATTGACCACATTGAAATCGGTTATTAATATTAGAAAGTGAAATGACGTAACTGCTGGGGGACGGAAAACACGCGAATTACTGACTTGTTATAGATTTTTATTTTCTCCAGTAAAAAAAAGTGAAAATGTGATTTTTGATTTTTATGAATTTATTTCCTTTGTACTAGTAACACACAGTACTGATTTAAGAATTATTTTTAAATTGCCTCTAAATCATGCACTATCTAGAAATATCACCCAGAAAAAATCTCTTAATAGCCTCCACATGAAACGTTATTATGCAATTGAATATTATTATTAATTTTATATAGTACTTTCTAGAACCCATAAAAGACTACTCTCGTTAGCAAACCAGCAACACAACCATATAAATATCGGCAAATTTCAAGGTTTATCAAATAGCGTGTAGTTTCCGGTTAGAATTTCTACTAGAATCACCAACAAACATGGTTGAATTTTTGAGTACAGATCTCATCATGGGTGCAACTTCTAGCAGCGGTTCATCCTGCAAATATGAAAGGAATTTACAGGAATCTTGAGGACCTGGACGAGAGAATAGCTGTCTTGACACTCCTGGAACTGGGTATTAAAACAGTACCACAGGAAGACCTCCCAGTGACCGACCAGCATTCAGAAGAAAAGAAACTGGCTCACCAAAACCCGCTGCAGTGTGAAATTTGCAACTGGATTAGCAAATCAAAAGCTAATCGAAAATCTCATCTTTTAACTCACACAGGTAAGTATTTAAATATCAAATAATATGTATTTCAATTAAAACTAACGTTTCAATATTTGAAGCTGGATTTAATACCGTACTTCGAAGTGTTGAAACATTGAAATTGATATTATTGAAATATTAGCAAAATAAAATTCGACTAATTCATTCATTATTAAATGAAAATGCTTAATATTTAAATTTGGCGTTCCTGATTTAGGAGTCAGAATTGCTATTCATTATTCAAGATGATTTGTTAGTGCAAGGTATCAGTTTATGAAGAACACAAGGTAAATTTTAAAAAGGCCTTTATCATTTGTAAAAAAAAAAAAAAAACAAATTCAACCTTGTAATCAAATTTTTCATTTTATTTATTCGTGTTATTTCGTTACTAGGCGAAAGGAAATACTCCTGAAGATCGTGCGGTAAAACATTTTCCAGGAGCGACGCGTGTGCAAGACATTACCAGTCGACTCACGAGAAGAAGCGATCGCATCAGTGCGAACTATGCTCGCGTTCGTTTGTTCGACGAGACCTTCTCATAAACCACATGGCTAAGGTACATCGTCTGCAGAACAATTCATCACGAAAAAAATAGTGGATTTTGAAAAGGTGGCTCCTGCTCCATTGAACTCGCCTTTTTGATGGTCCATCTCTTAATTTTTCCAGTTTTATATTTAAAACGTTTTAAGCCTCTATTCATTCAGTTTATATGCTAGGGAATATTATACTTTTGCTAAAAATTTGCAAACTTGTTTTGCGTTTGTACATAGGATATCGCTGTTTCAGAGGTGTTTCATTGTACTTCGATATTGGTTATTAATTTTTTTACTGTCCACTTCTGTATAAAGTTGGATTAGACGTTTTCGTGCTTCTTGATGAAGTACATTTTTATGCTGTTCTTTTAAGCTCATTTTCATCATGATTAGGGCGAAATCTGGAGATTTGAATGCATTTACTTATTCTACTACACTATCACCATTGCATTTCTTCGGTCTTCTCCTTTGAATGCATTTTTAATTATTTTTGTTTTCATTTCATTAAATCTGAATCGGCAATAAAATTTTTTCACTTCTCTCTCTCTCTCTCTCTCTACATATATAACTTTCGCGAGTTTCTCTATTCGAAATCTTTTCTCTAGCACTATTCTCATGGAGAGTTGTTTAAGTAGACAATCCAAAATATGTCCTCATGAGTTCCTACTTGAAGTTGGAACTGCCACTACGCTTTACAAGATCTTTCAACCTTTAACTGCGCAAAACCAGATCGTCGTAATTGCTTCGCGTAGAAGATCGAAGAGAGGGTTCAAAGACCATATCTTTCATTAATCGTATTCGGAAAAAAAATACTATATGAATATTAGTTGGACTCGATACGCTATCCTACTGAAACGCATGTGGGGTTGCCTAGTGACGCTGCTAAGATAGATTAAGGATTGAGCACGATAACTTTTGATGGATGCCTACTTCTAAGGTACATGAGGGTATGTTCGATAAGGGACCGATACATGTCTATTTTTCTCTCTGGATAAATTCCACTCGCAAAATTCCTACATTTCGTCTATGCACTTTGAAAAAAGTAAAACAACTTTCGTTGCACACAAAAGTGGATGCGAGATTGATGCTTCCTTATTTCAGAGACCTGTTCATTACTGTGCCCTACACTTGGAAACTAACCTCGCAGCACTACCCTAATAGCCCACATATCGCCAGTTGGTTTAATGAATACTTCCGCACCCTTCGCTTCGTAACTCAATCCATATTGCGCATACAGTTTGACTGGAAGAACTTGATTCAAATTGCTCATAGCATGTTAATAACCTTGTAATTTTAAACTTCTCATTTAATATTTCCTGATGTATATTATAATCTTGCATATCTTGTGAACCTTTAGTAAACTAACTCGGGTGCAGTTTGCACCATTATCTTGGTTTTATGAAAATGCTATGACTAGTGTACTTCATGTGATATGTGGATTCTTCCAACAATTCCCACACAAGATTCAGCAGTTATTTCGCCTTTGTTTTTGTTAGGATAATGTCTTTTACGTTTTGTGTTTATCCATTTATATAATTCTAATAGTGTTTGCAATTTTACACTTTTTTGTTGTATGTTTTCTATGAATGAGGGAAAAAAATGCTTTGGCTTATTTATTCTTTTTTTTGTAATGAAATTATTTAGTTACCATTCTAGGGATTTAAGCATCTCTGGTTACCGTCGTCTTATGTTTTCCGTTTGTGCTGGTTGTTTTTAGCAGTAATACTTCTCGATTTGTTTGTGTGCATTGAGACTGAAAGGTTTCTTTTGTCTTATTTAAAATCTTCGAAAGAGCAGCGTAAGAAGTATACAGTAAAGTATACCAAAAACTGGAGTAAAAAGTTTCTGAGATTTGTCTTCATGTCAGAACGCTAACGAATTCCAACACAACCTGACAGGCTGCTATCGAGTCTCGCTGAGTACTTCTGTGGCCATTCGTTGCTCAGTCTATTAAGGTTATTACACGCATGCCTAGCGTCTCCAATCTGATTTTAAAAGTTTGGATCAAGAGAGGGCGAGTTTGGCATTGGAGTGGGAGCAATTATTTTACATTTCGCCAATTTCTTTAAATTTTTAACTGGAACATCGTGTAACCTCAGTTTTTTGTAAACTTGCCTAACTTAATAAACCCTATTATTGTTAAGAAGTATTCGTTGTTTATTTAATCCTCAATCTCTACTAATTCAATTGTAATGGAAGGGGGAAAACAGTTTTCACAAGTCGTAACTTTGAAATTCCGTCGAAAAACAATCCTCCGGATGTTGGCCGACAACGTCACGAGCATACAATAAATTTCATGACATTGATGTTTAGCTTTAGGATGTTTACTATAGTTTATGAAATAACCTGTATTCACCTATTTTGTAATAAAATTCTACACTTAAAGACATTAATTGCAGCACCCTATTCAAAGTATGCAAGGCAAACTGAAGATTAACAGTATTTCTATTATAAATGCTAATGTCTACCGAATCGGTTCTGCAAAATGAGCGAGAAAATAGATTCAGATAACATGCTGATACTGAGCTAATTATAAGCAATATCAAATAACGTCCCTGGATTAGTTCTCATTAATCGAAGTAACAAGAAGGCGATTAGTTTGCTTTTTAATATAACTTCCTCACTAAGTTAATCTATAGACTTCTGATATTTTATCAGAATTTCTCTTATTACTTAAAAATCCTCTAATTCTAAAACGTCTTAGTTCCGTACCTAAACAGGATATATGTAAAGCTGATTCAATTTAATTGGAAAGTTTTTCGCCGTAGCACTATAGGGTGAATTGGTACAACAACTGCTATAGTCAATTATAGAACTCCAAAATGAAGTTTTTACATTCTGACATAGCCACGTTATTGCCGTTACTAGAACAGATGACATAATCGATGGATAATTCATATACAGGCCTTCTTGAACATTTAATTTCTCCTTAAATGCGAATAACTACAGATAGTTTTATCAGTCTTTAAATAATTTACTATTCACGTAAAGCTATGAATGTAATACTTTATAAAATGGTTGCGTTGATATGTTTCCGTTCTACAGAAACTGACCAGATTAATACACAATCACGTTGTCGTCAGTGTTAATCTTGGTAAGTCAAACTAGACAGAATAAAAATTGGATCCTTCATTTAACCTTCGACAATAGCGGGGAGATTATGAACACAACTATCGGCTGTACTGTTTCTGTACTAAAAATAATCCACGTTCATGCACACGTATTGCGCTTATTCCAATACAAGAACCTCAGGTATTTATAGGAAGTTGTGCATGGTGAATCGTGGCATGCACTATTATTTAAAGAAAACTATTTGTTGGTTCAGTTTACTATTTCATATATTAAATTTTAGAAAAAGTAACTCGTTTTGTGCGACACTCCTGAATGCATTGTTCATTAAGAAATTAGTTGTCGATCTCAATGGCGCACCCAAGGCAATTCCCCCCCCCCCCACCCCTGAAGAAAAAGGAAAAAAAAAAACACTAGAAAATTTTCTAAAAATATTTTCCTAATTAAAATTAATTTTTTTTTTTAATTTATGTTGTGCCTGTCTTCTATTTCTATACTACTTATAGATTAGCGATCATTGCAGATGCTCAGTCATAGGTCGTATGCGATTGGGTAGTGTGTAATCTCAAATGGTCTACTCAACTCGTCCTCCCTCCCACCACCACCACCACCACCAAGATTAAATCCCGAGTGCGCTACTGGTCGAGCTGCAGATTTAGAATGTCTATGTAATTAACCTCGTGCGCTTAAGTTCTCCCGATAAGTAGTGACTCATGTCCAATTAAACGCGATCTAGCCATTTTAGATGAAAAAAATTCAGTGGGTTGGAATTAGCAACCAAGGTAAAGGTTATTAATTGCGCATGCTTGCTGTGCGATTTGCTGCATGGAAGCTTTTCTACGTATGAATGCATTCTTATTCAGTTGAATTTTTTTACACTTAATTGGTATTCAAAGCCACATCTTTCCAACCGCAGATTATCTTTAAGAAGGGCTAGTGAACTCAATCATCGCAATTGGAAGAACGGGAGATTTTTCATCGACTGGAAAAGTTGTGAGTAATGTTTATGGATCTCCTACGGAGGTAGCAAGTTTACTCATCCCGGAAAGTAGAGATTTTATCCTGAATACAGACTACAGCCCCAAAGTAAACGGACAGCAGGCATACTGCAATGCCGCTTGTGATGGTCGAAATCACTGAAACGCAGCGCGACATATTTGACGGTACGAGTGTTTGAGACCTGGTCATTAAGCTAGAATCTGTCGAAGGGTAGCTTATGGCCAAATATCACCGCTAACAAAAATTTGACCATTCACATCTCTGCTGTAAGGCAGAGGTTTGAGTCAAACAACGATTACACATGCAAGAAACCGGGAACAGAACCAGCAAAATGTGCCCACTGCGGTGGACCACATTTTGTCAATTATAAACGGCAGAGTATATCATATCTCCAAGAAAATGGTAAAACCAACGTAGACCCAACCCGATAACAAGCGGGAAAACCTATCGCATCCAACCCACACAATCTGAAGATAAAAAGTGATAGTGCCTTAAAAAAAAAAAAAAAGCCATAGCAACCCCAGGGTTCCGATAAAACTGTCTAGATTGCAGCCATTCTGGCAGGCATGCATATTGGACATTACAAATCCATCTTGACTCAAGACTTAATCCTAGTAAATAGTACACCTCCACCCAGCCGATAATCTAATGCTCAGAAATTATGTTTTATATCGAAAAGATATATCAAATTTTTATGTTTCATAAAGATGAAATCGAAGCCCTGGATTTCATCTTCACCTGCAAACAATGAGATCACAGGAGTGCAAATCCAGGAAGCATGAAAATCTACTCCGGGTATAACTGCCAGCAAATGGCTACTTGAAACCGACTTAGCGGAGATACTGGATACGAACCGAGCAGTGCTAGTAACAGCAGAACCGAACGCCAAGCACCTAACAGAGAATAGCAGGAGCACTAATCGGAATTATGAAATCCTTACATTTCTTCCATAAGAAAATTCTTCACGTAAAACGTTCCAAGTTCTTAAGAGGAAATGTTGCATTAAGAACTACTTGAAGTACAAACTGATCGCTGTTCGGTTTCTCTTGAGTTTGTTCTTGGTCCCGTTAAGTGAACTTTTGAAATTCAGTGTTCAGTATTTCGTTTCCAAGGTACCTCTTTCCTTAAAGTTCTGCTCTTTAGGAGCCAGTACACTATTCTTTTCTTTCACACGTTAGATTTTCATTTCTCCATAAATCCTTTCAATATAGGTTTCGCCACCTCGTGTTGCTTTATGCAGTGCGTGGCCTAGTTAACTCAAGTAAATCACAAGCTTTAAATCTACTAAATCATCATTTCGCTAAATTGCAGCTCACATTTGTTCTCATCCATTCTTTCAATTAGGATGCATTACATTGATATTCAAGAACCGACGATTCGAGCCTCCTCCATTACCTTTTTATTCTTTACTCATTTGATGAATTAGCCTTTCGATTTTTCCTTTACAGAGCACTATCCTTCCTGGTTCTTGGCGAGAGAAGGAATCCTTCCGACTTCGCTCTTTTCAAGCCATTTAAATCTTCTCATTTATTCGTTTCATCCTGACACTCTCGAACGACATATAGTGACTCTTCTTCTCTCCCATAGTCCTAAATGGACCATTGGGTCATTCATGGCTACTAGATGATGTTCTTTATCCTCCTCCAATCATCTCGTTCTCTTGTTCTTGGTGTCATAATGTCAGTTGAGAAAGGGAGGAATTTGTCCATGTTTTGATGTTATCAGTCCATTTTAATCGAGGTCGGCCCCTAACCCTTGATCCCAGAGCGATTCCTTCTAGCGTTTGCTTTGGAATGCCATTAGCCCTCTCCACATGTCCGAACCATTTCATCTGTCTTCTTCTGATGACTGACAGAATATTTTCCCTTTTATTTCCCGTTTATCAAATTAATCACTTTCCGAACATTTTCATTGGGTTTGTGAGCAGTATAGGGAATTCGCAAGAGTCTTCTGTAACTTTTCTTTTCGAAAGACAGGCGTCTCCTCTCATCTTCCCTCAAGTCCAGGTCTCACAACCATACAAGAGGATAGAATATACTCACTACTTTTTTTTTAATCCTAGATACACATCCAATTGTAGTCACAAATCTTCATCTCAACGTTAATGATTTTCTAGTTGCATTTTATCTGTAATTATACTAGATATTCTGGAATCACTGGTTTAGTACGAATCCAGTTCTACGAAAGCACCTTCAGGAGAAATGCTAATAGAGTTTTACCAAACAATCTGATCAAATACATACAGTTTTCAGTCTTGTGCTTCTGTTTTAATCTACTAACTTCGAATTCATTTAGGTCTTTCGAGTATTTTTTTTTTTTTTGACCGTACACTAAGAAAACAGCCTAGATTGCCTACGACTCAAAGGCATCCTAAACGAGACTTATAGAAATACAATTCTTCTCCTCGTAAGTGCCCTATTGGCGTATGATTGTCAGCGTAATTTGTGTATTACACAAAACCGACGTGCAGGTAAGAATAAATCTCTTAATTACATATCGTGGTATGTTATTATCCAAATTAAAAAAAAAATGTATATACAAGCCTGTCGTTTATCATAGGTCTTCAGTAGGTGAAAATCAGAAATATTTCCGTAACAATGAACTGATATGCTTGGCTGCTGGATTTACACATTGTGACACACTGCTATGGTAAATGAAAACAAATTGTTTTTAAGTAGCATATTAACGACGCGTGTCAAGCAATAATACCTGTAATTATGTAATATCATGCAAATATCATTGGCGAAGTTATTTGAACACGAATTCTAAGATGTTTTGGAGTAGTGGAAGAATCCACAAGCATAGAGGTCTGGGGTAGGAGAGACCAAGTTGCACAACCACCTCTCCCAAGTTTATAAAGGAATAAAACGAAGTTTACTCTGGCATCGAAATCCCATTATCTTTAAGTTTAAATTTCCTTAATGTTAATTATCAAGCTTTAAAACCGAATCTAATAAGTGAACGTCTCTTCTTAAACCCGAAATTAAAGATTATTAAATAAATCCATTTTGAAATGAGATTGGTTTGGTATTAAATATCTTGTCATGGTGTATGAATATTTCTACATATCGACATTTCGAAATATAAATAAAAAAGTTCTGTATTAAATTACTTATCATATGAAATAGTCTTCCAAAACCGTCTAATTAGAGAGAATCCAACTTGTGGGATAACACCTCAATATTCTGCTACGCTGCTTATACCTACTGAATAACTATTCTTTATCTGAAACTCAGTTGCCAATCACAAAAACCCCGGCACAGTTGTTATAATGGACATCAGTCACAATTGTTGAGTTTCTGGTAGTTTGAATCAGTTCGTTTGTATCACAATGCAGCCCAAGTTGTATTTTTATTTCTAATTGCGATTGTGCTTTAATTAGTAATAATGAGAGACAATGTGGTCAGCTACTACAATTGTTGCGTTTATTTTAATTTTCATTGTTATAACTTTGTCTTCATGCACTTACAATTAAACTTTTTCTCGTTTGTAAATAACACAACTAAAACTAGAAATTGAGTATCAGACGGTCAACTTTATTGTAGACTGGTGTATCCTTTTGAAACTCCTAAGAAAGAAAGATTATTGTTTTAAATAACACAAGTTGTGTGGTCGATTTGTCTTAGGTGAGGGTTCTAATGGAAGGAGAAGTTTAGGCAACCACCAAACATCGATTAAGTCAGGAATCGACCAAACAAAGATCTAATAAAAGTTGTTGCACGTGTACATTTATTGAGTAGTTAGATTAGAATGCTGTAGGTTCATGCAATGCACGTGCTGCAGCAAGACAATTAGATTTGACATTCACAACGGTATGGAGAACTTTGAGTAAAGGGTTGCAATGTTACCTGTATAAGTTCAACCACAGCCAAGGATTGCAAATGGGGAGGTGCCAACGTCCGAGAAACGTTTGCGTTGAAATTTATGGTGCTCATGAAGGTGTATAAGCGGCAATGGAATATCTTGTGGAGTGATGAACTACATTTGCATGTTTGTTGAACAATAAAAACTCAAAGCTGCTGCATCTGGGCGCCAGGGGCGCGTCAATAGTATCCAGAGCCTGTGTGCAAAACTTTAGTTGGCGCCCCTATACCCCCTTATACTAATTGTAGAAGTTGGTCTACAAATTGTAGTAACTCTTGTTCAAAGCGGTTTCGATAAAAACACTGTCTACAAATTATAGTAACCTTTTTATCTTTTCATATAGTTTTCACCGCGCAACTTAAAAATTAAATTTTATCTTCGTTAAATTTGCTTCTTCCCGTATCGCGAATGTAGTTATAAGTAGCGATTTATATTAGGGGAAATACCCTTTAACACGCATGTTCGTCAATTGTTTATCGTATAAAGTGTTTATTGTTGAAAGTCCTTCTGCCAGGAAAGCGTGTTAATCTCAAGCTGAGCACTTTATTTTCTGGTGAGTTACATAATTAACATGTAATGCTTTTTTTATGGAAAAAAATTATCTTTATAGTAATGGCCACTTATAGGGCTTTTGCGATATGGTTGAGAACGAAATTAGCGAATTAATGGGAAAACAGATTTAAATGAGAAGAAAGTGGTACAATTAATAGATGACGTCGAACCAAATGGCGGGGAAAGTTCTGCCGAAGATTGTGATGAATCCGTTAAAGAATTCAGTTTAAAGAAATTAGCAGAAGGTTGGAACTTGGCAAGAAAGTTGGGACGTTATTTTATGGATAATGATCCCTCAATGGAGGGCTACCGAAAATTCACGAGACAATTGGATATTTGTTTAGCTCCGTATTATGAACTTAGTAAAAAAATTGCTTCTTGATAACTAAACCATCCGAAGTATGCAAGGTGAATTATACAAATAATGTCCAAGAGATTTCAAGTGATGACAACGACCGGCCACTCATAAATAAAGAACATCTACGAAATGTTCGTTTTGAAGACAGTGACGACGATCAAATTATGCACTTTATTTTATTTTGCCTAAAACCTTTATACAATAAACATACAATTTGTACGTGTAAGTTTGTACGTTTTCTTAACTTACACGAATTACATTAATTAAATAAAAATATATTTTTTTTGTTGGATTTCATTGTTGTTTATATAATTAAAAAAAAAAAACGATTTCGGAACATAACCATACTTTTTGTGATCTGAGTCTCGCATAACGCGACATTTCTCTGGAACCTAACAGACGCGTTATATGAGGGTTACCTGTATATTAATTATAAGTTTATTGAACAAAAAGCAGAGATTACGAAAACAAAATGCATAAAAAACAATAAACATACAAGAAGAGTACAAAAACAACAAAAATAATTTGGGAAAAAATAAAGTAATTTATGTTATTTGGCAAGAAATTCATTTGCGAATTGCACCTTATATAGAAAAACAATCAATTGTAATTAATTTTATTATAATTGGGTGAAATTGGAAAGTAAAATAAAATTCGAAATTATATTTTTTATAATATTAATAAAAAAAATTAATACAAAACACAATTTTTACAATGAGCATTCCATGTATAAATTTACTAACATAAATTAATATTAAAAGGAAATGTCGAATTATTAAATATATGTGTATATATATTAATTTCTTTAGCGACATATCTAAAAGCGTGAAAATTTAATTTTTTTCGTGACAGTTTAACAAAATTAAAATATGTATATATATATTACGCTAAATGTACGAGAAAAGAATGAATAACTTACCTTAGATCTTAGTTCAAATTGAAATTTAATTTCTGCTCTTATGTTATTACTGATGCTCTGCGCTTTACTGTCCTATGTCTAATTACAAAAACTTACAACTGATACCTTTTTTTGATTAGTGATACGATACAGTACGTACACTGTAACAGCAGAATATAGAATAAAGTTGAAAACTGCAGCAGATTTTCTTATATATATATGTTTAGAGCAAATGCGAGTTTGAACAAGATTAAACAAATTCAAACGCGCGTCATCCTGTAAACAGTAAACTCACGCAAGTTCAAGTTTTACTTGTTTACACTAAACTACTTGTCAGAACTAGGATGAAAATAAAATAAGATCTTAAGGAATAATAACAAATAAGTGATCATAAATAATTTAAGACAAATCTATAAATAATTAAAATAAAAAAAAAAAACTTAATTTATTTTGACATAATTAATGAATATTTTTTTAAGTATTTCCTCCTCGCCTGAAATCTTTGACGCTTGTGTGCGTCGCGCATATTGCCGGTGCGTCCCTGATCTGGGCTATAGAGAATCCTGTACATTTCAACAAGCTACCACACATTAACGAAAAATCGCAGTATGGAGAGGATTTTGTTATCAGTCCGATTTTTAATTATAAGATTGTTTTCTCCGGTTTGCTGGATTTCTTCGAAGAAATTCATCGAACTGGACCTGTACCTTGCAGTCACCTCAACAAAAGTGTTCATGCAAGGAGGAGCACCTCCTCACATAGGACATGAAGTTCAACAATTATTGCGTGAACATTTCACAGAGGATAGAGTAATTAGTTACGCCATTTCCTATGACAGGGGTGTTCAACCCGTCGATCGCGATAGACCGGTCGATTGCGGAGCGATATTTGGTCGATCTCTTGTGTATTCCTCCTTACTTACATCAAAACTGAAAACATAATATTTTATTTATTATTATTATTAATTCGCTTTAAGTGCATTGCTATTGTTTATTTATTTTTCGTTAAAATTGTCAAATCAGTAATTTTCCTATAAGTCCGGGTAAATGAATTAATTTGGATCAGTGGAAGTCAAACAGTGAATACGATTGAATTATAAGCAAACCGAGTGAATACGATTATAAGCAAAGTGTAAAAACTCGATTGTAGTTTTAATATTAAATATTCCAAAGCACATTACATCGATTTTTTACTTAGGTTAAGTCCCATGTGAATATTGTAAAAAAAAAAAAAAAAAAAACTTGTTATATAGTTGGTATAGTTTGTTTTAGATGTTTTTGTAAATAACTCTTTTGAAGCTAACTGTATATACTGCTTTAATAAGAATATGTTAGAGTGCTAAGAACAAAGGCAATGTTTTTGTTGCCGAAGCTGTACATGGCTGCATTAGAAAGATTGTTATTGAAACTGGTATGTATGTATGAGAAAGGCTTGCAGGCTCTAAGTGTAAACATCTCCGAAGTCAGTCAGAAAGAGTTCAAACAACTTTCAATTGGCCGGTAACTTACAATCAAAAGAAAGCGGAGGATAACCAAAGGCATGCCGAACTTGAAACGTAAGATGAAAGACTCATACCGATTCTCTGTGGGGTTGCCAAACTTCATGTGAGGTCTCAGTGGTGGCCTAATAAAAAGAGACTGAAGCAAGCAGAAGGGGTCCCGGTTCCAGAATTGCTGTCAGAGAGGAGGCTGCCAGATCCACGTTGCTTGAGAGAGGAGTATCCCGCTTCCAGAAAGGAGCTTCTCGGTTCGAGACGTCGCTAGGGAGAGACTACTTCTAGGCCGCAGACAAGGTTTCAAATTGCCAAAAGGAAGAGTTCTAATTGCCGGAGAAACGTTTCCAGGCCAGAGAGGGATCTAGTTAACAGTTGGCGGCAGTTCTAGCTATTGAAACAGCAGAAAAAGAAGGCAGTCGTCCAAGCATTTTTGGCGAGCCAAGCAGAGGAGAAAAGGCAAGGCAAATTTCCCGAAGCACCTTCGCTCGTAAGTTTTTCTTTTCGCCAAGGGAGAGTAACCTTTTGCCGGAGCTGAATGAGCCCACAGCCCGCTACGTTCCCGATGAGATGCAGCCGAGCCAAAATTTCCTGAAGAAGATATGAGACTAAAGAATTGCCATAGCACTTTTATTGAAAGACTTTTGACTGAATGTGAGATACAGAGCCTTTGTAAGTTTAAAACTTTTATATAATTCCTGTTATAGTTGATACAAGAAAGACTTTTAAGATATATGTTTAATAGTTTTAAGAAATGTCCATAAGAAAATCAATTGGCATGTTAGAGGTTGATATCAAATGTGTAAAGATAACTTAACACAGATTTAGGTAACCTCTTTACGAGTAAGCGTAGAGATTAATAAGTAACATTTTGTAAACTGAGAGTAGGTAACCTTATGTGTTAAAGAAAGTATTTAATGTTGAAGAAAGAAGGTTCTAATTTTTGCTAAACAGTTTTTATGGATGGATAGAGAAAGCAATCTCCCTAACGTTAAAATTGTGTATATTTCATAGTAATGTAACTAATTGTCATTTGACTTTTTTTGTTAAAAGAGTTCTGCCTGTTTGTTTATTTACAACTGCACTGTTTCTAAAATAAATCGGACTTGTTGAGCGGGAATCTAAGTGAGTTGGCTAAAGCTTGAAATTAAGAAGAAAAAAATAGACCACGACTGTTTGTGAAAGTTTTAATGTAGGAATATGTGTTAGAGAAAGAGAGAGAGAGAAATCTACCAGCTGTTAGTTATTTTTGCTAATCAAAGATATTAGTGGCGCAGTCTCATTTTAAATAAATTTTCTAATATCTTAGGAATAAGACTCGTAATGTGAAAGGTATGGAGGCTGTTCAATAAGTTATAAGACTATATTTATACAGAAAACAGATTACCTTTAATTGTCATCATTTACATGGTCTTTTCGAAGTAACTACCGTGAGACGCGATGCATTTGTCCCAACATTGCGTCCACTTCTTAAACGCATGTGAAAGTCATTTTTTGAGAGTTCTTTCAAAACCGCCTCCGCAGCTTTTACACATGCTTTGTTGCTTTCGAAATGGCGGCCTCTTACTGGTTTCTTGAGCTGAGGAAACAGCCAGAAATTGCACGGTGCGAGATTAGGACTGTATAGAGGGCGTGGTAGGATATCTATGTTGTTCTTCTGCAAAACGTCCACTACACCACCAGCAATATGTGGCCTTGCATTATCATGGTGCAATAAGAAGCCATTCTTCAGCAATGGACGCTTCCTTTTGACATGCTGTACCATTGTCCGTAAAACATCCGCATAGTATGAGCCGTATTCCCGGGTTCTACAGCGTGTTGGTATACAATGCCTCGTAGTCAAAAAACATTATGGTCATAACTTTATCAGCCGATTTTACAGTTTTTGCTTTCTTGGGGGTAGGCGAAGACAGATGCTTCCATTCACTGCTTTGTTGTTTCATTGTAGGGTCATAGTGATACAACTACGCCTCATCTGCTGTAATGGTGCGTTTTAAGAAGTTCTTGCCTTCTTGTTCCAGTCTTTCTTTCCATTCTGTGCACACATCCACTCGATGCTGCATTTGCTCCGGTGTCAAGAGTTTGGGAATCCATCGGACACAAACACGTTGCAGTCCCAAATGTTCAGCCATGATTGAGTGAACACTTCCCACAGAAATATTTAGGACAACATGCAGCTGGCGTACTGTAATTCTGCGATCCTCCTTGATGATAATCGCTGTTGTGTTGATCATTGTCTCTGTGATGGACATTGAAGGTCTTCCCTCACGTTCAAGATCTTCCACATTTTGCCTTCCTCCCTTAAAAGTTTTATGCCAGCGAAAAACACTTGCCCTCGACATTGCTTCATCGTGGAAAGCTTCGCGTATCATGTTAAAAGTGTCCGATGCCGATTTTTGCAAACGAACACAAAATTTAATCGCATAACGCTGTTCCAAGGACGCTTCCATTTCGACGACTGGTCGCGGCTTGTAGGCATGCCGAAACAAGCTGGCGTTTAGTCACGTGACACTTTGTCACATCAGCCCGTATACGCCATCTATCAACCTCTTTTGTTAATACAGACTTTTCTTTATTCCACAGAAATTAATATAGCGATGAGTGGTTTTGCGACAGTAAAATTAGTCTTATTACTTATTGAACAGTACTCGTAGATAAACATAGCACGATAAACAAGAGAGATTCTGAGAGAGAGAGAGAGAGAAAGCGCGTACAGCAAATTAGAATAATGGAGAATAAGTATAGAGTAAAAGACATCACAAGTAATTAATAGAAATTACAAGTATACAAAGTTAGATAATAAAAGTTTACAATGTCGCAGTAACGACTGGATAACAAAAGCACATCGTATGCGTTTCGTTTAATTTGAGGATAATCATGCGTGTATCAAAGAAACAGAAGACGTATCCTTTTCACAAGGCATGGGAAACGGATTTTTTCTTTACAATGGTAAATGGAAAGTGTTGTTTGATTTGTAATTCATCTGTAGCAATTCCAAATAAAGGTAATATTGAGAGACATTTTCGATCGCTACATGCAAACTATGAAGATTTTCCCAAAAATTCCAAAATACGTAAATCAAAAGTTATAAATTTAAAGGCAGGACTTTCTGGACAACAAAATATCATTTCGAAAGTAGTAAACAAACCGATATCAGTCACTATTGCATCACTGAAAGTGTCATTTATTAGCAAAAGCAAAAAAGCCTTTTACTGATGGAGAGTTAATAAAAGAATCGTTTCTTGCTGCAACAGAATCTTTATTTTCTGATTTAAAAATAAAAATGAAATCATTTCGAATATTAAAGATTTACAACTTTCCAGAACAACGGTTATGAGAAGAGTTGCAATTTTAAGTGCCGATCTGAATACTCTGTTAATGTCAGACATTCACCAGTCTGTTGCGTTTTCTTTACAATTTAATGAATCAAACGACTTCACTGATATTGCTCAGTTAATGGTATTTCAAGATTATTCAAGTAAAGAACTTTTGAAAATTATACCATTATTGGGAAGGACTAGGGGAGAAGACATTTTTTCGGCATTTGATGAATTTTTGAAACAACACAAACTTCCGCTTTTTAAACTTGTGTCTATTACTACTGATGGTGCTCCTGCAATGATACGTAATAAATCAGGCTTTGCATAAATCATTTCATTATGCAAAAAGGATGACAAATATCCAGATTTTTAACGTACCACTGTATTATTCGCCAAAAAAGTACTGTGTAGTAAAAGATTAAACACAAAAGATGTTTTGGATATTACATTTAAAATTGTAAATTCTGTTGGAGAAAAGCCCTGCAACGGCGATTATTTAAATTACAGGCAGATGATGATAGGGAACTTCTGTTGTACATTAATGTTCGCTGGCTCAGCAGAAGTCAATTTTTAGAAAGCTTTCTTGTATTAATTAACGATATAAAAATTTTTCTTGATGAAAAAGGAGATACTTATTTACAATTGAGTGATAAAAGATGGTTGTTACACTCATCATTTTTTAGTAGATTTCTGTACGAAATTAAGAAATTTAAATTTCGAGTTACAAGGTAAAGATAAAAATTTAATTGACATGTTAGTTCAATAAAAACTTTCCAATACTTACTTTTATTAAAGAAAAATATAAATGACCGCGAATTTTGACATCTCCCATATTAAAATTTTTTGAACAAAATCAAGAAATGCTTCGCTGTGATTTAAAAGAATTTATTCGTGAAATAGAATTAGTTGAGGAAGAAATTCAAGATTTAAAGATTTTAATAAAACTGATTATATCTTTTATCAATAATCTATTTCAAGAAAACTTGAACATCACAGAAATTTCAAATAAAATTAGTGGGCTGTTTAATATAAACCAAGCTGAAGTAGAACTTGAGATAATAAACATTCAGAAATATTTACAAGTAAATAATTTTCACTGTGGTTAATAACGCGTTTCTTTTAATTAGAATAGTTTACATTTAAAATCAATAAGCAATGAAGTCATTTGGAAGTATTCACATGAAAAATTCCCAATATTAACTGATATTGCGCGAAAAATTCTATCGTGTTTGGGATCGACAATACTTGTCAGAATCCGCTTTTTCAAATATGAACGTCATAAAAAATCAATTAAGAAACCAAATTACAAATGATCATTTGGATGATTGTCTGCGATTGGCTACTTCTTCATATCAACTTGATTATGAAAATATTGCGAGGTCCAAACAATGCCAAATTTCACATTAACTTTTTTTTTTTAATCAACCAGCATTTCCTGTAACTTGTGAGTTTGTAATCAATCTGTTGTTTTTTCTAACTTTGGTTTTCCAAAATAGAGAAATAAATATTTTATTCCAATATAATTAAGTGATAAATAAATTTTTAAATACACAAATTAGTTGTGTATTTTTTTTTTTTTTTTTTTTGTTTATTTGTGCGTAATCAGATATCGGGTTGGGGGAACGTGATATATATAAGAGAGTAGATCGCCGAATAACTTTTTATAGAAAAGTAGCTCGCGTAGTGAAAAAGGTTGAACACCACTGTCCACGGCGTACACGAGACTTTAATCTCTGTTAAGTTTTTAAACTTTCGGTTTACTTCAAAAACACAGTGTTCCGGGAGAAAGTTCTTCCCCTAGCAGGCTTGAAAGGCGAAATCGTACATCATGTATGAAACCTTAACACATATCAGTTGCTTTCTGCAGTAGACGATACTGTATGACGGTATGATCTAGATCGTGACAATTCCTAGCAGCATATTCGCTCTATACGAATTTTTTTTTTTTGAATTACATTATTTTATAAAATTAGCAAAATAAACACTCAAATTATTTTGGCTGCCATTGAGTTTGAATCATCTCAGAATTTCATACCATCCGGTTCACACTAATGTAACTTTTTTCATGCTCACAGTCATATTTCTCCTAACAGTCATTTTTGCACTCTTTTTTTTTCAGCCAAAATCTCTTACCAGTGATATGGTTAGGGTACCCACCAAGGTTGTGGGTATTTCATCAACTGGTCCTGTCTAGAAATTGCTCTGAATAGGGATACTTTAATTTGAAACAGTGTATATGCATAGTATAAATTTTGATGTTATAAAAAAGCAAAATAGAGAAATTAATTAAGTGTGGGCCTGGTTGGCTGAGTAGATAGCGTATCTGCTCTCCAGTCAAAAAGGCTGTGGGTTCGAATCCCGCTGTGGATATGGATGTTTGTGAATGTCTGTGAAAATACTAGTGGTGATGATGAGCAGTAGATGGCAATGGTGTAGATGATGACAGAGTGGAGACAGAAAGTTGTAGAGTAGGTGTCCTCCCTCGATGAGTCTTTGAACTCCCTGGAGGTGTCATATAACAATAATAAATTTTTGTTTGAATCACAGGAATAAAAACTGCAATGAAAAAACTATTAATCAATAGAAAATTCAGAAGTTATCCACCCTAACAAACAAAACTGTTTGAGATTATTTTAATATTTGTTGATAATGGAGGGTTATTTGTGTAAATTTACTGTGCATGTGTGTGTGGATTTGCTTCTTTCCTTTTGATCTGAAGAGAAAAGTTATAGCAAATATGATTTGTTTTGTTCATATTATATAAAATTTATATGGGACGACTCAGCCGACACTTCACTACCCACACTCTCACCATCCTCTCAGATAATGCAGTGCTTGCCTGTATGGATAGTGCCTCAACTTTCTAATCAATACACTATGTGTAGGCTGGTTACAACCTGACAGTATGTTTGCATATGTCGTTAGGTGAGAGAGATGTTTCCTCACCTGGTGCAAGCCTATCATCTTGCTTACTGGAAGTCTGTGGCAGCTTGATAAAATTTTATAACTGCTCTCTTTGAGCAGCTTTCTGTACAATTGAATCCTTAGCCTACCCACAATTTTAATATATTTTTCAAAGGTGGAATTTAAATAAAAAAAAATCCATGCATCTCCACGTCCTGTAAAAAAAAATTAAAAAATCATTTAAATCCTCTTTATTCTTTAAAAAAGAAAGTAGTAGGCTCTTTTGTTTCTAACTTCTTTTTTTTTATTAGTAGGTAATCAGTCTCCAAATGTTTACTATCACTTTTTATTATTCTAAGATCCCATGGAGTCAGAGACTCATCTAGGAGGTCCCTTTCTTTTATCCTACACATAGCTCATCATACCATATCTTATACATTCCAATTCTTAAAAATTTCCTGTTTTTAGAATTTCAGTTTATCTAATGTTATGGTTTCTGATTTCCTTCTGCTATTTATTATGTTTTTAGTATTTATTATGGCGAATTCCCTAGCTTCACTACTATGTTCGAAAAGACTGGATATAGAGCCATTTGGAGACAGACTGTACAAATGGGACTCCAGATGGATGAGAGGAAGAATTTATTATGTTATGTTGTTAAAATACAGATGACCTGGGAAGGAAGGCCACATCTAGAAGTCAGAGAACAAGTTGCAAAAGCTGCAAGAATATCAGGATGTTTGAATGAAACAATATGGAAAAATAAACATCTTAGAGTAGAAACAAAAACCATAATTTATAAAGCAGTAATCAGGCCTATTATGATATATAATGCAGAAACAAGACCAGACAGTATGAAAACAAGATAAATGTTAAACACGGATGAAATGAATATATTAAGAAAAAATAGTAAATAAAACTAGACTAGATAAAATTAAAAAAATACAAATATAAGAAAACAATGTGAAATACAAGCAATAAACAACTGGGTATCAACCCGAAGAATAAAATGTACTGAACATGTGAAGAGAAGAAGTGAAAATAGAATAATAAAACAAGTTTATATAGTTGGAAACCAAAGAATAGGAGAAGAACAGGAAGATCTAAAAGAGATTAAAGGATACTATTAAAGAAGATGAAGTCTTGGTCGCAACAGATATTACATCTAATGCATGAAGAAGTTGCTAAAATCATTATCTTTCCATAATTATTTCATTTTTTTTTTACTTATATCTATATACCTTGTTCGGGTACTTCAAGATTTTAAATTATTTATTATTTAACTCTGTTTCTCGTTCTTTTATATATAATTATTCAAATTTTCTCTATAGAAGGTTCTGATTTTCCTTTTAACTATGGCATGCTTTCTTTCAAAAATTATTTTGTTTCCAACTATATCAGAAGACACAGTTGAAAACAAACCATTTTATCCAACCTTCATTTTTCACTTTAATTTATTCTATATGTTCCTTCCAATTTTTGATGCCTCTTTTCCTGTGCCTTTGTTTTTTTCCTAAACCGTCACCAACTACTTTCTTTATTATGCTTCATATATTCTTACATTCTGTTTCAATATTTTCATTTACCTTTACATCTAGTCAATTGTCTTCTAATTTTCCTTAGTACAGGTTTCGAAAAATGTGTGCATGTTACAATTTTATTTTAAATACACTTTGTGTTCGTCTTTTATTTGTCTTCATCTTCAGCCCTTTTGGAAGCACTGATATGTTTCCAGTAACTGCTTAGTAATCTCTATCTAAATTTAAGCTTCTGTAAACTTTGACATCTCTTATTAAGTTTATTTTTATTTCCTGTTACATAATAATTATTATTATTATCCTAAGACCCCCACTGAATCACACTCATCTAGATAGTCTCTTTTGTCATACACAGCTCACCATACCATGCCTTAAATACATTGAAAATTCTATGCAGACACCACGTTCTCAGTCAGTGCATTCCAATCATTTATGACTCTCCATGCAAAACAACCTGTTTCTTACTCCCCTGCTCATATCCTCCTTATACAGCTTCCAGGGATGACCTCTTATTCTCCCCAATCTCCCACATTTTATGAAAATTCTCTTTATCATTAATCCTATAACAACTTGTATGTCTGTATCATATCACCCCGCTTCCTCCTATTCACTAGATCCTGCAAATTGCATTGCCTGCAAATTAGTTGATCACCTCTTGACCCACTCCAACATCTCTTCATCCTTTTGAAAACCAGGTGACCAAAAAGCCACACATGCACAGTAGTCCATGTGTGGCTTTATCAGAACCTTATACAATGGAACAAGAATCTCCTTACTTGTACAAGTCAGTGCCCAAATCATTGCCAGAATTTGTTGCATTTCCTCAGAATTTTGACAATATATCCTCTTAAATTTTAGATCCTTATCCATCCCAAGATCTTTTATTCCCTCCACCTCCAACAAGATATTCTCAATAAGAGGAAATCATGTATCCCATCTTTGTTTTCCAAAATTTAAAAACTTATATTTTTGCAACACTGAATTGGCATTCACACTCCTATGCCCATTCATCAGTCTATTCAACTCTTTGAAAGGGCACATCTGCTCTATTCCTCATAGTTCATCTCAACTTTGCATCATCTAAACAACTGTTTATCCCCATTCAAATCTTGCCCAGTATCATTAATATGCTAAACAGTTAAACAGTAATGGCCATAAAACAGACTCCTGAGGCACAACTAGTGACTTTCCTCTTCCCATATACAACTTGTTGAATCCAATGCACCAGTCTAATATCCAACCGCATCTGCTCTAATTTGATTATGAACTTATTGTGCAGTAATCTATCAATAGGAAAATATAGCTTAATTATTATAGCTGAGTTGATTTTCTGTGAGAAATAGTGAATTATTGTAAATTTTTTAATTTTTTAGATATATATATATGGATAAAATCTTAGCTACCAGGAGGGGAAAAACTACTTGTTGTGCCAGAGATTGATTCATTCATTAATCTGGGAGATGTCCAGGAAAAAAGTCCCACGAATTTGTAAATGAAATGAGTCTAACCTACGAGTTTTTCTTTTGGCAGCTAGCAAAACATTATAGTAACAGACAAACTGCCAAAAGGCTACACTGGAACTTCCACTTTCTATGAGAAAAAAAGAAAACTATGAAATATTTGTACATGCACTTGATGTACATCACTCCTATATTATACTATAGCTGACCTTCCAGAGGCTCAATAACTTTTTTTCCTTATCTACTTTTCACCTTCTCCAAATTTTCTTTATGTCCTCAGATTCAGTTAATTATCAACAAAATTTGTCAAAAAAAATTGTTTTTTTTTTTTTAAATGAGTTATCCTTTTGATGAACTATTTATTTGATGAATTGAATTTTCAGTGAATTTTTTTTTTTTTTGAAGAACTGACATTCGATAAATAGTTTTTTGAGGAAATTTTTCCTGGAATAAGCCATGATATCAGATATAGTTTTACACAATTAAGAAAAAAGAATAAACAAATCCTTTTTTCAGAACATAATTAAATGAGTGACTAAGCTACACTCATAAATGTATATGTAAATAGTAAATATACATTTGTAAATGTGGTCATGTTTACAATGACCAAAACAAAAAAAATAAATGATGGCACTCTTATTTCATCATTCATTCTTCTGCAGAATGAGGACATAATTCCATACAATTGTGTTGCTGCATTTTTACCATATAAAAACAGCTGGAATTTGAAAGTTTATTAATTACGCAACTAGTTTCGTGAAATGTATGTGTTTCATACTATCATTAGAAATAAATGAATAAACTAAACAAATAAAATAAAAGTCGGATTACAAACAGGAAATGTTCATAATAAAATATTTGGAAACGGGAATAATAATGGAAGACCTGCATGTGCTATGAAGGTTTTAGCTGGTTCGTGGCCTTCTGGCAACCACAGACATATTGTGTTTAATGAGAGAAGACCAGACTTGATATAAAATTCCCCCCCCCCCCTTTTTTTTTTTTATTGTTGCACTGTTTTGGAAGAAAAAAGTCTTAAATTTGTTAATGCAGAGCAAAGTAGGTCTAAAACTCTGAGTTATGTAAAGTTTTGCGATGAATTAATCAAAACTTATTTTATTACTTTATTCTATAACTTTTTTATCACTTTATTGTATAAAGTTTATGTATATGCTTTATAAAACATTTGTTCACAAACTTAGTTTGAAACACATACCTTAAATAACAAAATGAATTGCATGACTTCATAAATATATAGTTCTTATTACAAATTTTATATAAATAATAAAAAATGTTAATACTTTTATTATTTGTATAAGAGCCATAATAAAGGACTGAAAATGATTAATGAATTTAAATACATCATTATATTTAATAATATTTAACAAATAAACAAGCAAACAATTCAAGGATCAAACTTTATTGACTTCAATCCTACATTTATTCACAAACAAGACTGGCAGGTAGAGAAAGAAATACTGTACAAACTTGCTGGTCCAACATTATTTGGAAGCAATAACCTGGGCAGCAAGTACATGTCTACCAGTTGAGCAAGGGTTGGAATCTACTGATCTCCTCTTCATTATTAACACCTAATTTACATTTACATCTTTTGGAGAGCTGATAAAAGTGCTACAAATATACACAAAAACATCAGGATAGAAAGCCTCTTACTGATACTGGACGAATGAGATAAAATACTTCACTTGTCACAAGACGACAAAGTGCTACCAATTAACAGTGATCATTCCAAGAAAGGTATATGCTAGCACAATTACCTGAAAAGGAACATATGTAAACGAAAGGGATTAAATACAGCCTGCCACTTCTGCCTCATTTGAAAAAATGCTAAGTTTTAGAAACACCAAACAAGTTTACTAAAACATTAATTATGTACATGAAAACTGTCTTCTGTAATGAACAAATGTGATGCTTGCCAATAACAACACTGTCAGGTTTATTATAAATAATGCCAGTGTTGTTATAGTAGAGCCAAACATATGTTTCAAGCTTTAGTTCTAAATGCAAATGTTATTTTTCTAATGGTATTTTGAAAAAGCATCTTCCAGATGACAGCCAGATTTGTAGTATATAGAGGTTATTATTAGAAGAATCTATATCTAAAGAAAACTCATATTTGCATTATGTGTGTTGACAGAAGTTGAAATTGTGCAGACTTTTACCATTTAAAGTTACTTGGAGGACGTTTCTGATGAAGTGAAGAATATATTCATCACAGATGTAAGCTATAAAATAACTAAAATAAACAAACAAAACTGCAATACCGAACAACTGTTGGAATGTCTTATCTATCACAGCATTTTGCTTTGTTAAAATATTAGCTGCCAAATTAAAACTTTACAGATCACTTAAAAAAAGAGGGGAAGAAAGAGACACTGCTAGAAAACTTTCGCATGCTTTGATGTTATATTATATAATGCAGCTCCTTTATAGGTACTATTTAAATAATTTGCACATTATATTTAAAATTACTACTGAAAACTAAAAATTACTATTAAAAACATTGGAATGGTATAAAAAAAATAAAATGCCTTCTAAATCAGTAAAATCTAACTCTTAGATGTAAATTCTATAACTGAGCAGAATAAATACGTTGAACTTATTTTATTATAAGAAGATGCATTTAAATGAAAAATAAATAGTATTTTCTTCATATTAGTAATATTAAAAAATATATTTGTATAATTACTACAAAAATAAAAATAAATAGCATTTCTTTAGAAACTTGGTGATTTTACATTAAATTTATTAGTTAAAATACTAACTACTATTTGTCAAATAATTTTCCCCAGAACTTTAAACCAATCTAAATTAGAGTAGTCTCTATAACAAAAATAAACCATGTTCACAACATAAGGCTAAATCTTTGGCTTTATGAACTTAAAGTAGTCCATTCTCAATATTTACAAATTATAACACCTACAAAATATTTATAAAAATATGTGCCAGGCACATTTATAAATTAATATTATAATACATCTAGGTTGTCAGAGAAATACACATGCTCATGCTCATGCCATGCAACATTCAATAGGGCTAACAATGTGACTTACAAAAATTCCAGCAGTGCCTTTAAAACCTCTTCTAAAATGTAAATAAAAGAAGTAACATTACACTACTCAATATTTTCATGGCACACTTGGCAGCAGTTCTAAACATATGAATTACCAACTGATAATTTATATATATATATATTTATATATATATAACAAAGTACAATAGTGTCTCATTTATACAGTATGTACCATTTAACTGGCATCCTTCCACACCATTTTACAAATATATCATTCCATTTATGAACACAAAGAAAAAAGGTTTCAGATAAAAATCACTATATAAATATTAACAATATGCTTATAGGTTTTTTTTTTTTTTTTGATATAATTAAACAAACATCTCAATACCAGTATGGAACCTTCATTGTTAATAGAAAGAGGAAGCATTGGTCTGCAGAAGATGATTTGTATTGATTAATTTGGTGGACAGCAATTGGGACTCAACTACTCTCTAATCTTGGCAGGTGACAGTAATGGAATGGATGGATGGGTAAAACTTGTTGAAGTTCTACTCTTGCCCAGCAGGGCAGCTAAGTGATAAACTAGTGATCCTGGCACAGTTGATGGACAATACTCACAACATGGATCACTTGAGGCCTAGTGATGAGTCCAGTTCATGCCTACTGAACACGAGTTCTCTTTTCAAAGTTTTTAAATCATTTTTTAATTTTAGGACCAAGTGTTCTACTTTTTCCTAATGTAGATCCTTCCATCAGCCCATCACCACGACTCCTCCTTATCCTACCATCTGTGTGATCAGAAGCTTTGGAAAGACCCTCTCCTTTGTTTTGACTACGAGATATATTAACTCCTATTGAAGAAAGTCCCTCTCCTCGACTATGACTCCTTTGAAGTGAATTTTCTATTGTTGAACATAATCCTATAGGGATATAAACATGAATTACATCACAGAAAAAGTTTATAAAATCATATAATGCTGTGAATCATACAGGAATTACTTTTTCTGAGAACAGTTTCAAATTTGCAATTCTAGAGCATTATAGTTATAATTATTAATTTAACAAATTATTTTCTTTTTATAGAGAGTGAATTTTAACATGTCCATCTTTTCTGCATTGAGTTTTTAAATATCTTGTAGATTTATCAGTATTTATGGGATAGGTGGTTTCATTTATTTATTTTTTTTTTTTGTAGAATTTGTGTATAAAAGAAGTATTTCTGAAAACAATTTCATGAGAGCACAAATCATATAAGTAATATCATACAGCATTAGTTTTATGACAAAAGTAATGATATATATAATGAATATTTCAAGTACAGAAGTAAGGTCAGTGTCTCTGAATGTATTAATTGTATCAGTAATAAGACTATTTTATTGTTGGAAAGTTAAATGAATGAAAATGTATCACCTGTTGTTTTTTCTTGAGAAATGGGAAAATTAAAAAAGAAAATAGCATGGAAAAGTTGAGGATAGAAGGGAGTGGTAACAAAGTAATCTCAGTAAAAGTGGACCATACCTTTTTTTTTCTTTTTATCTATGACTTCTTTGGATTGGGGTCAGTAAAGGAAGAAACAGTTGTGGTAAGTGAAGGGCAACCTGGACCTAAAAGGGGAGTTCTAAATAACAACCCACATCTATCTTCAACATATCTTTAGACAGACATACACACACTATACCAAGGAACTGTGACTGTGCTGCATAGATCAATTGCAAGTTTATATTTTTAGACATTGTGATACCTCAAAGTTGCACATGTTTGGCTCATGCAATTTTATGGTAGAGCGGTTCCCCCCCCCCCCCCAGAAATTATGAACTGGATGTATGTAACATTAAGCATTTGTACATGATTTTCAAATATATTTAAAGTTACAAAAAAAAAAAAAAAAAAGAGTTGCTCTTTTTTTCTACTCGTTATTGCCGTTTAGAAAACTCTTTCTTTATACAAGTATCAGAAAAATGCTACTGTTAATGTTTTAAGCCAAGTACCTGAACTGATGTGTGGTGTTTCTGTGTACAATGAAATTTGTCTTTGTTTATAAACTCTTAGCTATTTTACTTTAACTATTTTAAGACAGAATTTTTTTTTTGAAGAAAAGAAGGGCTATTACTGGAGAAAAAATATGAAACTAAAAACTGAAGGATATAAAATAAGTGACTGGACTTAGTGAATCAACACTTTGTACCATTAGAGCCAATGATGAAAAATGTTATAGAATAGTGCTATGCAGTGAGTAAGTGGAACAGTCTCTCTCTTGAAGTGGTGAAGCAAACTTTTCCACTTACTTACTGAATGAGTTTAAGAAAAGGTGTGGCAATAGTCTGGGTGATGTATAGCCTCCCTTGATAAGTCCCATGACTCCCTGGAGGTCTAGGATAACAATAATAATATGAAAGCAGCTTGAATTTCTATTACCTGATGAGTGATTATGAAAAAACAGTAAAGAGTTCTAACTTCATGGACTGAACATCAAAATAAAGAGTGTTCCTACTCAAGCTATTTATTCAAGATAAAACTCTTATTATTAGTTCTTAAAAAATGAAGATTCTGAGGCTAAAAACATTTAATGCTAGTGCTGAGTGGTTCCAGAAATTCAAAGACCCATCATGACTTTCACAATTTAAAACTGATGGGAGCTGGTGCCACTGACAAAGAAGCTGGAAATTTTACATACTGAAGGCTGTAATTGTTAACCAAAATTATGAACCAAGGCAAGTGTTTAACTTAGCGGGAAATGTTCTATTTTGGAAATAGGTGTGAAGCCTGGTTGCAAAGCAGCTAAAAAGTGATGTACTCTTTTGTTCAGGTTTAATACTGCAGAAGTTGTAAGTTAAAACCACTGATGGTTTACTACTCCGAAAAACCAAAAGTTTAACTTGTTTGTCAGAATCAGAACTGTCAGTTGAGCAAAAGTCAAAGAAGTGTATACTTTGAGAGATTACTTTATCAATCTATTTATTCCTGAGCTGGAAAGTTACTATGAGAGGAAAAATGGTTCTGGGACATCTGTAGATTTTCAGAGATATGAGAACATTAAAGTGCTATTCTTGCACCAAACACTACTACATCACAAATCCAGCCTATGGATCAGAGGCTGGATTTGTGATGTATACTGATGAATACTGAAGAAAATGATACAAAAACTGGATACACCCACAAAACAAACAAACAAAAGAAAATGAAAAAAAAAATTTTAATATTAAAATAACTATAGACATTACTGGAGAATTCTGTAATGGAGTAACACAGAGTTGCTTACAAGACAAGTGGAAGAAATTTTTGGCCTGCAGAAGATTCGTGATAATTACCAGTAAACAAGTCAACAGATAATACAATAAGCAAAAGGATTGGCAAAATCAGTATTTGATCAAGTGGATGAAGAAAATGAAGAAGAATCATTAGTTTCATATCATCAAGAATAACCAATATATTTAAATGAGTTATTATATACTGAAGAAAACAATGAGTAGTCATAAAAAATCTTGACTGTCAAGTGGAATGACTAAGGCTTTTCTAACATTTGGAAAGTTATTTATTTTATTGAAAATGATCCAAATTAAGAAAGAAGTTTGAATGTTTCAAGGATGACAAAGATAAAAATGTACATTATAAAGAAGTTTATATAGAGAAACCACACACACAACAAAAGTCAGATGCCTTCTAAATTTAATGTCAGTTTAATTTATTATTTCTTAATTGTAGTTTTACTGATTTTTCTGCTATTAAATTTTCATATGATAAATTGCAATACACATTTGCTTTTGGAATTATATCGATGTGAGGGATTGCATTTGAATGGCTTTGGAGTGAGTGAACTAGAGAAACTGTTGATTGAGGGAGGTGCAGTGCAAATCTGAAGTAAGAGATGAATTGAAAAATCAGGAGAGTAGTTGAAAGTTTATTTTTCACTTGGTTAGACTATAATAAATTTAGTTTAATCCTTTATCCAAGTGTGAGCAAACAAAGTTTGCACCTGAAAGTATCTTCAGGACTGGGGTAAGGTGGTACAACACCGGGAAACTCGTTGCAAAGGTGGAGCAAGCCAACATCACTCCTATCTCAGTATCTCCCATAATGCAAAACACATCTCCTTGCGGATATGTATAATGTTATGCATTAAGGGAAGGGCCACTACCCAGACTAGTTTCGACCTTTACTGAGGTCTCCTTAGTGGGAGCCAGGCCCAAGTGCAGATACCAGGCAGAAGCACCAGCAAGGTCATCTCTACCTATAGGAGTTGCCAAACAGTGTGCCACCTTTTTATTAAATTACTCTGGATTTAGAGAAAGATGTTGAAAGTTTATTTTTCACTTGGTTAGACTATAATAAATTTAGTTTAAACTTTGATAAAGGATTAAACTAAATTTATTATCTCAGTTGACTGCAATCTCATTCCTGATAGAGTGTCTTAGGGCCACAGTTACATCTCTTAGACAAGCATGTGAGTTATTTTTCCACTGATTAAACATCCAGGATATCTCACATTTTGAGACAGCAATCAGCTGTGCTTTGCCTTAGTCATATCCTCCTTATATAGTTCTAGATATAGACTGTTTTCTACCTTTTGTCTCCCTCCATTCTATGAAAAATCTCCTCCACATTAACTTGATCACAACCAATTTACATATCGCAATCATATCTCTCCCTTCTCTTCATCATGAAGTTCTGCAAATGGCATTCCCAATGTATGACCTATTCACAATATTCCCATCCCCATGAGTAATGGATGATTGAAATGCATTGTCTTGAGAGTGTTGAGATGGTGCAGCACGATGAGCCATGCACCTGACAGATTAACCTCTCATGATGAGTCCATGGACCCTGTAGATGTTTGATGATAATAATGCTTAGATCTACTCATCAGCTAGTACATGTGACATCGTTCTCTGCAAAGCTTTCATCTCTCATAATATCACTTTCTGCACTCTCACAGGATAGGATTAGGGTGGAGTGTGCCTTCGCAACCCTAACAAGCTGTTGTCCTAATGCAGCATGGTCAACCTGTCCTTTGGTGGTTAGATACGTCTTCTGTATCATTATAACAGTTAATAGTCAGATATACAAACATCCTACCGATCCCGAGTGTTTTAACATGCTGAAAATAATAGGTGGCTGCATTCTAACCTTGTGAAGGACTATTACAGTTACATGGCTCTTCCCACTGCATGTTAACCAATACAGCTAGACAACTCTCTCTCTCTACTGATAAACACATGAATATTGACTGTGCACAGCACCACTATGGAACTGGGCTTGCACAATTCTGTGGACAGTGCAAGAAGGGGGTGTGGCAGTTCTAACAGTATTTATGGCAAGTAGTTTCCCATCAATTACAACTATACCTAAATTAAATGAGCTTTTAAATGAGTATGCAGTGATTTCCATGTTACAGTTTTCACAGTTTCTGTCTTTAATTCTAAATATATGAAAATATATTTTGTTTATCAGATTTTGCAACTAACATTATTCCTGTACTTACTGCATTGTAAGACTTGCTGACTTACAATGCAGTACATATACTGCTTTGTGTGATATCAGTTTACTCCATACAAATGTGTAGCATTTTGAACATATTTACTCTTTATGACATCTCTTACAGTTCTAAATCAACTTAAATACAGATCCATTATACATCAATGATTTTTCAACAATATGTTTTAAAGTAAACATGCAATCCCTATTTAGCTTGAATCCAGTTTGTCCTTCCACAAATTTCTCTTCAACAATTTTTCTTAGTCTGCTTTCAAGTATGCTAACCTTAATTGTTGGCCACTTGTTGGTCAATTTATTTTTATTTTTATTTATTTATTTTTTTTTTGTCAATGTAGACCTTTCATTTCCATATGTCATGACCAGAAGTATACAACTGTAGAATATTTTTTTTAAGGAAGAGTGGCATGTTACCTTTGAGTACTTCATGGTGTTTATCCACAGGTTATCCAACCAAGCAGAATTCTACATATAACTTCTTCACAGTCTTCCTCTACTGCAGTCTTTTGTCTAAGGTAAATATAGAAGGCTACTATATAAATATAGAAGGCTACTATATCAATTTCCTTATGTTCCATTTGGACTGGCTTTTTGGTGATGCATTTGTTATACCTTATTTTTGTTTTGTCTTTATATTTTAATATTTACTTTTTATTTTCTGCATTCAATTCACTGATCACTTGTTGAAATTCTTCTGCAGAGTTTCTCAAAAGAACAATTTCATCAGCAAATCATAGGTGACTTAGTTCTTTCCCATTTATCATAATTCCTCTATTTTTCCAATCCAGGTCTTAAAAAATTTCTTTTAGAGCTGATGTAAATAATTTAGGTGAAAGGAATTTCCTTGTCTAACTCCCTTTTTTTTTATAGGAAATTTCATATCTGTTCCTGATTTCACAGATGCAGTTGAATTTTTATATATATGGATAGTATATCAATGCAAGTTTTTTTTTTTCAGTTCCTTTATTTTTAAGCAAATCTAAAATAGCTAATGTTGAGATTGAATCAAATGGCTTTTCAGGTCAATAATTGCCAGCCCAAAGGATTTTTGGTGTCCATTTATCTTTTCAATTATTTGTCTTATTACATAGGAGGAAGAGCTGGAAAGTTCTGATAAACACCTAGAACAAAAATGATATTATAGGGGACTTCAACTATGGGAACAAAGACTGGAAACAAGAAGAACCACACAGAGAGAAGTAAATGGAATTTATACACATATTAAGTGATAACTACTTGAAATAAAATGTAATGAAGGGTATTCAGGATTGAGCAGTGGATTGGTGATAGCATCAGAAGATTTGTCCATAACTAAGGCAGTTAGATTGCTTTAACTGGAAAAAGAACTGATCATGTAGTTGATTTAGGAGGTTGCTAAACATGGAATTTTCAGTAAAGAAGGTGGATATGTGGAACTACAAGGGAAGATAATTATGACAAGATTAGAAGGCAGCTTGAAGCAGTCCCATAGCAGAAGAATCTGCAAGGGAAGGATGTTAGCAGTGTGTGGAAGATAGTCAACGGGTGTTTGAAGGAAGCATTATCATGTGTACGCAGAGTCATGATAATCAGTCAAGTAGGAGGAGTTAGATGGATGAGTAATATAATTAAGCAGAAGCTAGTAACAAGTTATGGAGGATATATTTTTATGTTCACTATAGCGAACACCACTATAAAAAATTCACTTACCATAATAAACTACTGAAAAGTCCCGACCAATTCTACATGGATACAATATTACATTAAAAGACTACAGAAAATTATTCACAATAACAAACTATTCTTGTGGTCCCCTCTAAAACCACTATAGTAAGAGTTGACTGTACATAAGGAGATCAGCACACTCACGAGCAGTACAAATTGCAAGCAAAAATGGCCGAACAACATGATAAGAAAGGCAAAATCAGATTTTGTGAGGGGGTTACAGCAGGAAAACAATCAACAGAATTGTTCACAAAATAAATCCAAAAATAAAAGATTATAATAAGGTCACAGCCATCCCTTATATTAAGGAAATAATAGAAAAACAGAATATTGGTAGGTGACATCTAGTATCAGCTCCTATGTTTTGAGTGCTCCTGAAAGATAAGCTGTCTGTTTTTTTTGTTTTTTTTTAAGTAGCAATATTAGTCAGAAATTGTATTAGAGGTAGATTATACTGTGGTAATAGTTGATGTTTTGCTTAAATATAAGTCCTGTATGTTAAGATACAAGCATGGCACTAATATGAAGTAAATAATAGCACCCAAAGCATCATCATTCAAGGAGTTCAACTTGAGGGATTTCATGCAGTGCAATGTGGGAGACTGAAGTGGCAAACATAACAGAGAATGTGTGTGAAATGTATGCAATGAAGGTGCTAGGGAATTTACAATGCATTTGATCACAATGCTAATTTAAGTTTCAGCTCTCAGTTGGTTCCAAGGGTGTAGGAAGAAAAGAAAATGATTTTAATGCATAGAGGAAACTCCAAGACTGAGGCAGCAAATTTCTGACCAATCAGCATCCCTGGGGTGGCAGTCAAGGTATTGGAGAAATTGGTTAAGGAAAAAACCTAGGAATGGGTAGACAGGAATGGGATACTATACATGGCTTTGTTAAGGATAGGTCAAGCCCCAGTTATTTAATCACTTTTTATAACACAGCGTGGGCCGAGTTGGATAAAGATAATGGGTATACGATAATACTGCTGGACTTTGCAAAGGCTTTCAATAGGATACCATGGAATTATGATAAATAAACTGAAACACATATGAAGGTGGTCTGAAAGTTCTCTGACTCGACCATAGATGGCAACACTATCGGAAAGATTTTTTTTTTCTAAGTTGATACATCTGTCATAAGCATCCATGTGAAATTGCAATTCATTCTATCAAGTACTTTGTTTTATACAGCTGTCTGAAGCAAAAGTGTTGTCTGTATCCCTTGAAATGGATAAAATTGAGTAACTTGTGGTTATAAAATTCTTTGTAAAAGAAGGTTTAAAGCCAAAAGGAATTCATTCGAAGTTCATAAAAGTTTATGGGCACTCTTCTCCTTCATTTTTGACAATAAGAAATGGGCTGCTGAGTTTAAACATGGCCATACCAGCCTTGAAGATGATACATGTGAGGGAAGTCCAAAATGCATAACAACAACAGAAATCATTGATCAAATGCACGATATGGTATTGGATGACTGGCGAGTCAAAGTGTGTGAAATTGCTGAGACTATAGGCATTTTAAAAGAACATGTAGGATATATTTTGCATGAAGAATTGCAAATGAAAAAAACTTTGTGCAAGATGGGTACCGCACTTGCTCACAGCAGATCAAAAATGCACTTGCATGAAAATCTCTTAACAGTGCTTGAAGCATTTTAACAAGAATAAAACTGATTTTATGCATTGATTTATTATTATGGATGAGACTTGGATTCACCATTACACACCAGAATCCAAATAGCAGTGAAAACAGTGGACAGAAGCTGGTTGTTCAGTGCCAAAGAAGACCAAGTCGGTTCCATTAGCAGGAAAGGTTATGGCATCAGTGTTTTTGGATGCTAAAGGCATTTTGTTTATTAATTATCTTGAAAAGGGTAAAACAATAACGGGGGAATATTATTCCGATCTTTTAACCAGACTAGATGAAAAAATTCCCAAAACTAAAACTCTTCCTTGCTGATCAGCTTTTTTTTTCAAATCAAGAGGTGATTGCAGTTGTAGAGGGGTATTTTTGCAGATCTTACTGAGAACCACTACAGGGACGATAATGGTGCTGGAATAAATGTATTAGTCTTAAAGGAGATTATGCTGAAAAATAAAAATAATTTTGAAATTATAAATTTGCGTTTTCATTGTTAGGCCAAGAACTTTTCAGACCACCCTCGTAGGGATAAATATGAAGTTACGGAAGTGAGTAATAAAGTGATCGATGGAGATATACCAGACACTAGTTTATTCATCAGTAGAGGCCAGTGTAACTAGTGATGTGCTACAGGGCTCTGTACTTTGGCCACTGCTATTCAATTTGTACATTAATGATATAGGAAATGATCTAAGAAGAGATACTCAGTTGCTTGCCAATGATGCAAAACTGGGTAAAGCAATAGTCAATAAAGATTATGTTAAATTTTTGCAGGATGATTTAAATAGACTAGCAGTATGAACAAAGGAGAATGGATATCAGTTTAATGTAGCAAAGTGTATGGTTATGTATTTTGGGATGAAAAAATTACCAGTTGTGTACATATTGATGGAACCATACTTTAAGAAATTGAAGAAGTCGGGTATTTCAGGATGTTAGTGGATAGGGAGTTGAAATTTAGAGATATATTGCAAAAGTGTCTAAAACAGCTCATCAGATTACTTTGTTACTGAAGAACACTCAGAAGCAGAGATAAACAGGTTATTATACCTGTTTATCACAAATCTGGTCACATGGGTTTGGAATGAGGAGTGGGTGGAGAGATCCAGAGGCAAATCACCAACACTAATCCTCGTGTAATCTATGGATTGCACGAGGATTAGTGTGTAATAGAAATTGATTGATAGGCAGAAAGGGGGGGGGGATATGACAGACAAATTACTGAAAGGTTTTCACAGGATGAATAAGGAAATTTTTCAGAGCAAGTCTGGTGGTGAAAGAACTAGGGGTCATCTTTGGAAATTGAGCAACATTGTGATTAGCAAGGGTGTGAGGAATAGATTTTTTTGCTTGGAAAGTGATGAACGAGTGGAATAGGTTGCAGAGTGGGGTGTGCATGGAAATCAATTCCACAGAATTAAATTCCAGCCAATAGCTACTGATATAGACCCACTTACAGTGGAGCTATGGAAATTTTAACAAAGGGCTCACATCGTCGAGAGAGAGGAAAAAAAAAAAAAGGCCTAACTTAGCCCTTATAATACTTATATTGCGACTTTGTAGAGCTTCTGACAGATATAATTCCTGTAGGATATCAATCATTAATGCTAGATCTTCTAAAATTCCAAATTGAGAAGTTGGTTTAAAAAGCCCTTATATTTATCGTTTGATGCAAAATGCTTGCATAAAGCTGGGTAATTTCTCCACAAAGCAAGAGCCGTTCGTAAACTGCAAGCTGCCCATCGTGGTCCAAACACATGGCCTATCTTTAACACGTTCGCTGCCAACTACGAGTATACTCGTAGTTGGAACATGTTTTAACATGTTAAAATTTTGATACCAAGGTCTTTTGCAATCGTATTTAATTCTTGTTGATTTTTTGGTGATTGATGATGAAAAGCATATAATTTATCCATAAATATTTCAAAATGATTTATTTCTTTAATGTTTTTTTATCGAATTGTCTAATGCTAAGTGTAAACGATGAGCGCAATGCCAAATCACAACGTTGGGAAATTTTTGTAGAAGTTTGATTGCAACACCCGATTTGTTTCCTAACATTACACTAGCTCCATCAGAACAAAATGCAATGAAATGATTTTTTATATAGTTATCAGAAAATCCATATGAATTTAAAGTAGCAATTATGGTAGCATGTATACATTCCACAGTGGTATTTTCTAGTTTTACAAAATTATTAAACAAGAAGAACAAGGGGCTCGCAAGTTTGAGAAAAATTTAACAAAGGGCTCGCACGAGCCCCTTATAGCTCACCACTTCCCACTTATATACAAGTTGTATTTATTTATTTTTTAATATGTTCCTTCTAGTGTATCATAACATAGCTTCTGTCCCTGTGTATAAATATGTATTTCTGATGATCTTAAACTAGCAGTATACAAGTATCCAAACCAGTTTTAAGTTATGGATTGAAGAGTTGGGTTAAAAATAAAGCACTTGATCAATGATTAGAGGCCTGAACAGATGGCATCAATAGCAGAATCATATTAAAAATGAAGACATTAGGAAGGAACTTGACATTGTTTGCATTCAAGAATGTAAGAACAAGACTAATCTAAGGTGGTATGGTCACTTAAACAGAATGGGAGAGGAAAGAGTAGCAAAACAGGTGTCTGATGCCAAGATAGTAAGAAAAAGACCCAGAGAAATACCAAGGTCTGGGCAGATTGATTCAGTCAGAAACGACTTAGAATAACAAAATGCTAGATATGACAATATTGGAGTGCTGACAAGTAATAGATTAATTTGGAGGAAAACTATTGATAGGAAGTTAATAATAATGCAAAGTTGATCATATAGTGCTGTCATAATACCAGAACACCCTTTGATGATACATATCAGGAAACTGATGATAATGAAGGAATTTTATGCAATGGAAATAAGATGCAAAGATGCATGGTTATCTTTTCTCTGCCATCCATTTCCATTGACAAATTAGCAGCAGTCTCTAATTTCTATTTGTAAGACATCAATAATAAAAAACGTTAGGTTAGTTATACAACAGATTTTTACAACCTCAAAGTTTTTTTGTTTTTGCTTATGCAATCCTATTTGAGATCCCAAAGGTAATATGTGGCTAACTAGGTAACCCATTCTTTTATTACTATTATTAACATTAGACCAAGAACCAGTAATAGAAAAAATTAAAAAATATAAACATAAATGGATGGAACACATTTAAAGAATGAAAACAGAAAGATTACCAAAACAAGCCTTAAAATACAAGCCATTAGGAAAACGAAAAACCAGGAAGTCCTCTTAAACGATGACTTTTAAGGCCAGAACAGGCCATGCTAGGTGCCTAAATCCTTGATATGCATGATGATGAACATTAGACCTCTATGGAATCAAAAGACTCATTGTGGGAGGCAAACAGTTACACAAAAAGCCCATCTGACTGTGCCTTAAACTCATTCAATGTATCTGCATTCACCACAATATCAAGCATCTGCTCCATAAGAGGCCTGGTCAAGGTCTTATACAATGGAACCAGAACCATTTTCTACAAGTTAAGGTCCTCTGCATCATTACCATAATCTGATGTGATGGCTTCATGACTTGTGCAATGTGACCTCTGAACTTCAGATCCTTGTAAACCACCACTCTATACTCTCTTATCTCCTCAAACTCCTCCAAAAGTTCACCACCAAGTGTATACTTTGCATCCCATTGTTGCCTACCAAATTTCAGAACCTTACACTTTGCAACACTAAACTGACAGTTCTATACCGATGCCCACTTGTACAATCTATTCAAGTCCTCCTATGATGTAACAACATATGCTCCATTCCTCATCACTCTCTCCAGTTTTCATTATCTGCAAGCAGTTGTATATTACCAGTTAAGTTTATTCCATTATCCTTAATATACAAATAAAATAACAATGGTTCCAAAACAGATCCCTGTGGCACACCACTAGTGATTTTCCTCTTTCGAGATAGTGCCTTCCCCCCGCATCCACATGCTGAAGCCTATTCAATCCCATCTACTTCAGTTTAGTGACCGACTTGTGGTGTGGAAATCAATCAAAAGCCTTCGGAAAATGTAAGTATACTACTGTATATGCATCTCCCTTGTCCAATACATACATTTATCACCTTGTTATAGTATGTAAGCAAGTTGGTAAAACACGACTTTCCTTTAACAAACCGATGCTGACAAGCACAAAAAAAAAAAAAAAAAAAAACACTGTTATCGACTCATTTTTGTATCTCATATCTCACCAACTTCTCCAATACTCAACTACAATTCCAGATATACAGATTGGCCTATCATTTGTTGCCTTAGCCTTATCACCCCATTGTGTGGAACCATTTCGCCTTCGTTCCTCTCCTTTGGGACACTTGAGCTGTTGCAAGACTCTTGTTAAATAGGTAGCTTAAGGCAGATGCTAATTTCTTGGAACATTCCCTTAAGTCATGTGGTGATATATCATCAAATTATATTGCCTTATTAACATCTAGCTTGTTGAATTGAATTTAAACGGTATTGATGCGAACACAGATTGATAAGAAAATAACTATTTATTAATTTAAAAGCTAATATTTCGCTGGTATTATATCCAGCATCTTCAGAGCACACAAACAAAGTCTGTTACAAATGTGAGGCAACCACAATTCAGTGCAACAGTGGGGCTAGTATAAGTAATTGCAGCGTGCAACACAAGACTAAAGTCCTAATACAGCACCATCTAAGATAAAAAAATAAAATAAAATAAAATTTAAAAAATAAATAAATAAATATTAATTTAGTCTTAGGATGACTGTCTCCCAAATTTTTGGTAGATTTACACAACCAAATCTACCAAAGATTTGGGAGACAATCATCCTAAGACCAAATTAATAGTTATTTATTTTAATTTTATTCTATTTCAAAACTTTGGACTACTGTTTTTTTTTTTTTTTTTTTTTTTTAAACTAAGATGGCACCGTATTAGGACTTTAGTCTTGTGTTGCACACTACAATTACTTATACTAGCCCCACTGTTACATCGAATTGTGGATGTCTCGCATTTGTAACAAACTTTGTTTGTGTGCTCTGAGGACGCTGGATATAATACCAGCGATATATTAGCTTTTAAGTTAATAAATAGTTATTTTCTTATCAATCTGTGTTCGCATCAATACCACTTAAATTCAATTCAACATGTGTGATGGATGCATAAGCCTATCCATTTAACATCTAGCTTACTTAACTCCTCATATAACTTTTGCTCACAAGTGTTCTCTTCATTCTCTACACTTGAGTTTCTGATTTCACACTGAGGATGAAACACCCTGATGAACTGTTCGCTGAATACTTCGACTATATCCTCTGCAGCAGTTACCAATCTCCCACTTTCATCCATTAACAGAATCTTACCATAATCATTCTTCTTCCCACTTGTCACATATTGTAAAGACTCATGAGGGTTTTTCTTGACATTTGCTAATTTCTGCTCATACTGCACTTTTGTTGTCCTTATCAAATGAGTCACTCTCCTGATTTGCTCTTTATATGCTTTGTACAACTGATTATTACCATTATTCATCTTGTGCTGTCTCTAAAGTGCCATCTTATTCGAGATTTTATGCTTAATCCCCTCATTCATCCATTTTCCACCTACCTTATTCAGCCCTTTTGACCTTCAGAATACATTCACAGATTGATGCTGTTATGTATTTCTTTCTCAGTTCCCAAGCAGAATTTATTTTCTTACCACTCAACTCCTCATTCCACACTATAGCTCCAAGCTGTCGCCTAAGGCTGGCATAATTACCAGCCTTGTACTTCCACATATATCCTCTCACAGAAGTCTTCATATGACTAGCTACAACCCAGGTGATCACATCATAATCACTGAGTTATTCTGAGAGTTTCTTCTTCTTTTCTTGTCGTGTTCCATGTTTCTGATCCATATGGAGTGATGGAAGAATGTCATTATTAAATAGTTTTGTCTAATAACCACAAGGTACTCAATTTTATCCATTTCAAGAGATACAGGCAACACTTTTGCTTCAGACAGCTGTATAAAACAAACTACTTGATAGAATGACTTGAAATTTCAAATGGATGCTTATGACAGATGTACCGACTTAGGAAAAAAAAATTGCGGCGAAAGTGTTGCCACCTATGGCCAAGGCCGAGAACTTTTCAGACCACCCTCGTATATCCTTTCAGTCTTAACTATCTCACTCATGTTCCAATCTATTCCATTTCTATGCTGCTCTTCTCCATACATATATTCATTACTACTACTAACATCTACTCTCCCTATGCCATGTCTCCCTTTCCACTCCCCATTCCCCAATTTCCCTTGCATTCCCATTCTCTCCATCTCTTATACTACTACTCTTTTCACTGCCAAGCACTTCAGTCTCACCTGTACCACTCTCCTGATCTTTCACTTCACCTCTTACTTTTGATTTCTTGCTTGCATCACACTGCACTTCCATCTAGCAACAGTTTCTCCAGTTCACTCACTCCAAAGCCATTTGAATGCAAGCCATCACATCAGTAAATCCCATTCTGCCCTCAAATATATGCCACTTCCACAAACTGCACTCCCTTCTCCTCACACAGCTCTGTCAGCATAACATTTATTATTCTGACTCTCCATCTCAACTCATCATTGTCATATCTCAGCAACAAGCTAATAACTGTTCCCACTATACTGTTATCTTTCACTCTCCTCAATAACCTCCTGATATCTGCCCTTACATTCCTCCTGATGTCCACTTAAATCATTTGTTCCCATAACCATCACTAATTCTGTTGCTCATTTCTTCCTCATATCCAAAGCATGAATTATCCTGCTTGTTTTTTCTCCTGGATAGCAAACCTTATGGGCCCACTCATTTCTCAAATCATTTGTCACCTCTTTCTCTCTTTTATTCTATTCTTTGGCAATTGTTCACTTGTTTCTGCTAAACATCTAATATCACGCCGCATATTCCTCATTTCATTTTTCATTTTGAATATTTCTTTCTTCAAATCTTTCATTCTGGCAATTTAACTCTCTGTTACTCCGACATTCTTGTTTGTTCTGCCATACCTTACTTCAATTTCCTCATTCATACTTCCTTTCATTTCCATATCACTTACTTTCATTTCTTCATTCTTGCATTCTTTTACTCTCTCAATCTCACTAACTTTTGTTCTGACTATAATTACATTTCTTTCATTTATGCCAACTTTCATTCCTTCAGTCTGTTTCATATTTGCTGATAACTTAGTCTAAAAAATTATCGCACTTTCCAACAAATCCATACCTTCTCTTGTTTCCTGTTCAGTCTCTGCACAAGCACATCTTTCACATTTTGCCACACACATACATGTTGCACTCACGATGTTGAACCATTTTTGAAAAGTCGACATTGTTAATGGCATTTGATCTTTGTGCCACACAACAAGTTAACCTGGCTCGAAGGTGTTCCCTTCGAGAAAGATTCAAAACTTCAATAAAAAAATGGCAGTAACAAAACCACAAGGCCAACGATCATGCATGCACATTAAGTTATCAAAAATAAACAACAGTATTCTAAAATGCAAGCAATATCACTAATTATTACACAAAATAGCACATCTTTTCCAGAGCCAATGGTAAGAATGTTGCAGCCCTCTAGTGGCCAAAATTCTAGACTTCAATTTAAAACAATTTTATTTCAATCAGTTTGATGCAAAGGAGTTTTTTTTTGTGTGTGTGTGTTAGCCTGATGGTATATTAGTAATGATGACGGATGAGTTTGAAGTGAATCAACATTATTATTTTTCACAGAGCATATAAAAATAGTTTCACATTACACACAAGAATCACTATATTACATTTACTTGTAACATAAAAATTATTTCAATAGAATTCCATCAAAAAAGTAAACATTCAATGTATATATATAGACAATGACTTTTTGGTTATTTATTTATGTTCTTGTAATTCATTCCTGAAATACAAGAACATAAATAAATATACATAAATAAATCCTGAAATGTTATTGGTTACAATAAACAATATAACATAACAGGTGAACAAATACACTGACTTTAATTGTGTGAGTTCAATAGGGTCAATGGTTTTTGAGTTCTGCCATGTTTCACTGTTATCAGTGACATGTTATGCATCATGCATTTAGTCTGGCCTTGCTTATGTAACTGTGATATGAAATTATACTATTATATCTTATAATGCTAATGTAGAACACTATAAACTGATAAGCATAAGTTTGCCATTCCTGTTAAACATTTTACCTACATACTTGGATAAACAAAATAATGCAGGTCTAGAAATCTCATCTATAAATAACAAAAAATCTAGCAAGTCTATTAACATCAGTTAATAAATGTAACATAATGCCATTTTTATAATAATTACCTTCTCCTCTGCTTCTGGACCTTTTTAATACTCCATCTGAAACTGTTCCACTGGTCTGCCGTGCTATACGAACAACCCTTCCTCTTTTATCCAGTACCAATTTATCCGGACGTACAAAAATACCAAATCGTGGTTTGCATTGGAAATACCGTACTCCATTTACAGAGCCATCATTTTTACCTATTAACATGAAAAAAAGTAATTAAAAAAATAAATAAATAAATAAACTGCATGCATATATCCACCACTGACAAGTTATGCATACTGTCTTTTCTCCCTCAAAAATTAATCTTTTAAATGTGGAATTTTAAGTGTCGATAGAGAAGGGGAATGAGAAGCAGATTGTGGAAAGATAGAAGAAGATGAATGTGAATATGTGGATCAGCAAAATAGTAAGGTGGATACAAGAATGACAGCTTGATTGTGACAGGGTGAAAGACATGGGAGTGGCTCTCTGCAAAAAGAACAGAGAAACAACAGTGGGCAGAGTAAGGTAAGAAGTATTTCTGGCATGTATCTAATGAGATACATGACACAGAGGCAGTACAGGATAGTAGCATAGGTGGGATCTTCTAAAAAAAAACAAGACTCGTCATATATGAAGAAGTAGAAAGATAGGAAGAGAAAGTTTAAAAGGTTATAGACTGGTGAAACAGTAAAAGAGAGTAATAACATAAGTATGACTTATGAGCCTTTATGTTTGTATACTAATGCAAGGTGTATCAGAACCAAGGATGATTAGTTTGTGAGAATATATAAATCAGCTTGTTCAATGATTATTGGCACATATGAAACTTAGTTAACTGAAGGGTAATATACAGGAGAGAATGAAAATCACATAATGTGGAATCTTCTAGGAGGACAGGAAAGACAAAAGTATGAAGAAATTATGTCGACTCAGGTAGAGGATATGTCATGACGTTGATTAAGGCTATTTCATATGCAATTGACACAAGCAGAGCAGAATATCCAATAGGATGTTGACATAGGCCTGTGAAGGTTTAGATAAGTGTACTGGGTAAGAAAAAATTAAGATGCCTAATGGGGAGAGAGAGAGAAAATTTCTGGAATTCCTGCAGGATATCTACCGTATTTTCCGGTGTATAAGACGCACCCAAGAAATTTAATACAATTTTCTGGAAAAAACCTAACACAAAATATCTCAACACATCAACTCAATACTGATAAACATCGGTAACTGATTATTCGGATAAGATATTATGAAACTTTAATAGGGACTCCCTGTTCTTAGCCAATGATGCGCTAAAAGTCACGTGAAAGTCACGCATCAATTTGATTGCACCATTAACCGCCTACAAAGATCTTGGAACATAAAAGGGAGTGCGTATGACTTTGAAAAGAGGAAACAATCTTTACCTTCATTATATAAGACGCACCCCATTTTTAAGATGAATTTTTAAGGTAAAAAAGTGCGTCTTATACACCAGAAAATATGGTATATTAGGCAGCATGTGATGAAAATAACATGACATTTAAGAGTGTTGCATTTGGTGATAGCTTCAGAGAATGGAATTGTGAATGAAGCATAAATGCTACCATTGCTATTAAGAGTAATCATTAACTGCTAACTTGCTGGAAGTCAAAATACAGGATATATATGTGGAACTCTAAGGAGGATGATTAGAGAAGGTTCTGGTCAGCTTAAATCAATAAAATAGGATGAGGAATCATGAGGGGAAAGAGACTGATGGGGCCTGAGATTTTGGTTTGAAACATCTGAAACAAGCAATATATGCAAAGCTGTTAACTAACGAGATACATGACACAGAATGTGCAAAGGAAGATAAATAACACAGGAGTAAAATAGACAGAAGATAAGCTTAAGTAAACACTAAAAAAAGTTATGAAGGCGGGAGGAAGTAGGATACAATGCAATGACCAATGCATGAGGAATATAAGATGCTGGCTAGAAATGTGACAAACATAGTGTTATATCTTGGATGTCTGTGTGACTATGTGACTGCCTTATCGTTATATCCTTAATTGTCTTTAATTTAGCCTTACAGTTAACATAAATTTTTGTATCACTTAATATCAGATATTCGTTTGCCGACGAATGTGTATTAATTAAAGACTGCGCCAGCCGGCAACTAAATTCTGATATGTCATCCAAGAATACTTAAAAAAAAAATGTAGGGATCAAGAAGTAAGCAGTCGTGGTCCCAATTCTTCTATCACTAATGGTTTCCCCTTAAATGCATGGTACGAAATTTTCCAAACAGTAGCTCAAATCCGCAGAAAGGATGACAAACTCATTTGATTATATTTTAAGAAACACATTTATTATTGCACAAAGACAAGTATACATGTTAATCAAATCCTTAATCTTAAAAGAGTCTGGGTTCCCTTTACTTAATTAATCGCATCCATAACTTCTATACTAGTCCCTACTTTGACATAAATTCCTCACTTCTATACGTACGTCTATTCTCAGACTCTTATAACTAAGTTACTCAATATTATCACACATGTAATGTTGCACATATACACAATACAACTCAATAATTCTGACATGAACTTCTCTAGGATAATACTTCCTATTTTACTTAATCCCCCCTCCAAAATTTTAGTTAACAATTAGTTTCGTTCTGACCATATAACATTACTGTTCTTAAATCACACAAACAGTTCGGACCTCGGCCTCCTGTTCGGCTGGAGCCTAATATGCTTCCTTCTCAATTGCAGACAAAAGTGTCCAAATCGCAGACTGTTCCTATAACACTACAAAGAAATAGCATGCTTCCTTAACTTCTGTTTCCCTACTCTTCGGTTACTTTAATTCAACATTTAACATAAGAAAATCTTCCGCTTACCGTTGTTGCCTTGAACTGGATACTTTGGTCAGCTTACTGTACCTTCACTAATGGGGTCTTGCTATTCCTTTGTTTCCATACAAACCGAAAAACACCCATACACAGATTTAAACACTGACGTTGATTTCATCAGTGGCTCTTTCTTCTTATGGATCTGAATACATTGTAGTTGCAGCCTTGGCCCACGTAGCACACATAGCAAGGGGGAATTCTTGCTACACGTGGCGGCAAGCTCTACACAGCTCTCCGACAGGACTAGGTGCTGACAAAACCTGGAGACAAGAGATAAGAGAGTGATTCGAATCCCCGCCGAAACCTTTATACCTCAGAACAGCTCCCTCACTCGGCGGTGTCGTCACGCATACGGCGGCTGCTGATTGGACGCCGTGGCTACGAACTGCTTTTACATGGCTTAAAGTTTGCTCTGGCTTATACACATTTACTTGGCAATTTATACATGATTTTATATTTTAATTCATTTAGAATTATTCTCTATTAAACTAATGGGTTATTTTAACATTGTTTAGAGCTTACACACTTGGATATTTATGTACTTGGATTGTAAAAAGGCACATTCTCTGTCCGGAGGCATAAGCATGTCCTTATACTCTCCTTATGAGGTAACTTAATGTTGGGCAAGAAAAAAGGATGACTCATCATTTTTTTCCGACACAACAATAGCAAGGAAAGAAAAAAAAAGCACAATATGAGAGAAGATGCACCAGCCAAGCCAAAGGAATGGTGGCGATGTCGCCACTGCTGTGAAATTAGTGATTGAGTACATTGTCAGTATATTTTATACTGGTGATCATGATGATATTTAAAACCCAGCAAAGAGACTAAAAGTGAATGCACTGACATTTATTCTACTCAACACCCATACACCTCCAGTATGGAATAAACGTCAGTACATTCATTTCTAATCTCTTCACCTCTTGAATGATATATTGTAAGGCATTTTTAGGAAATGTGCAAAGGTATTCAACTCTGCCCTTAAATTAGTTATTTAACTCAGTGACAGACTGCTACATGATAAGCTGAGATTATAAGCAACACTTAATCTTCACTTGTAAGTCAGCAGTTAGAATTGAAGGAAGTACAGGAAGATGGTTTAATGTTAAATTTGGTGTCAGACAAGGATGTACATTATCCCCTCTGTTATTCATTATCTATATGGATCACATTATGAAGGAAAGTGGTAATAAACCTGATATCAAAATTGGCTATGTTAATGTCAGCTCTTTGTTTTATGCAGATGACGTTATACTTCTAAATAAATCCGCTAGAAGTCTGCAAGATTCCCTGACTAAACTGAATAACTGTTATAATAGATATGATATGAAGGTCAGCAATAACAAGACAAAGACAATGAAAATAGGCTGAAACATTGCAAATAACCACTGCATCATGAAAGGAGAACCTATAGAACAAGTGAAACATTTCAGCTACTTAGGCACAATTTTTAGTGAAGATAGTAAATTAAATATGGAAATAGACAACGGAATTAACAAAGCTGGTATGGTAGGAAGTCAACTAAATGAATTTATATGGAATAAGAGAGAAATCAATGCCCCATTGACACAATATAACTGTAGTGTTTTGAATAGCTTTTCTCTTGGCACTTTGTCATATGCCTTTTCCAGATCTACAAAACTAAAATGCAGACGTTTGTTATATTCCCATGATTTCTCAACTATTTGTCGTAAAGTGAAAATCTGATCCTGACAGTCTCTATTTGGCCTGAATCCAGCTTGTTCTTCACCAAGCTCTTCTTCCACAATTCTTCTCAAGTATATTTGTGTAAATCTTACCAGGAACATTCAGTAGAGAAATATCTCTGTAATTCTCACACATTCAGTTTTATTTCTCTTTTTATATATGGGTACTATGAGACAGCTCTACTCCAATCATCCACAATTCGTCCCTCTGTCCAGGCCTTCTGAACTGTGCAGTGCAGTCACTTTAAGGCTTTTAATACCTCCATACTTGAGCATTTCTTGTCGAATATCATCTGCTCCTGCTGCCTTTCCACATTTCAAGCCTTTGATGGCTTTTTCTACTTCGAGTATGGATATGTATTCCTGACTGCATGCCTGATGATTGTTTTTTTAACGCTGTGCTGTCACTGCTTGTTTCATTTAGCAATTTTTCAAAGTAATTACTCCATACTTTAAGGATATCTTTTTCTCCCATTTTTCATGTCACCTTTATCATCTCTAATTCCTTTTACAATACTCTTTCCTCCATTTCTGAGCTTCTTCAACAACCTCCAGAATATCTTGCCACCTTTTTGATATTTATTTTCTATGTTCTTACCAAAGTCTTCCCATGACTTTTGTTTAGCTAGTTTTACACAATGTTTAGTTTTCTTACATTTGTCTCTGTATTCTCTAAGAGCCCAAGCTGATTTATTTGCCAGGAACTTTTGATATGCATTCTTCATTTCCTTCACTGCCTCTTTAACTTCCTGTGTCCACCCATGGAATTCTGATTTTTCTATCCATGCAGATAGAAAACCTCACTACATGTCTCTCTGGCTGAATCAATCATGTTTTCTTCAGGACTTGCCACTGAATCTTCAAGGTTTGGTTCCTGTTCTCAAACACTTTCATCATTTGTTCTTGAATGATGTTTCTACAGTTCACATCTGAGAGCTGTTCAACTTTTATTCGCTTTAAAACTTTCTTACATGTTCTTCTTTTCAAAATTCAATTTTATCCTGCTCAAAACAATAGTGATCAATTCCAATTTCAAATCCTCAGTACACCCTGGTGTCCTGCACAAGGGAGAAAACATCACTATCAACAATAACATAGTCAATGAGACTTTTTTATTCATTGCCTCTTCTTTCCATGTGAATTTGTGCACATTTTTATGTTGGAACATTGTGTTAGTAATAACAAGTCCATGTAACGAGCAGAAATCCAACAGGTATTTGCCATTATTATTAGCTTTGCTCTTTTCTCCAAATTTTCCCAAAATATTTTTGTATGTCTGGCAATCATTTCCTACTCTGCTATTTAGATCCTCAACAAGGACCAACTTTTCCTTTTTCATTGTGTCAGTTCCTTCTCTAAAGCCTCAAAAAATTTCTCCACTTCTACCTTAGTAGAACCTTCTATGGGACCACAGGCACAAATAATCATTGTCCAGTTCCCCATTCTGATATTTGCCCACATTAATCTATTTGAGACTGCCTGCATTCTAGAAGATTAGCCTCGTATTTAGTGTTGAATACTATGGTTACTCCTTTTTTTCCTTGATTGTCATTGCCTGAATATAACATTTTGTATTTATTGCTCAGAAAGATCTCACCAGTTTTTGTCTTTTTTGTTTCAGTCACCCCTATTATGTCGATCTGGTACTTATCTAATTCCTCAGCTAGCTCCATTTCTTTGCCATTTAGGCTTCTTATATTGACAGTACCGATCTTGAAAACTCTGGTGATGTTGAGCTGGGATATGTTTTAAGATTTGTTCCAGTAGCTGACTTTTTGCCCTGGTTCCCTGGTGAAAACAACTGGGGTCTTGTTTAACCCCATTCAGCATGAAATTCTCTCATGTTGCATCATAATTTTATATTTTGGTTTAAGCCAATAAGAATACAATTTGGTCGGCTAAATTCTAAATTTCCAGCTCATTGTCGTCCGTTCAGTATCCAGGTAGATAACAGGGTACACCACGAGAAGGTGAGGATTGGACATTAGGTCAGAAGCCCTGGTCGGTTCTCCGCATTCCTTTAAAGGCTATGTGGAGGTCTCCTCTCAGTGATACAGCTTTGAACCTTAAGCACCCCTTTATATGATTTTGTATTACTTTTAAGATGCTATTCCTGTTCAATCATTACACTCCTATTCCATTTACTTGCATAACTCTTGGTGTACAGCTGTGCATCACTTATGTCCAATACTTCCTTATCACTTCTGTCAAGCTCTTTTCTCCATAGCTCATCAAACTAAGGTACTGATGCTAGTTGACTATGTTTCACTAACCAATTCCATATTCCCTTGCTGGCAGTAACCCTTCTCTGTTTATCCACCTCCTAAACCAGTACCCTGCTATCACTCTCACCAATCAACATCAGTGTTGATACCTCATTTACAAACAAATCCTGGGAAGATATTAGCAAATCCAGAACTCAAACCTTGTAGTGCTTTAATCACATGCTTATTAAGATAGTTATCCCTCAAAAACTCAACAAATCCACTCTTTTGTTTTCATACATGATTTCCTATGTCACATGATCATCCTTTAGCATATGCATCATCCACATTAGTCTATCAATCAATTTTATCATTCCCATGATTCATATCAGTCTTCATTTTCATCACATAATTGTGATTTATATGATTTTGTATTACTTTTGTGATGCTATTCTTGTTTTATTAAGCACTTCAGTCCACCACTACATACACATGAAAATTTTTATAGCATATGCTGAGAAAAATCCAGCAGAAAAACTGATCTTTTGAAACTTTCTACCCTGCTGATATGTGTGCTTCCTTACAAATGCCATTTTTGAAACATCAACCAGACACCAAACAAAAATCAACCCAAACCCAAGAGGCAGTTTATTATCAGTTTTTTAATGCTTGTATAAAATAGGTGATTTATATCTGTCTTATTGTGTTTTTTATCTAAGAAAATTTATGTTTTATCACATATTAGTGCATATTTTCATGATTTATAGTATCAGGTGTTATTATAATGTTGTAAAATACCAAAAATGCGCAAGGAATAGCGTGAATAGTGAAATCGAGAACAAGAATGCTTGCACTACTGAAGTAAAACTTGAGGATACTGAAAATGCAGTAACACGTAAAATCGCAAAATTAGACAGACAATGTAGAAATTATAGAAATGTAAGCTTTTAAAATTTGGAAAACAAAGATGGTTTGTAGAATTTACTCTTGGTGGGAATATATTGTTATTGGAAGTGGAGGAAATAAAAGATCTTGGGGTAAGGGTGGATAATGATCTAAAATTTAGAGTATTGCAAAAATTGTAAGGACAACACAACAAATCCTGACAATGATGTGGAGTACACATGTAGAAGTAAGGAGATTCTGGTTCCATTGTATAAGGTTCTGATAAGGCCACACATGGACTGTACACAGATTTGGTCACCTGGTTTTTTCAAAAAGAAGAAGAGATGTTGGAGTGGATAGAGAGGTGATTGACTAAAATAGTTTCTGATCTCTGAAATGTTGGATATGAAGAAAGGTTGAGATGAAACAATTTGCAGAGCCTATTGGATAGGAGGAAGTGGAGTGATATGATAGAGATGTAAAAGTTGGTAAGGATATGCTATAGGATTAATGATGAAGAGGAATTTCATAAAATGGTGGGAGATTGGGGGAGAACAAGAGGTCATCCCTGGAAGCTGTATAAGGGTATGAGCAAGGGGAGTAAGAAGTAGGCTTTTTGCAGAGTCATGAATGATTGTCTTTATCTGATCTCATTCTCAGGAATTTCATTACCTGAGATCATGGTGTCTGCAGAGAATTTTGAATATGTTTAAGGCATGATATGATGAGCTGTGTATGTCAAAAGGGACCACCTAAACGAGTCTGTGATTCAATGGGGGTCTTAGGATAATAACAATAATAATCATTATTATATAACAGGAAATAAAAAAATAACAAACTTAATAACAGAAGCTTAAATTTAGATACAAATTATTAAGCAGTTACTGGAAACATATCAATGCCTCCAAAATGGCTGAAGATACACAAACACAAAGTGTATTTAAAATAAAACTGTTACAAGAACAAAATATTAGAAAACTGTACTAAAGAAAGTTAGAAGAGAATTTACTAGATATAAAGGTAAATGAAAATATAGAAACAGAATGGAAGAATATATGCAGCATAATAAAGAAGGCAGTTGGTGACAGCCTGTGGGAGGGCACAGGAAAAGAGGCATTAAAAACTGGAAAACAAACTAAATTACATATATTAAAAAAAAAAAAAAGAATGCCATAGTGAAAAGGAAAATTAAACAATACAGGAATGGCAAACATGGTGGTAAGTATTGCTTATGATAAGTGATTTGTTATGTCCTCTCAGAGTGGAGGATTTGGATGGCAATGGGACTAATGATTTTAAAAGCATACGGGTTGAGATAGAGATGGGCAGAAAAGGATATTTAGTGGAGTGCTGCTTTAAGCCAGGGAGCATACAGGATGAAGAGCAGGAGATGTTTAGGCAGTTGAGCCAAGCTCAACTGCCGAAATAGAATGATTAATAAATGTAAATAGAATGATTCGTATGGGAGATTTTAACTACAGCAGTATAAATTGGGGAGAGGAAGATGCATATAGAAATAAGGGAATGGAATTTCTAGAATTCTTGAGGGACAAATATCTTAGGCAACATGTAGTAGAAGGAACACGAGGTTCAAGAGTTTTGGATGTGGTCATAGCATCAGAAGATCTGATTATAACTGAGATCTCTGCCTCTGAATTGAGAGAGTGACAGGTGGGTTTGACTTGGAAGATAAACAGACATGCAGGAGTATCAAAGAGAAAGGAATGTATATGGAATTATAAGGCAGGTGATTATAAAAGTCTTAGATATAAGCTTGGGGCATTCCATGGATGGAGGAATTGGAAGGGTGAGATATCATCAGTGCTTGGAGACTGATATCTCACCTCGTGAAGGAATATTTATTAGCTGCAATAGCAACTTATATACTGAGAGTGAAGAAGAGAACACAATTTGGTGTAAAGTGGATGACAAACAATATCAAATGGGAACTGCAGGTAAAGCAGAGGTTATGGAAGAGATATAAGGAGAGGGGTGGAGTGCAGATGCATGAAGAGTATAAGACTCAGGCTATCAGAGTGACTAGTATGGTAAGGAAGGCAAAACTGCAATATGAGAAGAGATTGGTGCTGAGATCCAAAGATGATAAAATCCTAAGGAATTCTTTTATGTGGCCAGTAGGAGGAGAAATTATTGTGGAAGAATGACATTGTTGGATAAAAAATGTGAATAGAGTGAGTGATGCAAAGGACATAGTGGAGTTTTTCAATGAACACTTTGTTGGAGTATTTCATACTGAACCCTGGTCCCACAGGGTTCAGCAATGAGACCTGTATTGTTTAGTAAGGATGCGTGGACTAGATTTTTTGATCAGAGAGTTGGTAAATGAGTGAAAACGATTGCTAGAATTAGCTGTGAGTGTCCTGACAGTGAATCAGAGATAAGCGCCTCTGTAGCTTAGTCGGTATAAACAAAGCCCTTTGGTCAGAAAGACCTGGGTTCGATTCTCATCCGTGATGTGAGGAACAAAGAACGAACAACAATATATGAGTTAGTTGGTCTCATACAGAGGTAGAGATTTTTTCCCCCACCTGGAAACTTGGATTTTTCCTCCCTCAGAACAGGTAAACTGGTCCCATGAACACAGATGGATTTACAGCCAAGAATACTTATAATAATGTGGAAGAGATAGGGTCCTCACCACATTATTCTTACACCCATAGTCAACCATAAGTCACATCATGGTAGTCATTATGTGGAAAGTCTCATCAGTGGGAACTAGACCCAACCGTCACTAAAACTCAGTTCTGTCTGAAGAAAGAGCTTGCATACTCCCCCCCCCCCCCCCCTTACCTTCCGTAATACTGATCCAAACATGATCAGCTTTCTCTTCTTGGAGTGACCTGCACCTCTGATCTTTCCTGACACAAGCATATTCCAAATATAGCTTCCACAGCTGCCACAAAACTTGGTGTATTTTTTGCACAAGACACTACTCACACCTGTTAACTCTATACAAAGCCCAAATCCACCCAGCTATGGGACATTGCTCCCATTTTTGGGGTGGTGCACTAAAATCCTTTCTAAGATTGTTCGATTCTATCCAGAAGAGGCAATCTAGCTAATTAATGATCCCTCTCTGTCTCTCACAGATGCTCAGTTCCTGCATTGTACTTCTACAGATACTTTCATGGACAGTGTTCTGCTGAATTGGCCACTATTATTCCTCCACAAAATCCTTAAAACAAGAGCCACTGCTAATCAACACCCTTTTCCAGTTCATCTTGAAACTCACCAGACCAACTTCACTGCCTCCTCTTTCAATTCATCTACTTCTATCCTCTGGAACAGTCTCCAGCACTCTGCCTTTTCCAAAGATTACAACCCTCAGCTGTTCAAGCAAAATGTGAACAGACTCCTCTGTTCTATTCCTGTTGCCCACACATGGCACTAATGTGCTATAGGTCTTGTGGCCTTTCATGTGTGGATCAGATAAAAAAAAAAAATAAGTCTACCTCCTGGACAGAGATGACACATGATGATAATAGGAAATACCAATATAATAATAATTATGGGAAAGAAAGGGTCACTACCCCGACTGGTTTTGGCCTTTATTGAGATTTCATCAGTGGGAACTAGACCCAAGAAGATGCCAAGGTTAAATATTAATGCAGAAGTCATATATTTTCCATATACAAGTACGAAAAAGGGTGTATCACCTTATCTTTATATACTCTAAATGAGAGATTTGAGTGTAGTTCCCACTGATGAGACTTCAAATAAAGATCAAAATTGGTTTGGGTAATGACCATTCCTATGATGTTTATACATTATGGAAATGCTAAGGTAACTGATGTGAAGTCAACAGTCTCTGTATACAATAGACTAGTGGTGAATCCTTTATACTTAGACTTGGGTGTCAAGTATAATATAGTAGTTACTTGTGTCCATGATTAATTTGAAACATCTATAAGGCAAGTTAATAGAATTTATTTTTCTATTTGTTTCTTTCCTTCTTTCTGTTAATTGAAATGATATTTCTCTTATCAGTGTGGGTGGAAACATTCTACTGTTAAAGAAAATCATTTCCTTAACTGAATCTTATCACAGAACAAGCACTCACATTAATATTTAACAAATAATTATTTAAAAAAAATTAATTCAGATTAAATCTCATTGAATAATCTTAAATAGTATATCCCATTAGAGGTATCAAGAAATAGAACAGTGAACAAATACATACCTGTTGGAGTATCTAATTCGATTCCAACCCAAGCTCCAGGAGCAAAGTCAGTAGGTCCAATGAAGGCAACAACTCCTGTTTTGTTGTATGGACTAATCATAACACTTTCTCCTAGAGTGACCCAAGGAGGCAGTGTCACATCAATAGAATGAAGATCAGCCCGACTACCAAAGGAACTTATGCTGAGACTATCATCTGGATCTGAAAAATGAGTATGTTAAAAAAACAATGCTTAAGAACACTTCAAATGGAAAACTTGGAATTGCTCTTTGTTTGAAAGAGCTTCTTTTATGAATGAACAATATAAAGAAGTAAGCCCATTTACAAAAAATAACATCTCTATAATGTAAATAAAGAGCACTATGGTTAATTTTAAAAAATTCATTACATATAAAATTAACAAAGCTATTTATCAAGTATGTGATCAGACTGTTAAACATTTTATTATATGAGAATTAATGTTTTACAATCTTAGCACTGGGGAGAAGGAAAAAAGGATTAAATCTGATTGACACCAGATTTAATGCCCCCCCCCCCCCCCAAAAAAAAAATAATGAATATTAACATTTGATTTAGTGCTGATCTGTTTAAGAAGAATATCTAGTCAGATAGTTTTATTACTATTTGTCTATCTTTAAGAAAAAAAAATAACTACTGGAATATGGAAATAATTGTAACAAGCAATAAAAAAAGAACATTTACTCTATTTTGCAACAGAAAAGAAGAAAATATCATTTTTGTCAGTCTTGCCATTATTTGTACAAATTTTGATTGAAGGTTAATCGGGAAGTAGTCTTGCAAGTCCTTCTGAGACATGCTTGACACAGAGAATGGAATTTCTAACAACTTATTCTAGAGGAAAATTTGAATGATGGCCATAATTTATTTATATTACATCCAGATATTTGTAGAAGGGACTGCTGTCTTTTGGAAATATAAGGAGAGACAGTTGGACAGGCTTGTAAACTACTTTGAAATTATAACTTTTGAGTAGGGCATCAGCATTGATGAAAAGATTTCCAGTGTATGGGATGGAAACAGAATCATAGTATGGAATGTTAGGATTTTAGAGAGGGAGGTGTATCAGGCAATGCATTCTACTCTCCATGCAAAAATATCTGCCCCCCCCCCCTCACTGATTGCAGATTCCAGAAATGGAATTTTTGTTTTGCTCTTATTTCCAACCATTCTATGAAAAATTTCTTCCATGTTAATCTAGTAGCAATCCCTTATCAATTTACAAGTTCTCAATCATATCATCCTTCTGCTAACATCCCAGCTGTGTAAATGGTATTCCTCAGCTATAGAATAGCACATATGCCACAGTAAATAACTTTTTTATTATGTAAATATTTCGTCTTATGTATCATAAAACATCATTAACACAAATAACAAACAACAATAGGAAATTAATTCAAAAAACAGTAATGAGCATGCTTAAATTGGAATCTCTCTATGTATACATTCGCATGTTCACGGATTAAAAACTAATGGGCTGAAATTAAAATTATTTAAATAAAAATAAAAATATAGCAGATGAATTATTGAATACAGTTGAGGATAACAATTTCCCAAACTTTTGGAATAGTGAGACAATCATTTCGATTAAGATTCGGTCTATGAAGTAAGGCTTCAGCACTTTCTTTATATAACTGTTTATGTGGATCTATGTAGTAACTTGGCATTTTGCCACTGGATCCTGCGGTTAGCATTTTCAATTCCATGTTGTGCTAGGCCATATTTGTGAGGTTCGATAAGGTGGATGTGCTCTTGATGCTCAGAGATACGTTTATTTATAGATCTTCCTGTCTGTCCATAGTAAGACACGTTACATGAACATGGTACTTGGCATATACCAGGTGCCACATTATAGGTGAGAGTTTGTCTTTTGGAGAAGGTAGCAAGTTGTAAATTTGGTTGATGAGTTTGTACATAGCAATAAGTTGATATCTTTTCATAACTTATCCACGCAACCTCTTTGATAAAAAATTCCATAGAATTTCATACAAGGATAAAGGACATTAAAAAGGTGAGAGACATCGGAGAGTGTTTACCTTTTGAAGAGGGGGAAATAAATTGAGAGTTTATTGATGGGTATAAAAATGTATCCCATACATTTCTGGCATTTAAGAACTGATTTCCAGAATTCTAAAAAAATACGATTTAGTAGCTACTTTTATACTTATCAATAAACTCTCAACTTATTTCTCCTCTACAAAAGATAAATGCTTTCTGATGTCTCTCCCAGGTGTATACTAAGTTCCTTGTGACTGTCATCTATACTACTTTGAACAAACTGGACCTCAATAGAAAAGAGATTACAAAAACATCAATCATATATGTTCTGCAGGAAATCTAATAAAACTGGATTGGCTCAACATGGAGCAGATACAGACCACAACATTCTAGTCTGAAACATGCCTAATACATAGCTCTTGATACAAATTTGAACATTTATTTAAGGAGCGTGCTGAAGCCTTGCTTCACTGCACGAATATGAATGACTGCCTGTCAATATCAAAAATATGGGAAAGATTGATTAGAATAACGCATCATTAATTAAAAAAATTTTTTTTATTTAATACTGTTATGATTAACCTTTTCCGCAGAACATAACATTACTGGAAATATCACGTCACATGTCTCACTCTATTTGAAATAAACCCATTGTTTGCATTCTACCTTGTATCAACTGTTTCTGGCCACTGAAGATGGTCTGTAATTTTCAGACTGAAATATATGGCCTTATAAATTATTACCTTTACCCTGAGTTTATGTTTAAATAATTCATAAAACTATAACATAGGTTTCTGTAAAAGAAACTTATTATGCTTTCTTTTCACAATTCTCTCCAGTTCTGTATCATGTGCAAGCAACTTCATATCCTATTTACACCACCACACCCAACATCAATAACATGTTAGTTAAATAGTAAAAATTCCCAAACTCTGCAGCACACCACTGGTGACTTTATCCTTCCAGGATACCCAACTTGCTGATATCCTGGAAGAGGAAAGTCACCAATCAGCAGCCAATCTACTATCCAGCTCTCTGATCAATTATCTAACTCCAGCTATCCTGATTTTATTATCGACTTGTCATATGACAATCTAGCAAAGGCCTTTGGAAATTCTAAATATACAAGTGTATATGCATTTCTATTTTCCAATGCATTTCTCACTCTACTTGCAATAGACAGGTTGTCAAAATATGACTACCAAATCCATGTTGACCACCACAGAGAATCCTGCTGTTTACTTAATTTTGGATTCTAGCTCTCCAACACTTTAACTGCAACTCTAGACATACTGACTGGCCTACAATCTGAAGCTGCAGTTTCACGATCTTTTGTGAAGTAGAACAGAGCAGTGAATGTCTTTCCACCTCTTTAGTGCTTCCCCATTGCAAGGCTCTTGTTCAACTACTACATCAAGGTTAACTCACTGGAACAATACTTAAAACATATGGTGATATGCCATCATTCCTCATATAATGCAAAGAATTCTTTTGCTGTGTGGTGAGTAAAAGGAAGAATAACTATAGAACTTTAAAATGAGCATTGATGGTAAGTAGATAACACAAGCAAATGAAATAAAAATCACTGGGGTGATAATTTTGCAAGTGTACCATCCAGGTGAAGACAAAACAAAGATTTTACAAAGGTATTTGAACAGGATACTACATGATGGACAGACTAACTGAAAATGTGCATGAATTGCAGATGCATAAGATATTGCAGAACCTGAATGCAAATTTGGCCATGGGATTAGATAGAATATCAGCTTCTGTAATATAAGAATGTGAATGTTCAAGGAATTGGCAACTCCTCTAACCAGGCTGTTTAATTAAGTCTTAGCTCTGAGAATTTGTCAAAGGAGAGGAAAGAGAGCAAAACAGTCCTGCTGTAGATGAATATATGATACAAGGCAGAAGTGCCAAATTATAGACCAATCATTATCTCAGAAGTGATAGTTATAGTATTGGAGGAATTGGCAAAAAGCAGAATTTAGGAATGGATGGAGAGGAATATGCTACTCTATTGGGGACAGCATGATTTTGTAAAAGGTAGGTCTTGCCTTAGTAATTTGTTCTCTTGTTATAATAAAGAGAGAACTGTGTTGGATAGCAAAGGAGTCTCCTCCTTGTTGCACTTGAAGACTGGAATGGAAGAATTAACAGATGACTAAAATTTAATTTGACAATGGCAACGAAGGCATGACAGCAAACTATGTGACATTGTCCGGGCACACTCTGAGACAAAACAGAGATGTGGCCAGTCACCATGGAAGATACAGTAACCACACCACGTAACCTTCCATAGTAAACCATGAAAGAGAAAACCATGATGAATTTAAGCAATAGAGACAAGGTTGGATCCTCTGCAACTTTTGTCTCTTGGAAACATTACCGAGAAGAAGAGAAAGAAACTAGGGAATGTAAGACATATACTATGAAAATAGCATATGAAGAAGATACCTTAACCCCTCTGGGAAGGGTATCTCCTGATCCTTCCTCTCTGAAAACCAAGAATATTCTCTTAAGGCTTGCAACTTGGGACATAAGGACCTTATATGAAGCTGGGAAGTCAGATAACCTTATACAAGAACTTGACATTGCTGGTATCAGTGAAGTCAAATGGACTAATAGTGGAAAAATAAACAGAAAGAGTCATTCAATTATATACTCATGTGGAGACAGTCATAGGAATGGAGTAGTATTTGTACTAAAAAATAAGATTTCCCAATCCTTACTTGGATTTTGGCCCATAAGTGACAGAGTAATTGCATTTAAAATTGCAGCTCAACCTTTTAATATTTTTATTGTCCAAATATATACACCTACTTCTGATTACCCAGATGAAGATGTAAAATATTTCTATGAAGGCATTGAAAATGCACTTAACAATGCTAAATCAGATGACATAACTATTGTTATGGGAGATCTAAATGCTAAAGTAGCTCAGAAAGGATCTCTTCCTGCATGGGAAACCAGGGCCTGGGACACAGAAATCCAAGAGGAGAAAGATTAATACAGTTCTGTGAAGTAAACAATCTGGTAATAACAAATACTTTATTTATTTAGCCAGCCTCCTAAGACTTTACACATGGAAAAGTCCCGGAGACAGCTGTAGAAACCAGATTGATTATATAATGATTAAAAAAATATTCTGGAATAACATCTTACAAGCCAAAACATACCTGGGAGCTGATACTGGATCAGACCACAACTCTGTGGTCATTAAAGCAGCAATAAAATTAAAGAAAACAATATAGAAAAATATGATCTTGGCTCCCTTAAAAATGAATACAAGATAAATTTTTAAAGGAACTGGCACAATCCACTGTTAATGTTCCTGATTCCACCAAGTATCCTTACCCTAAAGATGAGATTGAGGATAGATGGCAGAAATTTAAAGAGGGCATAAAAAAGGCAGTAAAACAAACAATTTCCAAATTTGAGAAGAGATGAGTAAATCCCGGATGAATGACAAGATACTGAAAATGATGGAGGAAAGAAACAAACACAAAAATTGTCCTGAATGCACGAACTTAAACAAAGAGATCAGATTTTGCAATCCTACGAAAAAATGTAGGATTGAAAGAACTATGGTACAACAAATGCAAGGAAACTGAACTTTTGGACAAAAAGCACAAAACCAGAGAACTTCATGAAAAAGTTAGGGAGCTAACTAGCAAATCTTGCAAAAGGATAGGTTCTAATTGCATTGAAGATAACAATGGAAACATCCTAATGAAGAAAGACAAAATAAGGGAGAGATGGGTAGGATATTCAAAGGAACTCTACAATCATGATAGAATAGATAAGCCATTGCAAGAAGATTTGGAGGGGCCTACTATTCTAACATGGGAAGTAACAAATGACAGTAGGAAATTGAAACCAGGAAAAGCTCCAGGAATGGATGGAATTATGGCAGAATATCTAAAGGCTTTAAATGATAAGGCTTAAGATCACTGACTGACATATGTAACAAAATATACAAAACTGGACACCTGCCAAAAAGATTTTAAGCACTCGACATTCCTACCGATACCTAAAAAATCGAAGACAATCAAATGTGAAGAGTACAGAACAATCAGTCAGATAGCAAATGTTATGTTATATGTATCATCCTAGAAGGAAATAAACATAAAATCAAATTGGTAAGTAATGAAACACAATCTGGTTTATCAGGAAAATAAAGGAACTAGAGAAGGACTCTTCAACATTAGAATTATTATAGAAAGATATCTGGAGAAGTAGAAAGAAATCTACTTATGCTTTATTGACTACACAAAGGCCTTTGACAATATACAACATGAACAACTAATTGAATGCATCAGAAAATTATGAGTATATGGTAAAGATATCAGATTACTGATAAATTTATATTGGGAGCAAACTGCCTCAATAAAAATATCAGGAGAAAAACCTCAGAGGAATTTCCAGTAAAGAAGGATGTCACACAAGGCTGTGTTCTTTCTCCTATATTGTTTAACCTCTATACTGAAAATATCTTCCAGCAATCAAGAATTTAAAGGAGTCAGCATAGGAGGCAAAAATATAAATAACTTAAGATATGCAGACAATACAGTACTGCTAGCTGAAAATAAAAAAGATCTTCAAACCTACTAGAAGAGACGCTGAAACTAAGTGAAAAATATGGACTTAATTTCAATTTCAAAAAAAACCAAAGCCATGCTGGTAACAAGAGAAAAAGGGAAAATACCCAATATAAATATTAAGATCAGAGGAAATACCTTGGATCAAGTAGAGAGTTATATATATTTGGGTCAACTAATTACAGAGAATGGAAAGTGTGATAAAGAAATATTAAGAAGAATAGAAATTGCTAGATCAACCTTCATTAGCATGAAAAACATTCTGACCTCAAGGGAAATTCACACAAAAAGAAGAATCAGGCTGTCCAAATGCTACATATGGTCAACACTGCTATATGGAACAAAAACTTGGACAATATCAAAATATTATGAAAATACACTAAAAGCCTTTAAGATGTGGATCCTCAGAAGAATTCTTAGAGTGCCATGGACTGCCAAAAAAACTAATTTAGAAATATTAGAGATGATTGGAGAAGATAGGTTGAAAACCATTGAGAAAAGGAAAAACACCTACCTTGGTCACATACTAAGGCATGAATCCCTACAAAAAAAAAACTCCTAAAACATTCTTCTTTCCAGAAGAATGGTACAAGGAAAAAGAAGAGGAAGGCAAAGAACAGATTGGATGGGAAATATTAAGGACCAGACCTTTTTGTCCTATGAAGAATGTAAAAGAAAAGCACAAAACCATACATGGTGGAAGCTCATGGTAGTCAACCTCCTGGAAGGAGATTACATCTGACAAAGACAAGGTGTTGGATAAAGGAAATAGATGGATACTGGATTTTGGAAAGGTATTTAACAGAATACTACGTGATGAACAGATAGCAAAGAGTAGTATATGCAAAAACTGAATTCAGGAGAGGCAGGTGACTAGTGGTGTACTTCAATGCTCTGGAATTAGCCTACTGCTAATTAACACTGCTGATACCTAAGTAGACAGTGAATGGTTGCCAGAAGTCACTATAAGTGCTTTATTCATGTTTCAGTTCAAGAAGAAGTATGATGGGTATTGTGTGAATAATGGTCAATTCTGGTTTCTCATAATGTGTCTTGGATTCCATTGAGATGCCCAAGAAAATAATAACGATCTCTCCTGCTCACTCACTCACTGCAAGTTCCACCTTTGCCATTTGGGACATTAAATTTTGTTATTGCAGAATTAAATAATAAAGACCATAACATATCTTTAAATATTCAATTCTTGGTATAAAAATATACAAAACTGTAAATAAGGTTTAGAGCTGTTCATCTAAGCGATATAAACCTTTTTATATCTGATGTGTAAAAACTAAGAGGGGGGGGGATACTGAAGTAATATGTCCCTTGTGATAGTTTCCTATTTAAAAGAGATATATAAATGAAATTTAAAAAAAAAGATCAAATCAGGTTTCTACTTTAATTTTATACTCTACTATTTCTCAACATAATCTCAGTCCCTCCCTTTCAATAGATTTTCCCATTTTAATAAGTTTTTCAAAGACATCCCAATAAAACTGAGTTATTTTTGGAACCATTTTCTTACCTCTGCTTGCAATTATTCATTTTTAAAATGCATATCCCTGAGATGTCTTCAATTTAGGACATAATCACAAGCCAGACAGACTAAAGTTCTTAGGCTGTAGAAAGATGCTCCACAGTTTCATGCTGAATATCTTTGATAGCTGTCATCAGATTCAAGATATCCAGCATGAATTGTGGAAATCCTCCCCAACCCTAAAACTTGGGACTTGGCTTTTGATTATTTCCTAAATTTAAGATGCAACTTAAGTTATCCATTTTGAAAATGAATAGGTGAAAGCAGAGGTGAAAAAATGGTTCTGAAAATAACCTAAAGTTTACTACAATGGCTTTGAAATGAAGAGAGATTGTGCTGAAAAGCAGGTCATGAAAATAAAATAGACATCAAACTTTCTTACAAAATAGGCATCATTTTTCAGAACACCCGTTATACAGAAATCAAGGAATAATTTCCAACTTACCACATGAAAAAAAAAAAAAAAATATATATATATATATACACACACACATACACATATAGAAGAGAGTCCATGGGACTAAGATGGCCTAATCTTATTAAAAGGTATGCTGAAATAAGTGGCTACTTGCCAGTTTTTGCCAGCTAGTTGGCTGAGTGGCTAACATAACTGCTTTCCAACCAACGTGATGTGAGTTTGATTCCTGCTGCAGGCATGGATGTTTGTGATTATCTTTAGGTAAGATCACTGCCCAGATTATTGGAGGCCTAAAGTGGCTTGAAAAAAGTTCCATGCTTGGTCTCTAGAGCAGGGTTTCTGAACTATGTAAAAAATAAATTAAAAATACAAAAAAAAATATATAAAATTTATAAATATAGAAAAAAAAAATTCTTAGCTTAATCACAGTACAAAATGTATTATAGATTTGCAAATAACCTTTCGTGGCAGGGAACAACATAAAAGAAAGTTTCTCACATTTTACCTCATCCATATTGCTAGCTGTTTCATAATCATAAGTCAAATGTCTTGTGATTCTTCCTTTTTCCCATTATGTAGTCACACATGTGCAAAATTAGCATAAGAACAGCAACTGCCTGGACTTTGGATCAGAAGAGGAGGCCCAACTGTTTGGCTGCCATGTTCTCCAGATATGATGCTATTGGACTTTTTTTGCATGGGGCTTTATTGAATTCTCTGGTGTGTACCAGAGAAAAGTTTGATTGGACAATCTGAAACAGCATATCATTGTGGCAGTTGCTCTAATAAAACCTTAGATGCTGGAAAACACTCGACAAGAGCTCGCACATGGTTTTGACATGTGCGAGCATGTCAAATGAGTTACTCTGTATAATAACAAAAAATTATTCTAATAACCCTTAATCATATGCTGAGCTATATGTGTGCATTTTTGGATATACCTCTAGCCATATCAAAATGAATGTCTGACACAAACATGAGAAAATGAACCTCCCATCCTCAGAGAGGTGGTGGAACTACCTATCAAAAATATGAAAACTGGAAAAACAGCATGTAATAATGTAATTTATACCAAGATGATAAAGAGCAATGATTTGAAGAGATTAAAGAGCAGAGATATGGGAAGAATAGGGGTTAAAGTAATAGTGAGATTATGCAATCAATATTAAGGCATACTGTACAGTTCCAGAGAAGATATAGACTATTCTTCACTGAGGTCACCGGTACTGGGTTCATCATCATCTGTTTGGATATGCTGTACAGCTGGTTGAAGCTGCATATACAGCTGCAGAACATTTAGCAGGAGGTTGAAATTCCAACAAGATGAAGTTCTCTCCTCATTTTCAGAAGGAAGTGTAACTATGTTTTGTCTATGCTGAGTATAAACACTTATACTCGAAAGTACCATTCAGCATGGACAAGTTTTTGATCCAAGTGATGCAGGTTACAAGAATTTCATACATGAAACCAAAATCAGTCATTAATCTGAGCTCTTTACAACATGAAGATGATATTATACTCTTAAATAAATCCAGTATAAGTCTGTAGGAGTTTATCAAGCAAACTGAATAACTGCTGTAATATACGGAGGCTGTTCAATAAGTTATAAGACTATATTTATACAGAAAACAGATTACCTTTAATCGTTATCATTTACATGGTCTTTTTCGAAGTAACTACCGTGAGCCGCGATGCATTTGTCCCAACGTTGCGTCCACTTCTTAAACACATGTGAAAGTCCGTTTTTTGAGAGTTCTTTCAAAACCGCCTCCGCAGCTTTTACACATGCTTTGTTGCTTTCGAAATGGCGATCTCTTAGTGGTTTCTTGAGCTGAGGAAACAGTCAGAAATCACACAGTGCGAGATCAGGACTGTATGGAGGGTGTGGTAGGATATCTATGTTGTTCTTCTGCAAAACGTCCACTACACCACCAGCAATATGTGGCCTTGCATTATCGTGGTGCAATAAGAAGCCATTCTTCAGCAATGGACGCTTCCTTTTGACATGCTGTACCATTGTCTGTAAAACATCCGCATAGTATGAGCCGTTTACAGTATTCCCAGGTTCTACAGCGTGTTGGTATACAATGCCTCGTAGTCAAAAAACATTATGGTCATAACTTTATCAGCCGATTTTAAGGTTTTTGCTTTCTTGGGGGTAGGCAAAGACAGATGCTTCCATTCACTGCTTTGTTGTTTCATTGTAGGGTCATAGTGATACAACCACGCCTCAATCTGCTGTAATGGTGCGTTTTAAGGTCTTTCTTTCCATTCTGTGCACACATCCACTCGATGCTGCATTTGCTCTGGTGTCAAGAGTTTGGGAATGCATTGAGCACAAACACGTTTCAGTCCCAAATGTTCAGCCATGATTGAGTGAACACTTCCCACAGAAATATTCAGGACAACATGCAGCTGGCGTACTGTAATTCTGCGATCCTCCTTGATGATAATCGCTGCTGTGTTGATCATTGTCTCTGTGATGGACGTTGAAGGTCTTCCCTCATGTTCAAGATCTTCCACATTTTGCCTTCCTCCCTTAAAAGTTTAATGCCAGCGAAAAACACTTGCCCTCGACATTGCTTTATCATGGAAAGCTTCGCGTATCCTGTTAAAAGTGTCCGATGCTGATTTTTGCAAACGTAAACAAAATTTAATTGCATAACGCTGTTCCAAGGACGCTTCCATTTCGACGACTGGTTGCGGCTCGTAGGCGTGCCAAAACAAGCTCGCGTTTAGTCATGTGACACTCTGGCACATCAGCCCATATACGCCATCTATCAACCTCTTTTGTTAATAGAGACAGCAACATTTCTTTATTCCACAGAAATTAATATTGTGATGAGTGGTTTCGAGACAGTAAAATTAGTCTTATTACTTATTAAACAGCCCTCGTATTTCATATGAAAATCAGCAATAAAAAGACAAAGACTATGAAAATAGGCAGGAACTGTAAACATCAATTACATGATAACTGGAGAAGTTATAGGACCAGTAAAATATTTCAGCTACTTAGGCACAATTTTTAGTGGAGATTTCCAATTAAATATGGAAATATATACAATAGAATTAGCAAGAGTGGTGTGATAAAAAGTCAACAGAATAAATTTATGTTGAATGAGAGAGAGAGAAATTGGTCAAAACATTAACTAGCCATACACAAAACAGTATTCAAATCAGTTTTAACTTATGGATCTGAGAGTCAGGTTAGAAATAGAATACTCGATAAAAGACTGAAGACCACTGAGAAAGATTAAGAGAGTGAAAAGATAGCATCAATGATGGAATCATTGATGCTATCTTTTTATTAATATTAAAAACAATAATATTAGGAAGGAACTTGATACGTTGTTAGCATTTAGGAATGTGTGAGCAGAGCTAAATCTCAGGCAGTATGGTTACTTCAAAAAAGCGGGAGAGAGAAAAGGTTAGCAAAATTGGTTATCTGTTTCCAGGATGGCAGGAAAAAGATGACCCAGAGAAAGTCTAAAATAGAGTGTGGTGCGAAGGTCATGTTTTATTAGTAATTTCTTGGCCAATGGCTACAATTCCTATAGATTAAATACTACATAGTCCCATTACTTTTTGCTCCTCCAACACATACACACACACACACACACACACAAGAACAAAACATCACTATTCCTATTCCCTATGTCAAAGGTACAGCAGAAATAAAACAATGCCTTTGCACCACATGTTAAATTAGCAATTATGATCTACCCTCCTAAGGATAAACTCTGTCCTCCAGCAAATCTGGAGTAAATGAAGTTCCTTGTGATTGTGACTTGGCCTACCATGGGCAGAGAGGAAGGCCTGCTAACATCCACCTTAGAGCAGGGGTTCTCAACCTTTTCCAGTGGCATACCACTATATTAGATGTACCAGTAAGGCAGTGGCTCACATACCACCAGTGGTATGCGTACCATAGGTTGAGAATCCCTGCCTTAGAGAACATAAAAAAATATGTTTACTACTATTATTATAGCAAGTCAGGATTGGCAGACCATGCTTTGGACATCCCTTCACACAGAATTAGATGTAAGTAAACCAAAGTGCTGTTCAGAAGTTGTTACAGGATAGAAAGATTATTTTTAGAGTCATCTATGGCTATGAAGAATTCTCCTAACCTGAACAAGTATAGTTAAATATGCATTAATTTGCCAAAAATTTGGGAGACTTATCGTAAGATCAACACCTACATAGTCATAATAATTCTTTCTTTACAACATTAGAGGGTGCCAAATTAGGACTTTAGATCCTTTGTCTGTTACAATTTGAGTTTTGTTTCACTTGCTTATTGTCATGTGTAAACTATAACATGCTACTTTGTGCTCTGAATTTGCTGATTGGAAATTCAGCAAAACAGAAGCCACTTAATAAACTTTTTTTTTTTTTTTTTATCAAATAGTTTGTTTGGTGTTGTTAAATAAATTATAAATGAGAGTATACATGTATTGTGCATTTGATGAAGATGACGATGATTGTTTATGATATCATACCACACCTGGTAAAATATAGCAAGGATATGTAAAAAAAGTTCACATTCCATTACTATCAAGGATAATTGATGAACTGAAATAATGCATTTGGGAGATCATCACATCAAAGAATATGAATGAACTATGTTATGTAGAACTTGGCAGGAGGTTGAATATATGAGGCACCGCACATTTAGATTGGATGGTCCATATATAAAATCCTTGTAACTTGCATCACATGGGATAAGAACTTAGTACTATGCTCAATGGTATTTTAGAGGTATGTGCATTTATTATTCATGAAGGCTTATAATACACCATTCAATGCGTGCATGCATGTGTGTGTGTGTGTATTTATGTATGTATGTGTATTTAGGCTGGATGGTGCATATATAATATTCTTGTAACTTGCATCACATGGAATAAGAACTTAGTACCAAGCTCAATGGTATTTTAGAGGTCATCATGTTGGAGGCTTAATGGATTGTATACAGCACTCAGACTCAGTCACTGACCCATCTTCAGGGATTACACAAAAAAATTAATGTAACATGCACACAAATATCACACAATACTAAGCTAAACCACGTGGGTGACTCTAAAGTCCTATCTAGGTGGAGCGCCCTCTAAGGGCGGTTGTAGGTGGCCTGGAATGTAAGGTGGGATCTCTGATGATAAGTGTTTCCCAAATCTTAGGAAGCTTGATGCAACCGTATTTATTAAGATTTGGTTGATTTCTGAGAGCTACTGCTGATTCTAAAAATAGTCTCTCTTTTTTGAATTTGCTGTGGTGGAGCATGGTGGTATTTTCCCATGAGATCCTGTGGGTTGTATCCAACACGTATATACAACCCACAGGATCTCATATCTCACCTAGGCCTGACTAACCATAGTAGTGGCTGCAGATGTATGACATGTTCCGTGAACTGGTTACAAGTGTTCTGCCGGTAAAAGATGTCACATGACACAGTTCTGAATGTAATTGGCTACTCTGAATAAAAATGTAGAGGGAATTATTTTCGTTATAACACAGCAATTAACTATATTGGAAGAAGAGATCTCAAGTTACTTTCTTCCTTAAATACACACAATTATGACTGGATACGAAATCCATTTGGCACTGTTAATACATCGAGTTGTGAATTTTCGTTACAAGAAGAAGAACAATTAGCCAATGGATCGTACTCTAAAAATGACACTTCTATGAAATAACTCCTGAGGAATTTTTGGATTTTTGTCCAAGCCGAATACCCAGCTCTCTCTCTCTCTCTCTCTCTCTCCACAACAGCAGTGAAAATATTGTTATAGTTTCCAACATCATACTTATGTGAGCTCGGTAAAAAGCGTGACAGACTTGCTAACATATACAAAGAGATGAGGGTAGCAATATCACATATTAGATCTGATATTGCTGAAATCTGCAAAAGCCGACAAGCTCAAGTATCGCATTAAAATAAGTTCCATTTTTATAAAAGGCAAGTCCATGCATATTTTTATTGTTCGTTTTATGACACTAATGCTTTTGGTATTCCCCAAATTTTTATTATAATCAAAAATGTTCCGTGACGTTGAAAAGGTTAAGAACCACTGCTCTAGGTGGATGGTTGCTGATCTGCCTGTCTGTCCAAAGTATACCGGCTTACAAGAACAGGGTACTTTATAAACTCCAGGCACTGAGAGAGGAGGAAGCTGATCTTTTGTAGACCAGATAAGGGTAGCAAGTTTGCGGTGGGGCTTAAATGCTGTGTGTAGGTTGTACTTATTCAGAATCTTGGCTATTTTTCCTGATGTGCTACGGGTGTCGGGTATGGTGATGGCATTTCTAAACTCTTTCTGACAAAAAGACCTGGGAATGGGGGAGGAACTGATTATTTTTCTAATACTGTGATCGTTGTAGCCATTGGAGAGGAAAGTGTTGTGTATGTGGTTGAGCTCAGTTGTAAGGATGGTTCCACTGGAACAAAGATTGTGGGCTCTCTTGGTTAGAGTTTTAATAATGCCATATTGTTGAGAGGGATGGTGGTGGGAGAGTTTGTGAATGTATCTGCCTGTGTGTGTGTAGGTTTTCTATATACAGTGAAGGAAACAGTCTACATCCAAGAATCCATCGTAAACTGGATTCTTGGATGTAGACTGTTGAGGTGACTGAGGAGGAAGTCTAATATGTCAGGGCCATGGAAAATATAATATAATTTTTATTATATTTTATTATAAATATGTCATATTTTATTATAAATAATATAGTAAAACATCTGAATTAGGCATTTTGGGCTTTAAAGAAATGACTGACTTGTAATTGTGCATCTTCCCAAATTTTTCAGTAATATTATGATTAAACTATAAAAGAAAAGTGATGAGAAATAGCATTAGGTCAAAAAATAAAAATAAAACAAATAAATAAAAGGCAAGCCACACACCAAAGTCTTCTGAATTCTTGCCAGGTGTTGCATCTCCATTAATTCTGGAAGTGAGAGGTTTGGACTGGCTACTTCCAATATTATTCATATGCAAAGGCAATTCAGTTTGTTCCCTGATTGTAGATTTTGGATGTCTTGTTGGTTGGGCAGCTGGGTAAGAAGCTCTGTGTGTAGCATGGTGGAGATGGGTTTTTTTGTGGCGCTTTTTTACTGTAGTTGATGTATTGATTACAACAGGAACAGTCTGAAAATAAAAAATAACAGTTAATGGAGAATAATAAGATGTAGTGGGAAATGCATTAATATGACAATGAAAATATGAAATATGATAATATGAAAATATAACAATCAGAAAATAAATTAGTTTGTAATAGGAGCATTATGTTGGCAACATCAAAAATAGACCTTTCAAAAGGTCAAGTAATTCAGATAACCTACATTTGTTTCCTTAAATGTTTTTAAGAAGCACTTTAATACATTTCATACATAAAACCCATTTTATTAAAGAACAGGTTGTTTATGTTTGATTATTATTATTATACAGGTATCTTCATGGAGTCAGAAGACTCATCATGGGAGTCCCATTATTCACACAGTATATATATCATACCTTACCTTAAACTCATTCATTGATGAAGCATTCACAACACATTCTACCCATTTACCACACTACATGCAAAAAATGTAATCCTAAGACCCTTGCTAACCACACCCTTACACATTTCTACAGGTGAAGACAGGTGACTAGCTTGTCACCTATCTTCACCTCTTGTCTCTTCCTTCCTGCTATGACTGAAAAACATTTACTTTGTCAATCCAATAAAACTCCTTTAATAACTTATATGCTTCTATCATGTGTCCTCTTTTTGCTTATCAGTTAGTTTTTGAAGCCCACAGATTATCATAATCTATTCTCATAGGGAGCATTCCATAGATTTGACACAATCTTTGTCACTTGCATCTGGATGCTCTCCACCACTTCTTCATTCCCACAGAATCCGGACATCCAGTTCTGTGCAGAGGTACAGATGCTGGCCTTATTAAAGCCCTATATAGGGGGAACAATAACTTCTCTATTAGTTAGTGTGCTCTTCAACAACCACGTAATCTGATGTGTTGTTTTGGTTTCCTTCACAATAGGCCCTCTAAAGTTCAACTCCCTGCTCACAATCACCCCAAGTCCCTGGCTTCATCAGTTTCCTACAGTTTAGTTCCATCAATATAGTTTATAGCCTGTGATCTTTTCCATCACCTTACACTTGGGTACATTAGACAGGCAGGCATTTACCTCTGCCCATACTGTAAGTCTATTTAAGTCATCCTGCAGGATCTCTACACCCCCTTCATTTACCACTGCTCTTCCAAATTTTGCAGCATCAGCAAACAACTGAATATTTCCCATTAAATCATTTCCTATTTATCACTGATATACAAATTAAACAACAGAGGACCAAGTACTAAGCACTGTGGTACACTGCTAGTCACCTGTCTTTTCCTGGACTCAACACCTCCATAAACCACTCTTTGATATCTGTCTATCAGCCATCCTCTAATCCAATTCACTAGATTCATATCCATCCCTATAGCAAATAGGGATGGATATGAATATGTTACTTTCACAATATGGGCATATTGTGAAGGTAACAATTTATGCAGCAGAGTTTCTATGTGGAATCTTATCAAATGTCTTTGCAATGTCCAGCAGTATCACTGAGTAGCCATTTCCCTTAAACAACTCTACTGTCACTAAGGCAAGACCTATCGTTCACAAAATCCATGTTGTCACTTATAGAGTATCACATTCCTATCCACTTAGTCCTGAATTTTTCTTTCACCAATTTCTCTAATACCTTAACTATCACTCTTGAGATTGCTGATTGGCCTCTAATTTGCTACCTTTGTCTTGAAGCCTCCTTTATGCAATTGGGACTATTTTGTTCTCTTTCAAATTCATATCAACAGACAAAACAAAAATCATGGCTTTTAAAGGCACATTTTCAATTAGAAGTAAAATTATAATTGAAAATAAAATTTTAGGACAAATTACCTCTTCAAAATACTTTGGATGTACTGCATCATATACAAAAGAAGCCAACACTGATATCAAGCAGTTACTTCAGCAGTTACTCCCCCCCCCCCACACCTTACCCAAAGGTCAGGTTTAGGGGATCTTTATTATTTGACATATTTATTAATGATTTAGGTTCATGTATTAATAGTAAAATTTCCCTCTTTGCTGACAAAGTAAAATTACATAAAGCAGTAAATTGTTCAGATTATTTTAAACCTTTTTTAATTTTTTTAATAAAAACCTTTTTTTAAACCTCCAATCTTAAAAGGTTGGAGGAGTGCACAGTGTAATGGCAATTAACACTCAATTCGGAGAAATGTAAATATATTAGATTTGCTTAACAAAGAGGATCAGATGAATATAAATTGAATGGGAAAGATCAAAAAGGAGTTACTGATTATATATAAGGATTTGTTATGGTGGATAAGGAATTTAAGTTCAGGATTCATATTAGACAGGTAAATAGTAAAGCATAGCAGAGTTTTGTCTAATTAAAAAGAAGCTTCACTGCAGGAAGAATGAAATTATGATGCTCTTAGATAAGTGTCTCGTCAGGGTCAGGCCAGTCTTAAACCATAGCTCTCAGTTTTGATCACCCAGATTTCTAATAGATACTAAAACAACTAACAGAATACAGAAGAGGTTCAATAAGTATGTTGATGGATTAACTCAGCGAAGCTATGACTGATAAAATGCCAATTACTGGACTTAGCTAATAGGAATTAGAAAGGGAGATTTAACTGAAGTTTGTAAATTATTTCATAACAAATATAATTAGATATTCTGTCTCTTCTGCACTTAGCTGAGCCTAGACTTACTCAAGAACGTAATAAAAAGATAATGAAGGAAAAATGTTAAAAATAAGTAAGGAACTTGAGATTGTTTACAGTCAAGATAGAAAATTTATGGAATTTTAAGTGCTGCAGATCAGTGGTGGCCCATGAAGTTTTAAGCGGGGTGCTGCCTATACAAAATAATTTTTAAAAAATTCTTTTTTTCCTAATTAGTAACCAATTTATTAATAAATAAATCTACAGATTTATTTATTAATAAACTGGTTACTGATTAGGAAAAAAAGAATTTTTTAAAAATTATTTTGTATAGGCAGCACCCCCACTTAAAACTTCACGGGCCGCCACTGCTGCAGATACAGGTAGTATGAATGGAAGTATGATTTAAGAACTACATATATAAATCTTATGGGTAGAGTGTAGATTAAAAACATAAATGTATAAATATAAAATTTTAAATAATAATAGAATAATAAAAAAGACATGTCTATGTTTGTGTTGGTTGATAGAGGATATGACTAACTTATATAATTAGAATTAACATTTTAATCATTTTGAGACTAAGCAGGATTATTATACTACAACAGTTTCCTGGTATATTCAGGTATATTCATAACACATTCCAGCAAAAGCTGGAATGTGTTATGAATATCATCTATTGTTATCATTACTGATAACTTAGGTAGTTCATATGAGAATCAAGAAAAAATGGTTACTTGATCAGACATTTGATCATATGTGATTAACACTGTTGAGCATAATGGAGACATGAGTGTGAGAAAGTGCAAGCCATCTTATCGAACCAAGAATTCAGAAAGATAATTACATGTTTCAGTGTTATAATGGTGGTGTTATTACCAACAGTGCCCTAAATATTAGCAGTTGAGTGTTGAACCCGTATATGGCTCAAATGTTGGTACTTGGAGCTATTTTTCCTCCAGGTGTTTAAGTTTTCCCCCTCAAAAACATGAAATATGAATGTAATCTAGAACACTTTTTAAAACTAAATGAGATTTGATGTTGTAATCCTTCTTGAATCTTGGTACCCTAGTTGAAATAATAATACATACATACATACATACATACATAAGAAGAAGCTAAGAAAAATTGTGGAAGAGAAATTTAAAGGAAGAAAAGCTGAGCTTGTGGCCAAACAGGAGGATTGTTAGGATCAAATTTTCATTTGAAGACAAATAGACAAGAAATATAAGATTAGTATTTCAGTTTTGTAGACCTACAAAAGGCATAAGACAGGAGGCCATGTGAAAAGCTGTTCAAAACACTACAATGATAGGGTAAATGGGAAAATATACAAAATAATATACAAACTTTATAAGTCAGCAGTGAGAAGTGAGGGAAGTACAGGAAAGTAGTGTACATGTTATCTCTACTCTTATTCATCATCTACATGGATCACAATATGAAGGAAAGTAGCATTAAATTAATAAATAATAAATCAAGACATTAAAGTTAGACCTTTTGCTTTATGCAGATGTGTTATCTATAAAATATTATCTCATAAAAACCACCATCTCCTAAATAAACACAATACAATTCATCAGGATTCTTTAAACCAAACTAAAATGAATAAATTTGGCATGACAATCAAAATAAAAAAATAAAAATTATGAAAATAGGCACAGAAATAGAAAACATCAACTATATTCTCAATGGACAACTTATAGAATTTCTCAGCTATTTACATCAACTATATTCTCAATCACAACCTGTAGAACAAGTACATTTCAGCTATTTGCATCAACATATTTTCAATGGAGAACCTACAGAAAATTGCACCCAAAACGTTTCAGCTATTTAGGAATAATTTTTAACAAAGATGACATACTAAATAAATTTATATAGAATAAGAGAAAAATTAGTCAAAACATTTAACTAACATTATACAAAGACGATGTCTAAACCAGACTAGAAACTAAAGATATGAGTGTTCTGAAAAACAAATTAGAAGAAAGAATCGATGGCATTAACTGCAGAAACATAAGAAAAATTAATACATTAGAAAAAAATTTGACAGTGTCAAATTTCAAGATTATTTATATGTGACAATCAAAATTATTTAAGTTTGGCAATCTAGGTTTGATGGTGTCACTTAAGCAGAATGGGAGAGGAAAGGATACACAAACACGTGTTGATGTCAAGAAAAAGATCCTGAGGCAGACTACAATCTAGGTGAATCGATGTATTTAGAAGTGTATTATTATTATTATTATTTTCCTGACCTTCATGGAGTCACAGTACTCATTATGGGAGGTCAACACAAAGTCTATTATACCACTCCTTAAACTCATCCACTGTCTGAATGTTCACCACCCTCTCTGGCAATACATTCCATGATCCTACTATTCTCCATGCAAAAAAACTTACTTCTCACCCTTTTATTCACCACATGAAAAATCTCAGTGCTAATACGAAAATAACCCTTGTTATTTCTATCCTTTGTTTTCTATCCGCCAAACTCTGCAGTCTGCATATCCTTAGTCTGTCCTCATAATCAATATTGTACTGGCCTAATATCATTTATGCCAACTGATATCCACATTTGTCTGCTTACTTTTACAGCCTATTCAAATCTGCTTGAAGAGCCAAACTTCACACTATTAATAATAATCCTCCCAATCCTCACACCATCTGCAAACAACTGAACATTTTCTTGTAGTCCTGTGACAATAACATTGACATAAAGATTGAAAACAATGGTTCCAGTACTGAATTCTGTGGAACTTCACATGTAACACTTCCTACTTCCCTGATACTGCATCCCCCAACCCCCATATGCAACTCTCTGATATCTACAAGAGAGTCAATCACCAATCCACTAATATGATATCCAAACCCATGTGTTACAAATTAAATGCCTTTGAAAAAATAAACAAATCCATGCTTGCCTGCATAAACAATATTGCCATCATCTACTCAATATAGCCTGCTATATTCCTAAAATATAAAAAAGCCTGAAACACTCTAATAAAGTAATCATTAAATAGTTTAACTATGTCATCTCCTTTGGTCACCTGATTCTCATCTCCATATATCCACATAAAAAAAAAAAACTTCTTGGATTTCTGTGCCCATCTCCTCTTATATTCAAATTTTTTTTCTCCTTCCAATATTAGCTCTTAGCCTAAGCCTTATATTCCTCATTTGTTCTCCACCTCTATCTTTATATGGCTTCCATAATCTCTTTTTCTTCTGCAATTCCTCTTTTATTTCTTTTGTCATCCATTTGACTCCAAATTGCTTCATTTTCTCCACTCAAAATATACAACATGTCATTGATGTCAACAATTATTTTTTAACTATCTGTCATGCACTAATGACCCCTTCCTTCAAATTCTTTCATCCATTGCTCTCCCAAGCTGGTTTCTAAGTCTATGTTAGTTGACTACCTTATAATTCCATATACATTCTTTCTGTTTTGTTACCTCCACATGCCTATTCATCCTTGAAGTCAGGACTATCATGGTCACTCTAACCAACAGAGGGCAAGTATAACATCTCTGTCACAATCAGATCCTCTGATGCCATAACCAAATCCAAAATTCTGGATCCTCATGTTCCCTCTGCCACATGCTGCCTAAGACAGTTGTCCCTCAAGAAATCTAAAAATCTTTCTTCTTCTTATTATTACATCCTCAATGGAGCTGACAGACTCATCGTGAGAGGTTCCATTCAGCTGACAACATATTTATCATAGAAGCTTAAAATCCTTAACACTCCTCGTATTAGCAACACATTCTGGTAATGCATTCCATTCATTGACAATTCTCCATGTAAAAAATCTACTCCTCACACCCCTTCTTCACCACACTTTTACATAACTTCCAGGAATGACCTCTGGTTCTTCCTCTCCCATCTTCTACTCTTTTTATAATCCCCTCTGGATTAATCTGATAAAATCCTCTCACTAACTGAAACATCTCTAACATATCACCTCTCTTCCTCCTATCCACCAAACTCTGCAATCCACATTTCTTCAACCTCTCTCCATAGCCAGCATTCCAAACTCCTGATATTGTCTTAGTCACTCATCTCTGGACCCTCTCCAATGTCTCCACATCACATTGAAAACCAGGTGACCAGATCTGAGCACAATAGTCCAAGTGTGGTCTGGCCAGTGCCTTATGCAGTGGCACAACCACTTCCTTATCCTTGCATGTTAGAGTACTTCCAAACATAGCAGCACTACGATGTGCAACCTTTGCAACACTAGCAATATGTCCTCTAAACTTCAGTCTACTGTCAACCATCACTCCCAAATCTCTAATCTCATCCACTTCCTGCAGTACAGCACCATTGATATAACACACAGCCTTATATTTTTGCACTCCAAAATGCAACACCTTGTACTTATTGATATTAAAATACAATCCCACTCTTTTGTCCAAGTAAAAAGTGTATTCAAATCTTCCCGAAGGGATTCAGCATAAGTAGTGTTACTTATAATTCTTCTCAACTTTGCATCATCAGCAAATATCTGAAGATCCCCAGTCAGTCCACATGATATATCGTTTACAAACAAGTTAAACAGGAGGGGCCCAAGAACAGAACCCTGGGGTACGCCACTGGTTACCCTTCTTTTTTTGAGACACTGCTCCATCATATACAATCTTCAGAGAGCCAATTTCTTATCCATCTAACCGATATACTATCTATTCCTATTCTCTGCAGCTTGTAGATCAACTTATCATGTGGTAGTTTAATCAAATACTTTTGCAACGTCTAAGAATATCACTGTATATGATTCTCCCTTATCTAACACTCTTGTCACCTCATCATAAAATGCAAGTAAATTACTAAAACAGAACATACCCTTTACAAATCCATGCTGACCATCATAAAGAATGCTATGTTCATCAACCCAATTCTGTATTCAGTTTCTTACCCATCTCTCCAACACCTTGACCACAACTGCAGTTATACAGACTGGTGTTAAATTTCTCCTGTATTTTTTTTTTTTTTACTTTATCTTAACTTAAATTCTTACCTTGTGTGTGTGTGTGTGTGTGTGTGTTTGTTGTGTTTATAATTTGTTATTAGTAAAACTTACGATTATTATCTTTAGTGAATATCCCTATTACTTGATATAATTTCTCACGCTTACTTTCACCCTTTCCACTCAGTGACCACTACTTAAATTGCTCACATGTGCAAAACTTGGTAGACAAAGAAATTGCCCATGGCTAGAGCCAAATTTCCTTGATAAAAATCTGGAATTAACTCCGTGTCAGAATATGGAAAAATTTGTTTGTTAAAGCTGTGCCATCCAAATTCTTAGGAGAATCTTCCTTGTCAGGGAGTTAATCTCTCAGTTAAGCTAACTCAGAATGACACACTATTTGATAATCAAGCAATTAAATTTCCCAATTTAAAAAAAAAAAAAAACTTCATATATCTTTACTCTTACTGCAGTCGTAGCTATCCCCACAATTTAACTCGCACCGGTTCTATTTTTTTGAGTGGTGCATTGAGTTCACAGATCAGGCAATTTGTTAGATAAGAAAAAGAAAGGTTTATTCATTACTCTAATACAATGCACAAATATTAAGATCACTTAACACAACTGAATCTCTCCTACAAAATTTAAAATGATTAACCAGACATAACCCTAATACTCCTAGTCATAAACAATATGAGACAACATCTACTACCAGTTAAATTTCTGACTTGATCCTATTCAACTAACATTCTTGTACAAGCATTTATCTTATTCTAGATTCAAGAACTATCAGGCTATAACAAACTTTAGCAATTCAATACTACACTGTACATGAATTCTTACTCAGAGCTAAGACAATATACCAGTTGATTAGATACGAAAGTCCTGGTTCAGTTTTGTAAGTCCAATCACTGAACATATCCGCACAAATCTGCACACTAACTGTTTCTTGCATACAAAGGAATTGAAGTTTCTACATTACCGAGCATCAGGATCTCTCATGCCTTTTCTCACGATCTCCCAAAAAATTCACACAGCTTGTTACCCTCTCTTACGGTCAATTGTCTTCAGGTAGGACAAACTAGTGATTATGATCACGAATCACCCTTTCCGATGTGGGCGAAGCTGCTCTGCTGGGTTCGGTCCACATGGTTCTGCATGTTGATCGGTTTGCGCTGGCATTTCTGCTGTACCAATGATTATGCCTGCACTGGATCGCTATCTGACTGCATGGCTGCCACCGTTCTTTTCGACGCTCTCATGCAACTTCTCCGGGAATGACTGGAACAGGAATCCTGAACGAAAAAAAGAGCCCTGAGTTGGCGTCGTCAAGCTCTATATATCCTTGCTGAGCTGTTCTCCCTCTTACGTCACACTTTTCTGGCTGGCACCTAAAGTTCTTGCACTCGGTACCGTTCTCTCCTCATTGCATTCTCCACGTGCACAACTTGGACCTCGCATACGTGACTGCCTGGGGTCATTTCTTTAAGCCAATTATCTCGTTGTATACTTAGATCTAACTTTCTCGTGTTAACATAATTTTCACTAAATTCCAGCCCTTATTGGTTTTACAAGGACACAACAATATAATACATAGGAGAATTTACAATTAAATGATTCGATACTTCTGTCAACAATTTCACTTATACCTATATACAAGCATTTTTTCCAGGAATTTTTTTGTACCTGTTAAATTTGAATGAAATATTTTACAATATAATAAACCTTTCATTCAAGATTTAACACTGGCCTATAGTTGAGACTTCTGTCTTAGAACTATGCTTGTGGAGTGGTACTATTTTGCCTTCTTTCCATTCCTTGGGGGGGGGGGGGGACTTCAACTATAGTCATATAAACTGGGCAGAGGAGACAGCATGCAGTAATAAGGAATGTGCATCACAATTGGTTATGCCCTTGACCTGGTTATTTAATGAGTCTTCTTTGCCTTTTTTCCATTCCTAAGGAATGAAAAGAAGGCAAAATAGTACCACTCCACAAACAATAACACTAATGGCTTTGAGAGTATATAGTGTGAGACAAATGTTTATGAGACAAGATATTTAGTGGAATGTTTTTACAGACTAGGAAATATAGGTAGTGATGAGCAGAAAATGTTTAGGTAAATTAGTTTGGCAAGTGCAAAGTGAGTGATCATTATTGGGGGGGGGGATTCAACTATAGTTATATAAACTGGGAAGAGAAGACAGCATACAGTAATAAAGAATGTGCACCACAGTTGGTTATGCCCTTGATCTGGTTATTTAATGAAAGTTTTCTTTGCCTTCTTTCCATTCCTAAGATATGTAACTATAGTTGAAGCCCCATAATGATTGCTCACTTTGCACTTGCCAAACTAATTTACCTAAACATTTTCTGCTCATCACCATCTATATTTCCTTGTCTGTTAAAAACATCCCACTAAATATCTTGTTTCATAAACATCTATCTTACACTATATACTCTCAAAGCCATTAGCGTTAATTCCACTGAAATTCTATGCCACGAGAGTGCACAATTCATCTGTTATCATGAGTAACACTCTACCACCATGTTTACTTTCCCTAACCTGCCAAAATATGCTACACCCTTCAATTTCCATCCCTGTTAGAACATCCTCCTCAGTTAACCAAGTTTACCTGATACAAACAACCTTTGGAGACACTGAGTCAAATTCATTCCATTTATTCCCAATGTTCCTAGCATTTGTATACAGAACCAGTGTATTGTCAGTATTCTTATAGCCACTATTACTCCCTTCATACTTCACCTGGCTCTGTAATATAGTGTACAAATTCCCTCATTTCTCAAGCTACTATCCCTACATGATGCCATCCCTGTAACATTTCACCTGTGCAATTCTAGTTTCCCTATAGTTATATAACTGACATACTCACTTGCACAAAAAACAATAGTCTCATATAGCTCTCTTCTATCCTCAAATGTACTCCACACATTCATATATTCCAAACCTCTTTTCCTACACATTCTCGCTATCATCTCATTCATCATCACTGCTTTTCTCTGTTAGTTCCTTTGGCACTAAAATGTGCCAAAGGAACTAACATTCCTTTGGCACATTTTAGCTGCACTATGTCTAACATCAACTTCAAATCTCATGCTATGCAATTCGCACTTCCTCTCAGGTCCTCTTTGTCCAATGCACCTGTCATCTTGTTATAGTAAGTAGATTGCTAAAACATGACCTTCCTTTAGAAATCCATCCTGTCTATCAAAGAGTATGTTGTTATCATCAACCCGATTCTGAATCCTGATTCTTAGTAGTCTCTTCACTATCAGTGACCCCTCCTCCCTTCCTGCAAAATATCCCCAAAATTTCACGTCTGAAATTTCAACTGCTCTCAAGTTCTGAATGATGCTACTCTCGTGAGGATGAAATACCATTATGAATTGATAAATGGCCAGTTGTATTCTTGTGTGTCATTCAAAGAAAAATAGATTTGTTGTTTTTCTGCTTTGCTTTTTTTTGGGCAAGGAACTTGGGGAGATAAGAATATGTTGCCAATGTTTTTGTAAAAGTCTTCCCAAGTGTGTTGACAATCGCTGACGGATGAGGATAGAGAAGTTTGATAGTACATGTGCCTTTATTTTCCAGATCTTTACCCATACTTCTTTGCTGTTGGTGGATCTTGATATAGAAGAAGTTAAAAAAAGAAGAAAAAAAAAAAAAGAAGTAGCAATGTTTTTGAGTGTGCTATGAAAAGCGGTTTCAAACAGTGTATAGTGTGGCTTTTTTTCTTAAAATTGTGCTTCATATTTTTTGTGATGGATACAAGTGTCTTTCAGTAGTGTTGTTGTTGTAATTTTGTTGGTTTATTTGTGTTGTGCTACTTGCTCCTACTGCTTCAACGTTCTGAAAATGGCATCCATAAAGAAATGCACACGTACAGCACAGAATGATTTGGCACAAAGATCAAGCTCTGCTCTGGATTTTTCCCAGTGGATGCATTGTGAGAATTGCTTCATGTATACATCAACAAATGTGAAAGATCTGTGGACTGTTAAAGTGAACAAAAAGAAAGGAAGTGTTAAAGTGTGTGAAAAGTATACTGATAAGTTAGAATGTTTCAAAATGGGAGCTAGCATCAGGACTGTAGTAGAAGAGCTTAGGCAAGAGTTGGTGCAAATGACAAGTGAAATGAAGCATCAGGAAGGTGAGATTAAACACCTAAAGAAGTTGATATTACAAAAAAGTCAAAGGATAATCATACATCGTTGTATAGACTCAATCATTAGGGGTGTGATGACTAATAAAGTACACAAAACATGCTTTCCAGGTGGAACACTGAAGCAAATAACCATCTGAATTAGCGATAGTAGTAGGCACGAATAACTTGAAGAAAAAAAGAACGTTGACAGAGACTCGAGGAAGTTGTTGCAGGAGGTAAAGGATAATAGTGTTATTGGAAAAGTTGTTAGTGTATTGCCCAGATGTGACAATAGTGAATTGAGAAGAAGAGCAGAGATAATGAATAGTAAGATGGCTTAGTTATACGAGTTCAGTTTGTGAATCTGTGGAGTGAATTTGAAGGAAAGGTGGAATTGGTTTAAAGTTGATGGATTGCATTTGAATGGGTTTGGTGTTGGGCATTTATTATTATTATTATGTGACACCTCCAAGGAGTCCAAAGACTCATCGAGGGAGAACATCTACTCTACATCTCTCCGTCTCCACCACTCAAATCCACCAACTACAATGAACCGCATCATCTACTTCCCACCACCACTAGTACTTTCACAGTCAATCACAAACATCTATTTGTCACGCAGTCTTTTGGCTGGAGAGCAGATATGCTAACCACTCAGCCAACCAGGCTAGCTACTATTTTTTTTAAGAAAGGCTACTGTTTTTTGAGAAGGCACAAAATCAAGAAGTTAATGAAGATAATGATCATTACGAAGTTTTGATAAACACCTAGAACAAAAAATTATATTAAAGAAACTGATATTTTACCACAAGAAAGAACATATCTTAAAGCCCTTTAATCCTCATGTTTCATCAAATTGTAATAATTTGTTCTTTTTTTCTTTTAGGATATATAAGAAGACATGTCAGAGGTTTTGAAGAAATTTGAAGACACAGAGGTGCAGGCCATCATCAAGTTTTTCAAGTGCTGCAAGAAAAGTTGACAACGAAGATTCACCAAACTTTGTGTGAGACTTTACAGGACAGTGTCACAGCATATCCAACAGTTGCCAGATGTGTGGTCAAGTTTAAAACTGGGCATCCTAAGACAACAGATCCTCCAAGTCAGGAAGGTCTTCCACAGTGATCACATCCAAAAACATCGATGCAGTGCACGCCATGATCCATGATGATAGATGAATGCAAACCAAAAACATTGCGAAGACTCTGAGGATATCCAGGGAATGAGTTGAGGTTGTTATCCACCAACATCTGGACATGCAGAAGCTCTCAGTGAAGTGGGTCCCCAAATGCTGACCAAAAGAGAGAATGTGTGCTGTCATCTCAAGGGATTTTGGGTCATTTTGAGAAATCAGGTACAAATTTTTTAGCTTGTATTGTGACTGTTGATGAAACATGGCTTTATCATTATGACCCAGAGATGAAACAACACAATGGAGTGGAGACACAAAAGTTCTCCACTTTTATGATGCTTGCATTTACTTTGATCTTTTCTTTTGACAGTCCATATTTCTGAATTATATATAACAGAGTGGGAGTGGCCATTACTTTATAAAACTGAAGGTGAGTTTCGTATTTTGTTTTTGATTCTATGTTCTTTAAACTGTTCTACAGATTTTCTGAAATTTATTTATTTTTTCATCTGCATCTTAGTCTTTTAGATTTGGTTGTCAATTTAATATTGCAAAATGTAAGTTACACACTTTGGAATGAAATGAGTGCATACCATGCATTATGGAACTGCAGAAAATTGAGAAGGCTAGAGATATGTGGTAAAAGCAGTCAGAGAGATGAAGTTTAGAGGGCATATTACAATAGTTGACAAAATAATTCAAAGGATTGCTTCAATGTTGAAAAACACACTAACAAGTGAAGATAAGGGAGTTGTTATCCCTCTTTATAAGGCTATGATTCATCCATATTTGGACTATTATGCAAATATTTGTAACCTGGATTTCTTGAGAATCAGGTGTGGAGATGAGTGACCAAGCTAGCGATGGGTCTGTAGAATGGTTCCTATGGGAGTAGGTTGAAGGTGTGTGGGATGCAAAGAGGAGAAATGGTAGAAACTAATAAATTAATAAAAGGACTCTATAAGATTGACACAAAGGAAATTTTTAAATAGATGAGGGAAAGCGAGTACCAGGGTGACTGTGTGGTAAGAGTGTGCAGACTACATTTTTTGCTTGGAGAGCAATAAATAAGTGGAATGGATTGCCAGAAGTAGTTGTGAGTGTCCTGACAGTGAATGAGTTTAAGGAGATAGCACACACACAGAATGATAGGCATTATGTGTGTGTGCATAAAGTTTAGTGGGGGTTTCCAATGACGAGTCTTCTAATTTCATGGAAATACCTGTATAATAATGAACTCTGAGGCCTTTCACTGAAAAGGCTACCATATTCAATGTAGAATTCACATACATCAATGAAGCATAAAAAAAAAAAAATCAATGTTTCATAGAGTTAACTTTTGTTTATCACTGCTTGGGTGAAAAACAGCATTTGTATCCTACTTCAGCTAAGATTACAATAATTCAGATAGTGATAAATGAGTAATATAATACCTCTGAAAAGTTTTTGTGAGATATGCAAAGAATTACTATTCCAAACATCCAATAAAACATAACAAAAATACAAATTTTATGTTTGAAAAGCTTAAAACAAAACAAAACATACCACCTTTTGCTTTTCTTCTATGATGGCATCATCATGAAGAAACAAATCTTCAGCAGATTTTATTAGTTTTTCCACTCCAACTTCTACAGGAAGAGAAACTAAACTAGATTCAGATAATGTCTCATTTATGTGAACAGTTTCAACAACATTCACTTCTTGAGGCATGTCTTGCACTTCACAAATGTCAGATATTCTATTCCCTACACTTCCCTGAATTAAAAATTTATTATCTTCATTTACTGATAAATGCTCATGACAAAACTGTTTATTTAATTTAGAAGGTGTAGAGCTTACAGGTTGTAAAGCAGGTATTAAAAGTTGTTCATTTTTTGTGTTTTCAAGCTCAGTCCAATGTTCTTCACTGTAACTTCCTGGAATGGATGGCATCACTTCAGGTAGAAGAGGTGGAGGTAACGCTTTGCTATAATCCGAGAAAAAGAGGAGAAAATTAATATGAACATAAAATGCAGTGGATACAAGCAATTTGAAAATGGCAACATATAAATTATGTTTCAATAATTTGTGGTAGCTTACCTACCATACTAGCCATGACGTGTTTACACATTAATCCAAACATGGATACGAAGTGTCCATTAAAATTAAAACAGCATCTGAATAATAGCATTAAAACAACATGGATATGAAGTACAAATTATCAGATATATTTTAATCATATGGCCAGTTGGGTAGTTAAATATCAAAGATGAATGGAGGAAACCTCCATATAACCTGTAAGGAATATGGAAAACTGACTACGGCTTCTGACACAATGCTCAATCCTTACTTTTCCAATAGTTAAGGTAGGCTGACAATTTGGAACTTAGCCAACTAAACTATATTCTGCATAGATTTAAACAATATATACAACATAATGACAATAACATAATGAAATAATTATTATTATTCAGGCCTTCATGGAGTCAAAAGACTCATCGAGGGGAGGTCCCCCCCCCCCCCAAGAAACACAAAGTCTATCATACCACTCCTTGAACTCACTGACCGTTCTCGCTCTCACCACTCCATCAGGCAATGCATTCCATGGTTCAACCACCCTCCATGCAAAGAAACCACTCCTCACCCTCTTGCTCACAGTTTCCTTTCGTAACTTCCAGGGATGGCCTCTTGTCATCACTCGTTCCTGCTGTTCAACCAAGCAAAAGAACTCCCCAGTGTCAACCCTGTAACCACCTCTCAACAGTTCAAAAGTCTCAATCATATCACCTCTCCTTCTTCTATCCACCAAACTCTGCAGTCCACATTCCCTGAGCCGATCCTTATAACTATCATTGTACAGTCCTGAAACCATCTTTGTTATCTGCCTTTGTACCCTTTCCACAGTTAATTTATCCCCCTTCAAATCCTGGGGACCAAATCTGAGAACAATAGTCCAAATGTGGTCTGATCAGGGTCTTATACACTTATCATTCTGTTGTATAAGACCCTGATCAGACATTTTATCTCTGCAGGTCAGTGTCCTTCTCATTATTGTAGCAATCCTCTGTGTTATCTTTGCAATATGTCCCCTAAATTTCAGGTTTCTATCAATCATCAACCCCAGATCTCTTGTCTCCCCTACTTCCTCCAGTATAACTCCTCCCATAGAGTATGCAGTGTCCCATCGATGTTTCCCAAACCTCCAGACCCAAACCTCATTTTGGTGCATTAAACCAACACCCACATTCATTTGCCCATCTATCTAGCTTATTCAAATCCTCTTGCAGGGCTGCCGCATCTGCACTATTACTAATAATCCTTCCCGGCTTTGCATCACCGCAAACAACTGAATATCCCCTTGCAATCCACTGACAATGTCATTGATATAAAGGTTAAACAATATAGGTCCCAGTACTGAGCCCTGTGGGACCCCACTTGTAACCCTCTGCTTCCTTGAAACTGCCCCCACCATACACAACTCTCTGATACCTATCAGACAGCCAATCCTGAATCCAGTTGAGCAATCTGACATCTAGACCTATGTGCTGCAACTTAAATATCAGCTTATCATGTGGCACCCTGTCAAATGCCTTTGCTAAGTCTAAGAAAATGGCAGTATATGCCTTTCCCTTATCTAATGCTCTTGTAACTTTATCATAAAAGGCTAGCATATTTCTAAAACAAGAGTGCCCCTTCACAAATCCATGTTGACTCTCAGAGATAACATTACCCTCATCTGCCCAATGCTGTATATGGTCCTTCACTACTTTCTCCAAGATCTTACTAACTACTGATGACACACAAACTGGTCTATAATTAGACACTTCCAGTCTGCTACTGTCCTTATGCAATGGCACTATCTTACCTTCTCTCAAAACCCATGGTGAAATACCATCCAGCCCCACAGCTTTACTGACATCCAAAGTACTGAGTATTTGAAACACACTCTCTTCCTGTACCTCTAAACATTGAACCTACCCTATCCCTCTAGCATTGAAACTGACTCCTCCAGGATGAAATACTCCAATAAAGTGTTCATTGAACAATTCTACTATGTCCGCTGCATCAGTCACTCTATTCCCATTTTTATCCCACAATATCATTCTTCCACAGTCATTTCTCCTCCTATTGGCCACATATCTAAAAAATTCTCTAGGATTTTCTTTGGATCTTAGGGCTAATCTACTCTCATATTCCAGTTTCGTCTTCCTTACCAGACTAGTCACTCTTCTGGCCTGTGTCTTATATTCTTCATGCATCTTCTCTTCTCCTGTCTCCTTATATCTCTTCCACAGCCTCTTTTTCGCATGCGATTCCTGTTTAATATTGTTTGTCATCCACTTTACTCCAAATTGTGTCCTCTTGTTCACTCGTGGTATACAACTTACCATTGCTGCTAACAAATATTCTTTCATAATTTCCCATGCACTAACGATACCCCGGCCTTAACATATTAGCAAATTAGTGGAAATAACATATTAGCTAAGAAGTGAACTGGTTCATCAGAGATGCTCATGTTTGTCAAGAAACCAGGTTAAAAAATTAGGAACTTGAAATTCAGTGCAATTAAAGATAACTAATATCAACATGAAGCATCAACCATGAAACTGGGACAGAATTAGGAGAGAAATTACAGAAATATGATAATGACAATACTGGCATTATTGACATGACAAAAAGTAAAGCAGCAACATACTTCTAAATAATAACTACAAGATGACTTCATTGAGCAATACTAATCACAGAAAGGAAGGAAGGAGTATCTATAGATGTTCCTTTCATTGCTGATTAAAAAAAGAAAAGGGTACCTATAGTATTCAGCACTAAAACATGAAGATAACTTCCAGAATAGAGCCAATTTCTAAACAGAGTGACAATCACAAATTTCATAACAGAAAATCTGGACAATGAGACTTATTTGAAGCATTAGAGAAATCAGCTGACAGAAAGAAAAAGGAAAAGATAGTTCTTGCTGGACAATTAAACAAAAGAGAAGAAAATGAATCTCAGGCATTAGTAAAATTTGGTGAAAAAGACAGGACTAATAATAATAATAACAATAAACACCTACTAGATTTCTGTTCAGGACATGGACTATTCATGCTCACTCCATGTTTCAATGTAAGGATGCACATAAATTCACGTGGTTGCAAACACATGGAAAATAAGACAAGGGTTAGTTATTGTGATATCTTCAGACTAGTTCATGATATAAGACTAAACAAGAAATTAGAACAGAAAAGTCATCAGTTAGCTCTGAGAAGGATAACAAAAGAGTATAATATTGGGGAAAAAAGTCCACTAAAGTTTTTTATTATTATTGCAGGCTCTATGGAGTTTTAAGAGTCATCATTTAAAGACACATTTCCCAAACTATGAACAGTAACACAATACCTATTATACCTCTCCTTGAAACCATTAACAGACAATGCACTTACAACTGACTCAGGAAATCGATTCCATTCCTTCACCACTCTGCAAGTGAACAATCTAGTCCTCATACTCTTGTTGTTAACCACACTTAAACCCAACTTCCAGGGATGAGCTCATTTTCTGCCACTTTTGACAAGTGATGAAAAAAATCCTTGCCTAATCCTATAAAATCCTTTAAGTAACTTAAATGTTTCTATCATATCCCACTTTTTCACCTATCAACCAACTTTTGCAATCCACAAACTTTAAATCTATCCTCATAAGGAGCATTCTGCAGACCACTCACCATCTTGGTCACTTGCCTCTGAATCCACTGCACAACTTCCTCATCCCCAAGAAACCCTGGTGACCAGACCTGAGTACAGTAATCCAGATATGGTCATATCAAGGCTTTATAAAGAGGAATGATAACTCCAAGTAATCTAGCGAGCTCCCCTGGCTACTTTAGCAATATGCCCTCTAAAATTCAACTGTCTATCTGCTACTACCCCAAAATCCCTGGCATTATCAATTTCCTGGAGTATAGTTCCCTCAATGTGGTACACAGCCTGTAATCTTTATACCCCAAAATGCATAACTTTACACTTTCCCACATTAAATTTACATCCATTATGTTTTGGCCATACCTTCAGCCTATTTAAATCATCCTGCAAGCTCTCTACATCACCCTGATTAACTATTACCCTATTCAACTTTGCATTATTATCAGCAAACAACTGAATATCTCTCTCTCTTAAAATTATTTCCTATATCATTTATGCACAAATTAAACAGCAGTGGTCCAAGTACAGAGCCCTGAGGCACACCACCACTAGTCAACTCCTGGATTCTGCTCCTCCACATACTACTTTTCGTATCTGCCTATCAGCCACCCTTTTATCCATATCACCAGTTTCATATCTCATCATGACAGGAGAAATCTTTATATGGACTTTTTCAATTGAAGGTGAGTTAGTCAATCTCAAAGGGAGGTAGTGGAGTTTTTTCTTCTAAAAACTCAGGTTTTTCATTCTGCATACAGACAAATCAGCCCTTCAGAACACATGCAATTTTACAAACAATAAAATACTAGTTGTGGTGGTGGTTGGAGGTAGATGGCAATAATGTAAATGATTGGTAATAGAGGTTCGGTGTAGTGGTGGAGACAGTTGTATAGAAGGTGTCCTGCTGCAATGAGTCTTCAAACTCCTTGGAGGTGTCATGAATAATAATAATAATATCCATCCCCATTTGTTGCAGATTGTGTAATACAATTCCATATGGCCTGTAAAATGCCTTTGCAAAATCCAGCAGTATCAATGTGTAGCTATTCCCTTTATCCAACTCGGCTATCACCCTATTATAAAATATTTGTAGATTACTAAGGCATGACTGACCCTTAACCAAGTCATTCTTTGTGAAGGGTTGGTCATGCCTTAAAATATAATAAGAAAATATTATATTCTTACCCACCCATTCATGAATTCTATTTTTACCCAACTTTTTCAGTATTTTTACCACCACTCATGAAATACTGATTGGTCTATAATTTGATACCACAGACTTAGATCCTTCTTTATGGAAAGGAATTATTTTGCACTCCTTCCACTCTCTTGGGACTTTGCCATTTCCTCTGCACATTCTCTTAAAATGCAAGCCTATATCCCATCCAATCCCACAGCTGTATTTGCATTCAGATTCTGCAATATGGAGACTGAATGAAGAAACTCAGGTGTATGAAGAAGAGGTATTACAGCTGTTGCACAAACTGAATAAGAATTCAATAATAGGGACTGATAGGATTCATTCTCTGAAACCCATCAGTTCCTATTACTGACTCTTTTAGCATGGGTGCTAAAAGAGTGGTTAGCTGAACTGGCTATTCCTATATAATTTAAGTCTCAGAACAGGGAAGATTCTGCAGAATGGAAAGAATGTATTGTAATCCCATTGCACAAGGGTGGTGTAAAGACCAATGCCTTCAATACTATTGACCAATAAGTCAATAGTTGAAGTGGTGGTTAAGATTTTGAAAAAATTGGATAGGGCTCACATTCAGAAATGGGTTGACAGTGAATCTCTACTTTGCAATGGACAGAATGAACAGCACTACCCTTGTGCAATGGGATTACCATACAATCTTTCAATCCTTGCAGAATCTTTCCTGTTCTGAGACTCAAATTATACAGCCTGGACTAAGAAAGGATCATGTTTTAGCAATGTGCTCACATTCTATAATAATGTTACCATTGAACTAGACAACATTAAACCATAATATTTTTGGATTTTGCTGAGGCTTTTGACAGAATACAGCATGGAAGACTGTTGCATAAACTGGAGAATATGGGTTTGGATTATAAAATATTAGTGTGGATAAGAGGATGGCTGACTGACAGATGTCAAAAAGTGGTGGTATATGGGGGATGTGAGTCCGCAAGATTTGGGAATCCGAAGTGTTGTTGTCTTGGCTTGCACATCCCCTGAGACACTTTGCAAGTGTGGCAGTAGGCAGCCTTCTAGGGGCAATTCCTGGACACCTTTGGGTGACTGACTGGCCTGCTACGCTATTCCTCCCTTCCAGGGTTAGCATCCCTAGTAGGGTTAAGTTTCCTCGCTTGCAATAACTCATCAGATGAAGGTTCCTACTCTTATAAGCCGGAGCCAGGAAACTCGTCAAGTGTGAATCCAGATGTCTGTTTCTTGTTTGGAGGTGATCCTGGACCTCCAAAAAGCCTTTGATAGCGTCTCCCTTCCTGCTCTCCTTTGAGCGCTGTCTATTGCTGGATGTCCAGAATCCTTTCTTTCCTATGTTATGGAGCTATACTTGGGTAGCTCCATCACTATCACTACAGGGTCCAGTGCAGCTTTTATTCCTGCAGTGTGGGATGTTCGCCAGGGTGATCCTCTATCTTCCCTTTTCTTTAACTGCATCAAGATGAGTTTCTTCATTCTCTTCCTAGCCATATAGGCTACTCTCTAGGCACTTCTTCCTTTAATGCTATGGCCTTTGCGGACGATCTTATTCTCGTAGCCTCTACTAAGATAGGCTTGCAGGAACTCCTTGACTGGGCAGTTGACTTCTTCTCTATTCGAGGCCTTTCTATTAATGTAGAGAAGTCCTGCTCTTTAGCTCTTGTCCCCTCTGGTCGTGACAAGAAGCTTAAGGTTGAGACTATGAAGTTTTCCCTGCACGGGAGGCCGTTGCATGCTTTGACCATCCTGGAAGAGTGGAGATACCTCGGTATCGTGTTCACCCCAAAGGGAAGGTCTTCTGTCCCTTCTATCCTAGAAGCTGGGATTGCTTCTTTGAGGAAAGCTCCTCTCAAGCCTCAGCAAAGACCGTTTCTCCTTTCTCACTATCTCCTACCTTGCTTTTACCACAACTTGGTGCTTGGTAGGACATATACCTCGGTACCGTCCCGAATGGACAGGGCTATCTGTTCAGCCATGAGATCATGGCTCCAACTGCCACCTGACACTCCTACTGTATATTTCCATGCGAGGGTGAAGGAGGTTCCATCACTTAGATGGTTGATCCCATGCCTGCGGCTGTCAAGAATCACGCAGTTAGAACTATCATTTTCCCCCATCTGCAGAGAGGCTTTCTATAGCCCATTAATAGAAGAAGACTTTAGGTGGGCTAAAGGCTGGTCCCATTATCAAGGTACTTTAATCGAGTCAGCACCCGCAGAACACAAGAAATGGGTATCTCTGTTGCACTGTTCTGTAGATGGTGCTCCTTCGAAAGAGTCATATCTGGTGCCTCCCCATCATGATTGGGTAAGGGATGGCACCAGACTCCTCCCTGGGTTCGAGTATATTGACCTTATCAGGACGAGGATCAATGCCCTGCCTATTTGAGCCCGCACAGCTCGATGGGGTAGTGATGACTTCAACTGTAAGGCTGGCTGCCACTATAGTGAGACATTGTCTCACATAGCCCAGTGTTGCTTCTGCACCTATGGGGTCTGTGTGAGGAGGCATGATGCCGTGGTCTCCATTCTGAACAACTGCTTTAAGTACAAAGGTCGGGAGACTACGGTGGAACCACATTATAGGACATCCACGGGTTTGTGTAAGCCAGACTCAGCGATTAAAAGAGATGGTGACGTTTGGGTAGTTGATGCCCAGGTGGTGGGAACAGCTCGCCCACTAGCCTATAGCCAAAATAATAAAGTAAATTATTATAAAAATAACCAAGATCTAGTTAGTGAGATATGGGAGGAGCATGGGGCAACTCCGAGGTTTACCAGCACCACCATCTCTTTACATGGCGTATAGAGTGCAGATAGTTATAAGGACTTAAAACAGCTTATGCAGAAGGATATAAAAGTTCTTTCCTTGAGGGCCCCACAGGGCACACTGATGGTATGGCATTGCCACCAGAGAATGACTACAATGATAACTAGAATAAGCATAGAGTAAAACACTTGTAAAGGCTTAGGCCTATATCAAGTCTGGACGTGATGTAAGGGTAGTACTGCCCATAACCAGTACAAAGATTAATTAAAAAAAAAAAAATTAAACTAGTGATGTACCACAAGGATCAGTCCTTGGTCCACTGTTATTCAATCTGTACATTAATGATATTGGAAAGGATTTGATAGGTGACATACAGCTATTTGCTGATGATGCAAAGATAGGTAGGGTAATCAGGAATGCTGCTGATAGGCAGTACTTGAAGGATGATTTGAATAGGCTGGAATTGTGGGCATAGGAAAATGGATGTCAGTTCCATGCCAGCAAATGCAAAGTCATGCACTTTGGTGTGATTAGATATCCAATGTCGTATTACACTGGTGCGATTATGCTAGAAGAAACTGATAAGGCTAGGGATCTTGGAGTGTTAGTAGATAGGAAGTTGAAATTCAGGAGCCATGTAGCAAAGATTACAAATACAAATCAAAAAACGAACTTTCACATGTAAAGATAAGGATGTCATTTTGCCTTTTTACAAGGCCTTCATAAGACCTCACTTGAACTATTGTGCACAGGTCTGGTCTCCTGGTTTCCATGGTGATTCTGATATGAGAGAGAGAGAGTGCAAAGGAGAGTGTTAAAAATGATATCAGGATCGTGGAATACTGATTATGAAGACAGAATGGAATTTATAGACTGCAGACACTAGCAAACAGGAAGAAAAAAAAAGGTGATATGATTGAGACTTACAAACTCCTGAAAGGGTCATATAGGATTTCAGTTGATGGAATTTTTTCATTTTATGTAGGGAGAAGAAAGGACAAGAGGACATCCTTGGAAGATGAGAATGAATGCTGCTAAGAAGGGGGTGAGGGCTAGATTTTTCTCTCATAGAGTGGTGCATGACAGGAATGGATTGCCATTGGATATTGTGTGTAGAAGCAGCTGAATGAATCGAGAATAAGTATGATAGCTGGGGCGTGTACTAAGTGGCCTCCCTTTGAGTTCCTGACTTCCTGGAGGTCTCTCTTAATAATAATATCTTAAGTACCTCCAATATTCATCAACCTCTGTTCTTACATCAGTTCCCATCATCTCTGCCATAACAATATCTTTACTTGAATGATATATTTGTAAAATGGTCACTCAGTAGCTCAACAATTTCATCTGCCTGTGTCAATTCCCTGCTGTCCACACTTATTAAAGTTATCTTTCCATTGTCATTCTTACTCCTACTTGCCACATAACAAAAAACTCTTTGGGATTTCCTTTAATCTGTTAGGCAAACTTCTTCCCATAACCTTATTTTGCCTTCCTTACCATTTTAAATGGAATAAAAGTCAAGCAGTTTTTCAAATGTGAATGGAGCACTCAATTATATAAATAATATTAGAGAACATGTGAAAGTGTTTGAAAACAAGAACTCCGGAAGCCTAGTGACAAAATTGGAAGAAAACAGACTGATTACCACCAAGGATCCATGTGATGTAATTTTCTGTAAGAATAGAAAAATGGGAATTTGTGACAGACTGAAGATGATAAAGATGCAGTTCTAGAAAAGAGGTAATTCTGTTGAAAGTTTTTGAAAAATATATTTGCATGAACTCTTAGAAAATATAAAGAAAAGTGCAACAAAGTTTATATTTTTCATTTAATTTCAGAAGTAAATTATGCAAAAAAGTAACAATAATAAGTATGGGAAGACTTTGGAAAGAATATAGTAAGATGTTCTGGAAGCTGTGAATAAAGTTTACCACAAAAGGGAATCAGAAACGATACAGGTAACATAAAAACTGAAGTTGAGAGGATATTTGGGATGACTGGAGAAGCTACTTTGAATAATTATTAAATGAAATAAGATGTGACAGAACAATGGTAGAAAATATCCAGGAGGAATGTGGTCATAAGTAGATATCAATACTCGAGGTAGAAAAACTAATGGAAACTTGAAATGTCAGAATATATGATATTTGATCAGAAATTCTCAAATTTGAAGGTATAAAAATTTTACACAAGCTATACTACATAATTCAACAGACCTGGTTAACTTTCAGATGACTCAAGTAATGCACTCATAGTATCCATCTATAAAAAGGGAAATAAAACTGCATGCATAAAAATCTACAAAAACAATACAAACAAAATCCCTGAAAATTGGAAGGAATATGGTTAACAGTAACTGAACTGTCAATGATGAATCCAGAAAACGAGTAAAATTTCAACTACTTATGTGAAAGTTTTAGTGACAATTACAAATTATATACAAGGGTATGAGGAGTGGCTGAATAAATTTATATGAATTATGCAATATATTCTTGTTTTCCCATTTATTTTATGCATTTATGAACAAAAAAAAGTTTGCGTGAGAAACATCTTCATGAATAGGCTACTTGAGCATGACCTGAAACAAGAACTTGGTCAACTCATGGCTTGAAACAAGAACTTAATCCTCGTTCTCTACTTACATTGATGCAGAACAACCATCAACAAACGGTCAAATTCAGAAAAGACACTTCTGCATAAATCATAGTGGTCTTCTAATCTCTTGCAAAGGCCATTTGATGCAAATTCAGCTCTTCTGCATTTCTACTGCTCCCTCTCACCTACATAGCGCTTCTGTAACAACTCCTAAAAATAAAGCAGATTTTTAATTATCCTCATCCAACTCCAGCCACGAGGTGCTTAAGGGTCAAAGCTGTATAACTGAGAGGAGACCTCCACATAGCCTTTAAAGGAATGTGGAGAACCAACCAGGGCTTCTGACCTAATGTCCAATCCTCACCTTCTCGTGGTGCACCCTGTTGGGTATCTACCTGGATAATGAACGGACAACGATGGGCTGGCAATTTAGGATTTAGCCAACCAAATTGTCTTCTTACTGGCTTAAACCAAAATACAAAATGATGGTGTAACATGACAAAATTGCATGCCCGGTTAAACAAGGCCCCTGTTGTTTTCACCAGGGCGAACAGCGAAAAGTCAGCTACTGGAACAAATCTGAAAACACACCCCAACTCAACATCACCAGAGTTAAAGATCGGTACTATCAACATAAGAAGCCTGAATGGCAAAGAAATGGAGCTAGCTGAGGAATTAGATAAGTAACAGATCGACATAATAGGGGTGACTGAAACAAAAAAGACCAAAACTGGTGAGATCTTTCTGAGCAATAAATACAAAATGTTATATTCAGGCAATGACAATCAAGGAAAAGAAGGAGTAGCTATAGTATTCAACACAAAATACGAGGCTAATCATCTTGAATGGCAGGCAGTCTCAAGTAGAGTGATGTGGGCAATTATCAGAATGGGGAATTGGACAATGAGACTTATTTGTACCTATGGTCCCATAGAAGGTTCTACTAAGGTAGAAGTGAAGGAATTTTTTGAGGCTTTAGAGAAAGCAACTGACACAATGAAAAAGGAAAAGTTGGGCCTTGTTGGGGATCTAAATAGCAGAGTAGGAAATGATTGCCAGACATACAAAAATATTTGGGGAAAATTTGAGAAAAGAGCAAAGCTAATAATAATAATGGCAAATACTTGTTGGATTTCTGCTCAGGACATGGACTGGTTATTACTAACACCATGTTCCAACATAAAAATGTGCACAAATTCACATAGAGAGAAGAGGCAAGGAACAAGAAAAGTCTCATTGACTATGTTATTGTTGATAGTGATGTATTCTCTCTGGTGCAGGACACCAGAGTGTACAGAGGATTTGAAATAGGAAGTGATCACTATTTTGAGTTTATAAAATTGAATTTCATATTGAAAAGAATAACATGTAAGAAAGTCTTAAAGCGAATAAAAATTGAGCAGCTCTCAGATGTGAACGGTAGACTAAAATATACAAAGATTATTGAAGAAAAAATGAAAGAGTTTGAGAACAGGAACCAAACCCAGGAGATTCAGTGGCAAACCTTGAAGAAAACCCTGATTGATTCAGCCAGAGAGGCATGTGGTGAGGTTGTCTGCAAGGATAGAAAAATCAGAACTCTATGCTGGACACAGGAAGTTAAAGAAGCAGTGAAGGAAAAGAAGAAAGCATATCAAAAGTTCCTGGCAAATAAGTCAGCTTGTGCTCTTAGAGAATATAGAGACAAATGTACGAAAGCTAAACAGTGTGTAAAACTGGCTAAACAAAAGTCATGGGAGGACTTTGGCAAGAACATAGAAAATAAAGATCAAGAAGGTGGCAAAATATTCTGAAGGTTGTTGAAGAAGCTTAGAAATGGAGGAAAGAGTGTTGTTAAAGGGCTTAGAGATGATAAAGGTGACATAAAAATGGGAGAAAAAGATATCCTTGAAGTATGGAGTAATTACTTCGAAAAATTGTTAAACGAAACAAGCAGTGATAGCACAGTGGTAAAAAACACTCAACAGGGATACAGTCAGGAATACATATCCAAACTTGAAGTAGAAAAAGCTACCAAAGGCTTGAAATGTGGAAAGGCAGCAGGAGTAGATGATGTTCGAACAGAAATGCTGAAGTATGGTATAAAAGTCTTACAGTGGCTGCACTGGATAGTTAGAAGTCCTGGACAGAGGGACAAATTCCTGATGATTGGAGTAGAGCTCTAATAGTGCCACGTATATAAAAAGGAAAATAAAACTGAATGTGAGAATTACAGAGGTATTTCCTTAATGAGTATTCCTGGCAAGATCTATGCAAGTATACTTGAGAAACAGTTGAGAAGAATTGTGGAAGAAAAGCTTGGTGAAGAACAAGCTGGATTCAGGCCAAATAGAGGCTGCCAGGATCAGATCTTCACTTTACGAAAAATAGTTGAGAAAGCATGGGAATATAACAGAGATCTGTATTTAAGTTTTGTCGATCTGGAAAAGGCATATGACAAGGTGCCAAGAGAGAAGCTATTCAATACGCTGCAGTTATATGGTGTCAATGGGGCATTATATCAAGCAATACTTAGTCTTTATTTGAGTTGTAAGTCAGCAGTTAGAATTGAAGGAAGTACAGGAAGATGGTGTAATGTTAAATCTGGTGTGAGACAAGGATGTACATTATCCCCTCTGTTATTCATTATCTATATGGATCACAATATGAAGGAAAGTTGTATTAAACCTGATATCAAAATTGGAGATGTTAATGTCAGCTATTTGCTTTATGCAGATGAATGTTATTATTGAAGACAAAGACAAAAGGCAATAAAAAGACAAAGACAATGAAAATAGGCAGAATCGTTGAAAATGTCAACTGCGTTGTGAATGGAGAACCTGTGGAACAAGTAAAACATTTCAGCCACTTAGGCACGATTTTTAGTGAGGATGGTAAATTAAATATGGAAATAGACAACGGAATCAACAAAGCTGGTATGGTAGGCAGTCAACTGAATAAATTTATATGGAACAAGAGAGAGAAATTAGCCAAAATTAGCTGTATACAAGACAGTATTCAAGCCTGTTTTAACTTATAGATCTGACAGCTGAGTCAGAAGTAAAACACTTGACCAAAGACTAGAGTCTGCAGATATGAGAGTCCTGAAAGGTGTGAACAGATGGCATCAATGGCAATATTATTAAAAACGAAGATATTAGGAAAGAACTTGACATTGTCAGCATCTAGGAGTGCGTTAGCAGAGCTAATCTCATGTGGTATGGTCACTTAAACAGAATGGGGGAGGAAAGATTAGCAAAACAAGTGACTGCCAGGTTGGCAGGAAAACGACCCACAGGAAGACCAAGATATAGGTGGATTGAGATGGTACAAAGTGCCATAGATGATAGAAATATAAGATCTGATAATGTTGGAGTTTTGACAAGTAACAGACTGATTTGGAGGAATATTGCAGACAGGAAGTTAGTAATGATGTAAATTTTTCATGTAGTACTATCATATCCCGTACACCCCTTGAAGGTACATAGCAGGAATCTGATGATGATAATTATGAACTCCTGCCACACCAGATACAATACACCATATGCTTCCTGTAGTCATTTGGCAGTAAGACATCAAAACAAACAACCTAAATACCAAAGATGTCTTCTGGTTCTGATAATACCTCAACATAAAAGTTGTGCTCTAGAACTATGTCCATTGTGCATCATCTTTACATTATTTTAAAATTAAATGCCATATATTCTATTTTAAGACATGGAACAAGCTTATATTCAATCCATATAGTTTGATGTCAGACTTTTATCTCCCATTTCAAGAAAGGGAGATAAAAGTCTGACATCAAACTATCAAACTCATTGCATTCCCCTCAAAGTCCTCTCTAGAATAATGAAGATCATCATTTGTCACCTTGTACTATAAGAAGGGGACAAATACCTTGGACAAGGGAGATGCATATATATAGTGGTGTACTTGGATTTTGCAAAGGCTTTTGATAGACTATCACATGACAAGCTCTTAAATAAACTGAAACAGGTGGGATTGAATAGCAGACCTGTATTGGATCACTGACTGGCTGTCGGATAGGTATCAGAAAGTTGTATATGGGGGTGCAGTATCTCAAAACAGAAAGGTCATCAGTGGTGTGCCGCAGGGGTCAGTTTTGGGGACATTGTTGTTCAATTTGTATGTTAATGATATTGGGTTGGGTTTAATTAATGACATCCAACTGTTTGTGGATGATGCAAAACTGGGGAGAGCAATGCACAGTCAGGCTGATGTTAATGCCTTACAAGAGGACTGAATAGATTGCATGAATGGGCAGGTAAGTGGAAATGTCAGTTCAATGTTGTGAAGTGTAAGGTTTTGAGATTTGGTAAGCAATGATGTGATGCAAAGTATACACTTGGTGGGGAAACTTACACAGAAGTAGAGGAGATGAGAGATCTAGGAGTGATGGCAGACAAGAACTTGAAATTCAGGGGCTACAATGCACAAGTTGTGAAGACATCACATTGAATAATGGCAATGATGCGGAGAACCCTGACATGCAAGAAATAGAGAGGTCATGATTCCATTGTATAAGGCCTTGATCAGGCCTCATATGGATTATTGCACACAGATTTGGTCACTGGGTTTTCATGGTGATGAGGATATGTTGGAAAGGGTACAGAGAAGATTCACAAAGGTAGTCAGTGGTCTTTGGAATGTGGAGTACAAGGACAGATTGAGAGAATGTCAGTTGCAGAGCCTGACATTCTCTCAACAGAATAGGAGAAAGAAGGGGGGATATGACTGAGACATATAAGCTGGTCAGGGGTTGTTATCAGGTAAACATGGAAGAGATTTTTCATAGAATGGGAGAGGAGAGTAGAACAAAAGGCCATTGATGGAAACTATATAAGGAGGGTGTGAGCAAGGGAGTGAGAAGCAGGTTTTTTTGCATGGAGGGTGGTTGGTAAGTGGAATGCATTGCCTGAGTGTGTTGTGGATGTGGACACATTGAATCAGTTTAAGACGCGGTTGGATGAGCATTGTATGCAATAGTGAGTACCTCCCAAGATGAGTCTCTGACTCCATAGAGGTCAAATGTTAATAATAATAATCATTTGACTTCTTCATTACCTGGAGGCCCACCAGTATGATTCTACCACTCTAGATCCATGGTACATATTTTCAGTACATATGGCATGGAATGATCTGATGAAAGTATGCTGTAGCTCCTATCTCTTCTAGGAGATGAGATGGGATCTGGCAATGATAGCAAATTGTCTTCCTTTTGTCTACTACTCCCACTTTCAACAAATGGGCAGTCAGTTTTTGATCTGATCAATGACAGTACACTATATTGGTACTGCGTCCTCTCTTCAGACCTCATTAATGCAAGAGTTCCCTGGGCTCTGAACACTTACGCTCTTTTTCTTCTATATACGTAGGTGGTCTGAAAAGTTCTCAGCCTGACAATGAAAAAACAAATTTATAATTTCAAAATTATTTTTATTTTTCAACATAATCTCCCTTAAGACTAATATATTTATTCCAGCAATGCTCCAGCGCCATTATCCCATCCTGTAGTGGTTCTCAGTAAGATCTGCAAAATACCCCTCTACAGCTGCAATCACCTCTCGATTCGAAGAAAAATGCTGACCAGCAAGGAAGAGTTTTAGTTTTGGGAAGAAACAGAAGTCAGAGGGAGTCAAATCTGGGGAATAGGCTGGATGTTCCAACAATTCAGTGCAGATCCCTTAATTTTTCCATTGCCAAAACACCTTTGTGGGCAGGTGCATTGTCCTGATGAAAAATGATTTTTTTTCTTCTGGAAACCAGATCTTTTCTCATGAATTTTTTTCACCTAGTCTAGTTAAAAGATCAGAATAATATTCCCCAGAATAATATTTGAAGTTGATTCCGTTGCCCTTTCCAGTAGAAATAACAAATATATCCAGTGTCCTTAAGACAGATGAAACTCTTTAATCAGCGTTTCCTCGAACATTCCTTTAGAAAATCGACTGCAATATCTTCTTTTATTTACTAATTACTTGCTGATGGTCTCAACTCCTCCAGTTTAAAGATTCACAGTTTTATTATTCCTTTTTGGAATCTACTATTAATATTCTTCTGACTGTCACATAAAACTAAATAAACTTCATAAGAACAAAATTCCTTTGGTCTGCATTCTTAAACTTCCATTTATCCTTTCTTTTAGGCTTGCATGGTGATCCAAATGCATTTTTGGAAATTATGGAGACAACTACCGTGTTTGAATAAAAACTTTAGTTTAATATTACTAAAATTTTACAATTCGACGTTTCGACCTTTATGTCAAGGTCATCTTCTGGAGCGTACAAATATACACAGGAAACAAGCTATACTACAATCATACTGGTTCGTTAAAGACACTGACTAACCGCTACCACAATTGTTGGCCTGACCTCTGGTGAGAAAAAAAAAAAAAAATTATACATCAACGCTAGAGTCCTATTATTTGTGTTGTCTACTATATACATATATTAACATCATTCCATCCAGTTGGAGTGGAATGGTTTCTAATACTAGCGGATTGGCTAGGGTCCTGACTTATGTTGAATCTTTCATATTAGGTTGGCTGAATGTGTGCCATCCAGATCCTTGGAAATTTCATACCATCTTTATTGTTGATATTTGGGTGGTTTATCAGGATTTCGCAGGATTCTTTAAATTTTCTTTCATACCATGTTTTTGTGCGATGTAAGGAGCAGGTGCTTTTCCAGTTGATTTGGTGTAAGGTGTTAAGTGCATGGTCTGAGAGGCCTGCTTCACCATAATGGTTTTATTTAATGTGTCTAATGTGTTCTTTCCATTTACTCTCTCTTGTTTTTCTTGTTACTTCAATACCAAACGCTCTCTCTGTCAGCTGTTAATCACGCATTATGTTATTTTGTTATTATATTACGCTAACAGAGTTAGCGTAATATAATAACAAAATAACATCAATAATGGACACATCGCAAGTGCCGACAATACATGTTATGAAATCAAAACTAATAATGTACTAACTGTACAAACATAAACAATTTGTAAAAATATTCATAATTTTAAATTATGATTATTTATACATGCTTTACATTTCATTTTGCCAAAATAAAATCAATAACAGGCACATTGCAAGTGCCAACTATACATGTTATGAAAACAAAACTAATATTGTACTAACAAAAATAATTTGTAAAAATATTCATAATTTTAAATTATGATTATTTTTACACTTTCATGGTCATGGGCATTGTTCCACTGAAAATCCATCGTTCTATTTTTCATTAAGTCAGTTAAAACATGAATAGTGGCTACCCAACCAGTGTTCTCCCTAGAAATTTTTACCAGCCGGGCGGAATGAAGCATTAGCCAGGCGTACAAAAAAAGATGCTGCACAGTATTTTCTATTATTTGTAACAATAATAACAGTGAAAGCTTCAGAATTTCATATTATCTTCATGGAATACCACCAACTAAAAGCTGACATCAATATAATATTAATATTGTAAATATAACTTTAGTGTTTGTTACATACTAAATAAACTTCAAATGCAAAAAGTTTCCATCATATTTAACTGAAAAATGTAAATTCCAATATCCATATAAACAAACAAATCTTAGCATAAAGAAGTGAATCTTCAATAGAATATTATAAAAACACACATTTTGAATATGAGTTAAGAAAGACCCTTTTTCATAACAAATTAAAATAGTAATTTTATTAGAAATTACTTCAAACAACAATAATATTTTATATAGTAATTATAACAAACAAGACTAGGATTTTTCTTATTTTCTCATTAAGTAATGAAAAACCTAGTAATGCTCACAGCTTAAAATTCTACACATTAATTCTTCTCTTCTTCTTAGAAGCCCAGTTGTCAGCAGCTTTTTCGTAATTAAAATCTGTTGGATCTGGTCCCTCCAGTGAAATCAGCATCTGATTATTTAGAGTGTTCTGACTGATGCGATTCTCATACAGGTTTTTATCCTTTTTAAGGCAGAGAAACCCCTTTCACATTCAGCTGTGCTCACAGGTTATGGCCAGTCCAACAACAGCTAGTTTTGCTAAATTTGGAAAAGACTCTTTGAGCTCAGATGTTGTTAATTTCAGCAGTAGTTGTCTTGGATCTAGATTTTTTGTATGACTGTCCATTAATCATTTTTGATGCAACTGCCTATTCTAGTTTAGTACTTTCATAGTTTAAAACTGTAGGACTTCCATTTCTAGAATAATAATCAAAAAGAATCTCGGAAGCCTCATGTTGATCATGACTTTTTGCATTGAAAAGTCTTGAAAAGCAGGAAATGATTGGCATATCTGGAAATCTTGCTTCTAGATGTTTAATAACTGTGCCTATGTATTTATCATATATTGTAGTCTTAAACATAATAACATTAGAATCTGAATAATCAATGTGAAGGTCTGACCATTCACCTGAAAGATGCTGATGAAGATTTTGAAAATGACTGCCAGGAGTGTCTTTCAATTCCATGATGGATAGTTTTCTGGCTTCTAAGAATGGCTGTTAGATCTTGAATGGGAACTCTTTTAACAAAAAAAGTCATTCATTCAAGATTTAACAAGAAACACAATTCTGAGCTAGAAATGCTTGCACTATTAGTTAAGTAAGAAAAATATAAAAGAAAACCTGTTACAATTACCTTAGAAAGAAGTAAAGTTGAGGAGAAAACTGTATGTCTAAGTAGAATTATATTGTTAAAATTATTGATGTCAAAATTATATTGTGTAAGAATGTAAATCTAAGTGCAAATAAAGGTTCAAAGGTTACTAGCTAGCTGCCTACGATGACGTACCGCTGCAATGGAAGCATTCGTGGAAGGTGAGCTGAACTCGCGTTCGGCGAAATGAGTGCTCTTCAAGGAGAAGAAGTGTGATGCAATCGCGTAGGAGCGAATAGGAGAGCACAGTGAGAGATCCTCCATTACGAAAAGAGGGAGCTACAAAGAAGAATAAAAAGTGATTTCATTCGGGTTTGAATCCCCGCATTTTTTCTGTTCCTGTTTTCTCGTGTGGACAAGCAGGGTGCTGACCAATCAATGGCACTGGAAGTAATCTCCTTCCCGGTTGCTAGCTGAAGGAGTCGGGCATGCTATACGTGAGCTGACGGCAGACACCAACTAGGGCCATTGGTAAAAGTTTACCGATGCGAAACAGCGGAAAAAGTTCCCCAAAAAGGATGGCCGAAATGACGATATCGATCCAGTAGATGAGCGTTTGTGCGGCAAAGTGCAAGGAATGGCAATTTGCGTCGATCAGCATAACCTCCATGTGGATGCAACTTGATAAAGCAGAAAGACATCTGACTACAAAGGACGGACGAAAAGAAGCACGATATCCTCTCAGGACACTGGTAACGTACAGTAAATTCCTTATTCTTGTAACAATTAGTATTGGGGCAAAGAGAGAAGAACAGATTTCTAATTGAGAAGAAAGAGAACTTTTAAGTGACTTTTGTGCTCAGTAACGTGTTAATCATATTGGACTAGTAGTCTGAAAGTCTGAGAGTATTGTAACACTTAGTTGAATGTGAATTGATCTTTGTTAGCAAGTTTTACTTAGAATTTTGAATTAGTGTTTTATGATGGATGTGTACTTATTAACCTAGAGATGTAAAATGAGAGTATTTTGACAATTAGAATGTTCCTTATAGCTCAGCTAGTGAATTAGAATTTTGATTTGACATACCTTTGATGTGTGGAAGTTTATTGTATGTAATACTGATAATTAATAAACATGTTTTTTCTATGCAAGTCCAACTTTGTCTGAACACGAGACTGAATTTACCACTCGCTAATGTTCGAACCTGTGAATAAGGGGAAATTAAAGAAAGTTTAGAAAGTTTAGGCCATGACTGCAATGTTGAAGTTTCTATAGGCACTTAATACTTTATCAAGATTAGGTAATACTTGAACTCTGGGAAGGTTTCTTTGCACAAGAATTCTTCATTGCTAGGACTCTGGCTGGTGCATCTACAATAAACAAATTTTGTAAGAGTTCCAAAAGGAGAAGCGGCCCCAGAGAGATAGGTTAGAGATTTCAGGCTTAGTAGGTACGACAGGGATAGAGGATAGAGAAATAACTGGAAAGTGACGCCATAACCAAGGTGTGCACAGAGAGACACATGATCTATAACATGGCTCTGTTTCAGTTAAGTCAACATCTTGCCTTTACCATGATCTAGACAAGTCAGATAAATGTGGTAACGCATCTGAAAGCATCATTAAGAAGCTATGAAATTGTATGCTCTGATATATTTACTTAATCCTTCAGCTGTGATATCATTTCATTCGGTGGCCTCTCTTTCCAATGCAGCTATAACATTCACCATGCATTCTCTTAGAGACTGTACTGCAGAATCATGAGACAGCCATCTAGTGTCACTAGCCATTTTAAGTTTAATCTGAGGACTGTTCAGTATATTTTGGATTTGGGTTAAACCAGCCATCCTGACTGAGGAATTTTGGAAGAAGAAAAACAATTGCCTTAAGATATCATTAAACATGACTAAATAAGGCACTTCAGCAGCTGCTTGGGCACTAGCAAGAGCCAGTGGTGGTTTACACAATGACAGTTGACCCATGAGTCCATCTGTTTTATCTTTGAGCAGTTTTGCAACTCCCTTTTGCTTTCCAATCATGACAGCTGCTCCATCAGATCCTAGGCCCACCAGATTACAAGTTTTTAAGCCTAGACTGTCAATGGTTTCAATTACTTTATTAGTTATAGTCTCAGCTTTGCCATCAATAATATTGCAAGTTGATACAAAACTAACCCTGACCTCTTTTCTAAGTCGACAAACATATTTAATGTACACAATCAGCTGTTTTAAAACTGAGATGTCTGTTCCCATAAAACACTGAAATAATCTGCAGAATGGATATTTTTCAGTATTTCAGATCTAATTTCTGAAATACTGAAATTAGATCAATCTAATGGGATCAATCAACTCTTGCATTATTCTTTCTCAGGTATAATGTGCATTTTTACCAACGTTAAGATGTTCTAAGTAGGAACAGCCCATAGCCTTGCAATGCTCAAGCAATTTTTCAAATAATGTAGTATGTGGTAACTCATTTTTTGCTAACCAATACAGATCTTAAAGTTTAAAGATCTTTAATGTCTGCAAATTATTCAAAATTGAAATTGATTTTTCAATTTGCACTATTCCAGTTTCTTCTAGTATACATTTTTCAATTATATCTGAACAAGAATCAGTGTGTTACTTGCTTTGTTCATGGTCAACCAAGCTTTCTTTTCAAAGTCTTCTGCATGGCATAGTCATCCAAGTCACTTCCTTGTTTTGGGTCGTCTCTTTCCATATTTTATACATGTGGAACACATCATTCCATTATCTTTCACCACTAATCAATGGAATTTTTTAAACCCACTCATTGTTAATATCCGATAAGCGGTGTTTAGATGCACATTTTACATTTGAAAGAGACTCTGCAGAAATCGACGATTCTGTTGTTGGTTTGGTGTCTTCGCTACTATGCTTATCAGTTTCATCTTTCTTAAAATAACTTAAGAGTGTGGTTTTCTGACTTGGCTTTTTACTCATTATGGGATAATTTAATAAATACAAAATATCATTGTTATTAAATTAATCAGAACAAATCACTGAATTGTGCACTGACAGTAATACCCGAGACACATAATGCATGTTATTTCGGTCCTTATTTACAGTCTTAACTCCTCCACTTTAAAGGCTCACAATTCTACGATTCCTTTTTCAGAATCTTCTATTAATATGCCCCCTATTGTAACAAAAACTTAATTTCCTAAGAACAAAATTTTGCCCCACCTGCATTCTTAAACTTACATTAGCTCTCTTTTGTCTATCCTCTGTTCTCTGATACCGAATGCTCTCGTTATCTTCATTACAATATTGAATGCTCTCTCTGTCAGCTGTCAATCACCCATCAAACTCCTTGGTGAGCATGTGCACTACATGAAAGTGGCAAGCAAGAAGTTATGTATAATTGCTGACGTGTCATCGCCGTTAGCGTTACGAGAATGTCTTTACAAAACACGGCACTTAATAATTTTAAACTCAATCCTGTTCCTTTACCACAACAAAATTTCTGAAATTAATACAACTATTCAAATCCAGTAAGTACATAATTATTTTTTAAATGCTTCACATTTCATTTTGACAAAATAACATCAATAACATGCATATCGCAAGTGCCAACAATATGTGGTATGAAACCAAAACTAATAAGTACTAACATAAACAATTTGAAAATATTCAGAATTTTAAATTACGACTATTTTTACAGGTGTGCATCAAAGTGAATATCCAAAGCTCTCGAGATTGGCTTGCAGAGTAAGAAATTGAGCTGGTCTCACGAGTATCGCGACTCTCCGGTTCGATTCTCATGACTGTTAATTAAAAAATGTCTAAAATTATTTTTCCATTCTTGCTCATTATTTAGCCATGTCAATTCACATCATTAATTAGCCGGGCAGTTAGTAAAACCAGCCGGGCAGTGGGTCCAACATTCTTTTACATCCAACTGCAACCCCCCCCTCCTTTCCCACAAAAGCTTCTCCTCTGTCTTTCACTCCATCTACTTCCCTAATTTATAATTAGGGAAGTAGATGGAGTAATTCCATAATTGCACTTCCTTATTATTCATGTGCAAAAATGTGTTCAATTGTGTGAAAATGATCATGTATCATTATTAAATAAATAAATAATACATGGTATGTGTCATTCATAAATGCATGCCTCATAGAATGATAACTAAATTTCAAGTAGTTAACATATTTGCTTCAACACCTGTGAGCTATACACGGTAAAAATTAGTCAAACATTACCAAACTGTTTAAAATTGATCAGGTCCATGATTAAATACATGACTATGATCAGCATTTAAAAACACACACATCTGCTAGGGGTGCTTAAGGGTCAAAGCTGTATAACTGAGAGGAGACCTCCACATAGCCTTTAAAGGAATGCGGAGAACCGACCAGGGCTTCTGACCTAATGTCCAATCCTCACCTTCTCGTGGTGCACCCTGTTGGGTATCTACTTTGATACTGAACGAACGAGGATGGGCTGGCAATTTGGGATTTAGCCGACCAAATTGTATTCTTATTGGTTAAACCAAAATAAAAAATGATGGTACAACATGACAAAATTTCATGCCGGCTGGGGCGTCGCCCGGTTAAACAAGGCCCCCGTTGTTTTCGCCAGGGAACCAGGGCGAACAGCGAAAAGTCAGCTACTGGAACAAATCTGAAAACAAACCCCAACTCAACATCACCAGAGTTAAAGATCGGTACTATCAACGTAAGAAGCCTGAATGGCAAAGAAATGGAGCTAGCTGAGGAATTAGATAAGTACCAGATCGACATAATAGGGGTGACTGAAACAAAAAAGACCAAAACTGGTGAGATCTTTCTGAGCAATAAATACAAAATGTTATATTCAGGCAATACCAATCAAGGAAAAGAAGGAGTAGCCATAGTATTCAACACAAAATACGAGGCTAATCTTCTTGAATGGCAGTCAGTCTAAAGTAGAGTAATGTGGGCAAATATGACAATGGGGAACTGGACAATGAGACTTATTTGTGCCTATGGTCCCACAGAAGGTTCTACTAAGGTAGAAGTGGAGGAATTTTTTGAGGCTTTAGAAAAAGCAACTGACACAATGAAAAAGGAAAAGTTGGTCCTTGTTGGGGATCTAAATAGTAGAGTAGGAAATGATTGTGAGACATACAAAAATATTTTGGGAAAATTTGGAGAAAAGAGCAAAGCTAATAATAATGGCAAATATCTGTTGGATTTCTGCTCAGGACATGGACTGGTTATTACTAACACCATGTTCCAACATAAAAATGTGCACAAATTCACATGGAGAGAAGAGGCTAGGAATAAGAAAAGTCTCATTGACTATGTTATTGTTGATAGTGATGTTTTCTCCCTGGTGCAGGACACCAGAGTGTACAGAGGATTTGAAATTGGAAGTGATCACTATTTAGTCTTGAGCAGGATAAAATTGAATTTCATATTGAAAAGAATAACATGTAAGAAAGTTTTAAAGCGAATAAAAGTTGAGCAGCTCTCAGATGTTAACTGTAGACTAAAATACAGAAATATTATTGAAAAGAAAATGAAAGAGTTTGAGAACAGGAATCAAACCTTGGAGATTCAGTGGCAAACTCTGAAGGAAACATTGATTGATTCTGCCAGAGAGGCATGTGGTGAGGTTGTGTGCAAAGATAAAAAAATCAGAACTCCCTGGTGGACACAGGAAGTTAAAGAGGCAGTGAAGGAAAAGAAAAAAGCATATCAAAAGTTCCTGGCAAATAAGTCAGCTTTTACTCTTACAGAATACAGAGACAAATGTAAGAAAGCTAAACAGTGTGTAAAACTAGCTAAACAAAAGTCATGGGAGGACTTTGGCAAGAATATAGAAAATAAATATCAAGAAGGTGGCAAAATATTCTGGAGGTTGTTGAAGAAGCTTAGGAATGGAGGAAAGAGTGCTGTAAAAGGAATTAGAGATGATAAAGGTGAAATGAAAACAGGAGAAAAAGATATCCTTGAAGTATGGAGTAATTACTTTGAAAAACTGCTAAATGAAACAAGCAGTGATGACAGCACAGTGATAAAAAACACTGACCAGGCATGCAGTCAGGAATACATATCCATACTTGAAGTAGAAAAAGCCATCAAAGGCTTGAAATGTGGAAAGGCAGCAGGAGTAGATGATATTCGACCAGAAATGCTGAAGTATGGTGGTATAAGAGTCTTACAGTGGCTGCACTGCATAGTTCAGAAAGCCTGGACAGAGGGACGAATTCCCGATGATTGGAGTAGAGCTCTCATAGTACCCATATATAAAAAGGGAAATAAAACTGAATGTGAGAATTACAGAGGTATTTCCCTACTGAGTGTTCCTGGAAAGATCTATGCAAGTATACTTGAGAAACGGTTGAGAAGAATTGTGGAAGAAAAGCTTGGTGAAGAACAAGCTGGATTCAGGCCAAATAGAGGCTGTCAGGATCAGATCTTCACTTTACGACAAATAGTCGAGAAAGCATGGGAATATAACAAAGATCTGTATTTAAGTTTTGTAGATTTGGAAAAGGCATATGACAAGGTGCCAAGAGAGAAGCTATTCAATACGCTGCAGTTATATGGTGTCAATGGGGCATTATATCAAGCAATACTTAGTCTTTATTTGAGTTGTGAGTCAGCAGTTAGAATTGAAGGAAGTACAGGAAGATGGTTTAATGTTAAATCTGGTGTGAGACAAGGATGTACATTATCCCCTCTGTTATTCATTATCTATATGGATCACATTATGAAGGAATCCGGTATTAAACCTGATATCAAAATTGGGGATGTTAATGTCAGCTCTTTGCTTTATGCGGATGATGTTATACTTCTAAATAAATCCGCTACAAGTCTACAAGATTCTCTGACTAAATTGAATAGCTGTTGTAATAGATATGGTATGAAGGTCAGCAATAAAAAGACAAAGACAATGAAAATAGGCAGAATCATTGAAAATGTCAACTGTGTTGTGAATGGAGAACCTGTGGAACAAGTAAAACATTTCAGCTACTTAGGCACAATTTTTACTGAAGATGGTAAACTAAATATAGAAATAGACAACAGAATCAGCAAAGCTGGTATCGTGGGAAGTCAATTGAATAAATTCATATGGAATAAGAAAGAAATTAGTCGGAACACTAAATTAGCTGTATACAAGACTGTGTTCAAACCAATTTTAACTTATGGATCTGAGAGCTGGGTCAGAAGTAAAACACTTGACCAAAGACTAGAGACTGCAGATATGAGAGTCCTGAGAAAGATTAGAGGTGTGAACAGATGGCATCAATGGCAATATCATATTAAAAATGAGGATATTAGGAAAGAACTTGACATTGTCAGCATCCAGGAATGCGTTAGCAGAGCCAATCTCAGATAGTATGGTCACTTAAATAGAATGGGAGAGGAAAGATTAGCAAAACAAGTGTTCTCTGCCAGGTTGGCAGGAAAACGACCCAGAGGAAGACCAAGATATAGGTGGATTGATACGGTACAAAGTGCCTTAGACGATAGAAATATAAGATCTGATAATGTTGGAGTCTTGACAAGTAACAGACTGATTTGGAGGAAAATTGTAGATAGGAAGTTAGTAATGATGTAATTTTTTCATGTAGTACTGTCATATCCTGTACACCCCTTGAGGGTACATGGCAGGAATTTGATGATGATGATGATGATGACATCTGCTAATCCGTGATGGATGGGAATTCTTTTCTGATGAGTAAGAATCAGAAGAGTTTCAGTTTAATCGTCTGTTTTATTTACATAATGCCAATTGTTTCATGTTTTATGCTATAAATAAACAGTTTTTTTTTTTTTTTTTTGCATGTTTACATTACTTATTTCACCCATTAGGAATGGTGGTCATTACAAATGCCTGTTTGGTTATTATTTTTTTTTGTTGTAATGGAAGAAAGGATAGGATATGCACACATCATTTTAAGTTCTAGAGGCAATCATAATTCATGAATGCACTAATAATATAGTTATATGTGTATTTTTATTAAGAGTTTTTTTAATGATAGTGAATGGTTTTCAATATTTATAGTGGCAGAGAAGAAATTGTTTTTATAAAAGTGATTAATGATATAAGTGTTAGAAGTGCAAAGATAGTGAAAAATAGCATCATTACAAAAAAAAAAAATAATAATAATAAATAAATAAAAAAAAACAATAATAATAAATGGTCTTGTATCTTTGTGTAAAATGCGTGTTTTTTTTTTTCTTTGCAGACTGATGAACACACTAATGCATAAGTAGTTAACACATTTGCTTTTTGACTTCACATCAAGTTATTCAAATATTACTTAATTCACAGTACAAAACAGTGGTAGTTATACAGAGGCACTTCAATACTGATAGTTATACAGTGCAAAAATTAGCCATAGAATTAAAAAAAATTTAGGAACTGATTAAATACATGACTGTGATATATCAGGCAACTGTGTAGAGTACATCCTTCTGAATTACTTCACCTTTGGTATCAGTGGAAGCTGACCCAGAAGAGATAAGACCTTAATAAAGGTTAAAACTGATCTAGGTAGTGCCCCTTCCCATAATGTATAGCATTATAGACACCTGAATATATACAAGTAGCCTAGTTGTGAATAAACTTCAAGCACAAACTTGTTTACTTACACTTAAAGGATTAAATAAGAATATAATTTCCTGGCATTTTAAATGTAGTGTCTGACTAGTGAGTCAGCACAAAATTTTTCTATATTTCACGGATTAGATTTTCACAGCTATTGGACATTTTTCCAAACATTACCTTATATGACCATATAGCTGAATAATAAAGTAGAAAAAAAACTATTTATTTCTAAAAAGCACTACTAGTTTCATCTTTCTAGAAGATTTCACTGGGTGTATTATGTAGAAGTGAAAAAATTCAGAGATACATAAAAATACATTACTTGAGTACATTCACCATAGTTTTAATTTATTAACAGACTTATTTTTCACGGTATTAACAACACTTTTATCACAAAGATGTTTTATTAACGCTTATATTTCGCTGATTTTCAACTCAGCATCATTGGAGCACAATACACTTGTATACATGACAGTGAGTGAGTGAAACAATATAATTGCAAAAGACAAAAGCTCTATAACAAGAACTAATCAACGTGTTAAATCCTGAAATATGGACTGTCTTACAGCACATCTCCAAAGTTGCAGCAAAAAAAAAAGAATTCACAAAAGTAAAAAGCAAACCCCTAAAGAAATATGAACTCCTACAACAGCGCCAACATACGAAGTCCCGACCACAACTTCGACGAGACCACGTGGTCGTAAACCTATCGTCAGAAACAATCACTGAAGAAGCCAAAAACGCTCTCAGTCTAGGACATAACTTTGCCATCATGCCCAAACAAATTTCTAAACTAGAAATTATGATGAAAGTAGAATGAGGTATCCACGATCATCTACCAGCAATGGCCAATAACGTGTGACTAGATATAGCAAGTTTGCTAAACAAGACTAAGCCTCCAAGAAGCAATATGCCACATAAGCAAATAACTGCCCTAAAAAAGTTATATAATAATAAAAATATTTTCGCTGATTTTCAACTCAGCATCATTGGAGCACAATACACTTGTATACATGACAGTGAGTGAGTGAAACAATATAATTGCAAAAGACAAAAGCTCTATAACAAGATCTAATCAACGTGTTAAATCCTGAAATATGGACTGTCTTACAGCACATCTCCGAAGTTGCAGCAAAAAAAAAGAATTCACAAAAGTAAAAAGCAAACCCCTAAAGAAATATGAACTCCTACAACAGCGCCAACATATGAAGTCCCGACCACAACTTCGATGAGACCACGTGGTCGTAAACCTATCGTCGGAAACAATCACTGAAGAAGCCAAGAACGCTCTCAGTCTAGGACATAACTTTGCCATCACGCCCAAACAAATTTCTAAACTAGAAATTATGATGAAAGTAGAATGAGGTATCCACGATTTTCTACCAGCAATGGCCAATAACGTGTGACTAGATATAGCAAGTTTTCTAAACAAGACTAAGCCTCCAAGAAGCAATATGCCACATAAGCAAATAACTGCCCTAAAAAAGTTATATAATACTAAAAATATTATCATTACAAAAGCCGATAAAGGAAATGCAACAGTTATCATGAATCAAGAAGAGTATAACAGAAATATGCAAGATCTCATATGTGACAGTTCCACATATCAAATTATACATCAAGACCTTACGATGTCTCAAAAGAAAAAAGTCTGAAAATTACTGAAAAAAGTGACATCATGGCCCAAAGAAATCATCAGGAAAATAAAACTAATTCATGTTAAACCACCCCGTATTTATGGCTTACCAAAAATCCACAAAACTAATATCCCCCTACGTCCCATAGTTGATAGCATAGATAGTCCCACATATAAACTGGCCCGGCATTTAGCCAAGTCGCTTCCCCCCTCCACACACACACTGGCAACTCCTCTACTTTTGTAAAAAATTCAGTCCATTTCAAAATACTGGTTAAAAATCTATTCTTAAAAGATTCAGACATAATGGTTAGTTTCGATGTCACCTCCTTATTTACCAATGTACCACATATAGACACTCTTGATTTAATCAAGTCTAAATTTCCCCCTGATATTTTTGAATTATTTCAATTTACCATGAATGCAGGTTACTTTACATGGGGAGGAAAATTCTATAAACAGATTAATGGTACTGCTATGGGTTCCCCCCCTCTCCCCCATTAGCAAATTTTTACATGGAACACTTTGAAAACAAAGTACTTACCACAGCTACATACAAGCCATGTGTGGTTATGCTATGTAGATGATGTGTTTGCCATCTGGCCCCATGGACAAGACACTCTGGATGCTTTTGTCACCTACCTAAACAGCCAACACCCCAAAATTGACTTCACAGTAGAAAAAGAATCAAATAACTGTTTACCATTTCTTGACACATTAGTCACCCGCCTTTCAGATGGATCAGTATCTTTTTCTATTTACAGAAAGCCTACACACACAGGAAGATACCTACATAAACACCAACAGTATGGCATTTTAAAAACACTTACACACAGAGCCAGAGCCATTTGTTCTAACGATACAGCTCTGACCAGTGAACTCCAATACCTGAGCCATACGTTCTTAGCCAACAGCTACAATCCCTACAAAATAGATAAAATAATACAAATGCCCATTACTCTGCCCTCCCCTAATACACAAGAATACAACATGACCATTTCTATTCCCTATATCAGAGGTGCATCAGAAAAGATAACCAAAGTATTGTTGAAACATGGCCTTCGCAACACTTTCATACCTCATGTCAAGCTGGCAACTCTGATCTGCTCGCCTAAGGATAAACTTCGCCCTTTAGCACACCCAGGAGTGTATGAAGTTCCTTGTGACTGTGACTCGGCCAATTATGGGCAAACAGGAAGATCAGTGAACATTCGCCTGAAAGAACATGAAAGATACATTTGCTACTATTACCATAGCAAGTCAGGACTGGCAGACCACGCTATGGACACTCCTCCACACAGAATTAGATGGAGGAAAACGAATGTGCTAGTTAGGAGTCGTTATAGATCTGAAAGATTATTTTTTGAGTCAGCAATGGCTTTGAAGAATTCTCCCAACCTTAACAAATACGGTTGCATTAATTTGCCAAAAATTTGGGAGACGGTTATCCTAAGAAAAACTCCTGGATAGCTGCCCCCCCCTGTTAGAGGGTGCCAAAAATAGGACTTCATCATCATCATCATCATCATCATCATCAAATTCCTGCCATGTACCCTCAAGGGGTGTACAGGATATGACAGTACTACATGAAAAAATTACAAAAAATAGGACTTTAGATGTTGAAAGTTTATTTTTCCCTTGGTTAGACTATAATAAATTTAGTTTAATCCTTTATCCAAGTGTGAGCAAACAAAGTTTGTGCCTGAAAGTATCTTCAGGACTGGAGTAAGGTGGTACAACACCAGACAACTTGTTGCAAAGGTGGAGCAAGCTAACATCACTCCTATCTCAGTATCTCCCATAATTCAAAACACATCTCCTTGCGGATATGTATAATGTCATGCATTAAGGGAAGGGCCACTACCCAAATGCCATCTATCGCCTATCATCACCACCACTAGTATTTTCCATACAATCACAAACATCCATGCCCATGGCAGGATTCGAACCCGCAGCCTTCTGGCTGGAGAGTGGATACGCTGATCACTTGGCCAATCAGGCCAGCTATGATAATTCAAATACTAGATAAAATAAGCAATTAATTTTTACTCACCACTCTTCAATTATTAATGACTCCTTGTGGGCAACAGGAATAAATTCTTTATCAGGCGTGTCATCAACACTCATACTACGGATGGAGGTGATATCTTCTAATGAAACAGGTGTGGCAGACATACCCTGAGAACCATAGCCACTGGAAACTATGCTTGGAGTGCCTGCCTTTGTCTACAATCAGAAAGTTAAAAAGTATTTGAAATGTAAGAATAAAAAAATTCAAAATGTCTATGCAAATATGCAAAATCAATTCACAGTGAAGAACTTATGGAGACACAATACACATGTTAGAATGATTACTTTATTTAATACTAGGAAAGTAACACATTCAACGTTTCGACCTCTGTATTAAGGTCATCATCAGGAAAAATATATATGTATAAGATGCAAGCTACATGACACTGCACTATACAAAAGTAAGAAGAATCTAAATGCTTGTTAATCATTTAACCTAGCCTGACCTCTTGTAGAAAAAAAAAAAAAAATAAATAAATAATAAAGAAAATAAAAAGAAATATATATATAAAAAATTTATACTTAAAAATAAAATAAAAACGAACTATATTAAACGTTCTAAAGTCCTCTCGTATTCAGATTTTCTTCTGTTTGGGCTTGTTCTGATTGCTATGCAGATTGCTGATGGGTCCTCCATATTCTTGGGATGATTAATCCATCATTTTTGTTTTCAGGTTTGGATAATGTTGCACTTCACAAGCTTCTTTGAATTTGAATTAGTTTTTTGGTTGTTACAACCAAAAAAAAAACAAAAAAAAAAACTAATATCCATTACGCCTGCACTCCCAGAATTTATGGCCTGCCAAAAATACACAAAACAAACACCACTACGACTGATAGTTGAAGGAATCGACAGCCCTAATTATCACTTAGCCAAGAAATTAGCAGCCAAACGATGTAAGTCAAATGACATATGAAACTTGTCAGGTTTGTTTATTTTTATATATCTTAATAAACATGTGGTCGCAATACCAGAATCTTTCTTTTGAAGATTTATTAGTTAGTTTGACATAACTGTCCTTTTCACTAATGTCCCAATCAATGATACTATTCTTCTCTTACAAAATATATTTCTGCCCAACATCACGGCCCTCTTTGCCCATGTACTCCGTTCCAGGTATTTCGTGTGGCAAAATGATTTTTACCTACAAAAGAAAGGTACGGTCATGGGCTCACCACTCTCCCCTCCCAGCTAATTTTTACATGGAAGACTTTGAGCAACGAGGTTTAGATTCGGCCAGCCTAAAGCCCAAAGTCTAGCTCAGATATGTTGATGATATTTTTGCCATTTGGCCCCATGGACGCAAAACTTCAAATACATTCCTAAGCTACCTGAACAAACAACACAAACGTATCCAATTCACCATTGAAATTGAAAACAACAACTCTCTTCCTTTTCTAGACACACTTCACATGTCTTCTCTCAGGCTGTCTCTCCTTTACAGTCTACTGCAAACCTACAGACAGGAGACAATACATACATAAAAATTCATACCACCATCCAACATAGAAACTAGGGATCATCAGAACACTCAAACACAGAGCCATAACAATTTGCTACAATGAACAAGCTCTGAACCAAGAATTTGAAATCATTAACCAAGTATTTGTAAAAAAATGACTACAATAAAAAATTTAAAAAAATAATAAAAAAAAAAAAAACGGTTCACAAGATCCTCCATAAAAATGCCATTAAAAACAAAAAAAAATTATAAAAATGCCAAAAGTCATACATTAGGGGCATTTCAGAAAAAATAGATAGAACACTACTTAAATACATTAAGCCTACCTTCAAACCCTTGACAAAATTAAGAAATTTACTTAGCTCTTTCATATCTGAAAGAGAAAGAAAGAAAGAAAGAAAGAAAGAAAGAAAGTTTTCCATAATGTAGTTGTGGCATTTGTCCTCCAGCTGAAAAAAACTGAGTTTTCGTCCCATCTAGATGTGAGGAATTTATACTTATAAATAATTTTGAAATTACAGGTATGTTTGCTAGTATAAGGTTTTTTTTTCACCTCTTGTCAAAGAGGGTTTTCATACCTTTCCTTGGTTGTAATGCCAACCGGTTTAAACTTATTTAAGAAAAAATTAAGTTTAGGAAAGCCTAATTATTTGCTGTGACATGACAACAGGCAGAGTACATAATGAAGATGAGATAAAAATTTTTCTGTTATATTTATTGTGCAGGAGTGTAATTGTTCCAAATGTAACTAACACTTACATTGAAAGTGAAATTCATTCTAACACTCAACTTTATATGCATAGCATTAATGGTTAGCAATAATCATACTTGCTAGTGAAAAGACAACAAAAAAAAAAAAAAACTTTTTTTGTTGTCAAATTTCAAATATGATTTCTCTCTCCCCTCACATTTCAATTTATTTCTGCTTTATGATCATAACTGAACTCGATGCCAATAGTCTATTGTCTTTTGTACAGAACATGTGGAGCTATGTGTTCAATTTTTGAGATAAGCTGACATCTAAAAGATGTTATAATTTTGTTTTATGATGGATTTTTAAAAATTTTTCCAAATATAGGTCAAAGCCTAGAATGGTAATGTATACACAGAACAGACCAGAAGCAAGTAAGAAAATTATCATGGATAATCATGAAAAGATGTATTTTGTAATTGCATTCTTATATAGTTACATCTTCATTATTATAATATTGAATAATGTTACCGTATAAGAATGCAATTTTTTGGTCCACTTGTGATAAAAACAAGAAAAATAAAATTATTATAATTTTGTTTAGACAATAGAAATGCAATTAAAAAAAAAGAAAAAGAAAGAAAAAAAAAGAATTTTTCTTAAAGCAGTCTGTAACCAAGGGCTCCTTAAACAAAGTTTGTACTTTCCCATACAAACTTTGTCTGCTTACACTTGGATAAAGGATGAAACCAAGAATATAATTTTTTGGCATGTTTAATTATAGTATAACCAAGTGAAAAAACTTCAACATCTATCTCAAATCCAGAGTATTCTAGTAATAATGTGTAACACCTTTTGACTACAGTACTTGTATATGGAAATATGACTTCTGCATTACTTCAACCTTGATATCACCTCTTGGTCTGGCTCTCATTCATGAGACCTCAATAAATGTTGAATTGGGCTTCCAGTCTTAAAATTCTGCTATTTAAGCAATATAGCTCTAAAAAAATCAACAGTGGTTGCAGACATACTACAACATTCTGTGCTTAACTCTAAGATTGCTACAACATTCTAGCATTGACATTCTTTCCATGAAAAAAAGTTACATTGGGTATAAAGAAATCTTTAATCTCTTTCACTGAACTTCTGCAGATCCAATTGGATCTTTAACATTGGAGATCCATTCTGTGACATCTGCCCACTTGCCATGCATATTTGGAACAGATCATATATGTTGGGAATTCCATTACTTACAACAGAACAGGTTATTTTTTTTTTGCAGTACCCACCACCTGTCAGCAATCATCATCATCATCATCATCATCAAATTCCTGCCATGTACCCTCAAGGGGTGTACAGGATATGACAGTACTACATGAAAAAATTACATCATTACTAACTTCCTATCTACAATTTTCCTCCAAATCAGTCTGTTACTTGTCAAGACTCCAACATTATCAGATCTTATATTTCTATAGTCTAAGGCACTTTGTACCGTATCAATCCACCTATATCTTGGTCTTCCTCTGGGTCGTTTTCCTGCCAACCTGGCAGAGAACACTTGTTTTGCTAATCTTTCCTCACCCATTCTATTTAAGTGACCATACCATCTGAGATTAGCTCTGCTAACACATTCCTGGATGCTGACAATGTCAAGTTCTTTCCTAATATCCTCATTTTTAATATGATATTGCCATTGATGCCATCTGTTCACGCCTCTAATCTTTCTCAGGACTCTCATATCTGCGGTCTCTAGTCTTTGGTCAAGTGTTTTACTTCTGACCCAGCTCTCAGATCCATAAGTTAAAATTGGTTTGAACACAGTCTTGTATACAGCTAATTTAGTGTTCCGACTAATTTCTTTCTTATTCCATATGAATTTATTCAATTGACTTCCCACGATACCAGCTTTGCTGATTCTGTTGTCTATTTCTATATTTAGTTTACCATCTTCAGTAAAAATTGTGCCTAAGTAGCTGAAATGTTTTACTTGTTCCACAGGTTCTCCATTCACAACACAGTTGACATTTTCAATGATTCTGCCTATTTTCATTGTCTTTGTCTTTTTATTGCTGACCTTCATACCATATCTATTACAACAGCTATTCAATTTAGTCAGAGAATCTTGCAGACTTGTAGCGGATTTATTAAGAAGTATAACATCATCCGCATAAAGCAAAGAGCTGACATTAACATCTCCAATTTTGATATCAGGTTTAATACCACATTCCTTCATAATGTGATCCATATAGATAATGAATAACAGAGGGGATAATGTACATCCTTGTCTCACACCAGATTTAACATTAAACCATCTTCCTGTACTTCCTTCAATTCTAACTGCTGACTCACAACTCAAATAAAGACTAAGTATTGCTTGATATAATGCCCCATTGACACCATATAACTGCAGCGTATTGAATAGCTTCTCTCTTGGCACCTTGTCATATGCCTTTTCCAAATCGACAAAACTTAAATACAGATCTTTGTTATATTCCCGTGCTTTCTCGACTATTTGTCGTAAAGTGAAGATCTGATCCTGACAGCCTCTATTTGGCCTGAATCCAGCTTGTTCTTCACCAAGCTTTTCTTCCACAATTCTTCTCAACCGTTTCTCAAGTATACTTGCATAGATCTTGCCAGGAACACTCAGTAGGGAAATACCTCTGTAATTCTCACATTCAGTTTTATTTCCCTTTTTATATATGGGTACTATGAGAGCTCTACTCCAATCATCGGGAATTCGTCCCTCTGTCCATGCTTTTTGAACTATGCAGTGCAGCCACTGTAAGACTCTTATACCACCATACTTCAGCATTTCTGGTCGAATATCATCTACTCCTGCTGCCTTTCCACATTTCAAGCCTTTGATGGCTTTTTCTACTTCAAGTATGGATATGTATTCCTGACTGCATGCCTGGTCAGTGTTTTTTATCACTGTGCAGTCATCACTGCTTGTTTCATTTAGCAGTTTTTCAAAGTAATTACTCCATACTTCAAGGATATCTTTTTCTCCTGATTTCATGTCACCTTTATCATCTCTAATTCCTTTTACAGCACTCTTTCCTCCATTCCTAAGCTTCTTCAACAACCTCCAGAATATTTTGCCACCTTCTTGATATTTATTTTCTATATTCTTGCCAAAGTCCTCCCATGACTTTTGTTTAGCTAGTTTTACACACTGTTTAGCTTTCTTACATTTGTCTCTGTATTCTGTAAGAGTAAAAGCTGACTTATTTGCCAGGAACTTTTGATATGCTTTCTTCTTTTCCTTCACTGCCTCTTTAACTTCCTGTGTCCACCAGGGAGTTCTGATTTTTTTATCCTTACAGACAACCTCACCACATGCCTCTCTGGCAGAATCAATCAATGTTTCCTTCAGAGTTTGCCACTGAATCTCCAAGGTTTGATTAATGTTCTCAAACTCTTTCATTTTCTTTTCAATAATATTTCTGTATTTTAGTCTACAGTTTACATCTGAGAGCTGCTCAACTTTTATTCGCTTTAAAACTTTCTTACATGTTATTCTTTTCAATATGAAATTCAATTTTATCCTGCTCAAGACTAAATAGTGATCACTTCCAATTTCAAATCCTCTGTACACTCTGGTGTCCTGCACCAGGGAGAAAACATCACTATCAACAATAACATAGTCAATGAGACTTTTCTTATTCCTAGCCTCTTCTCTCCATGTGAATTTGTGCACATTTTTATGTTGGAACATGGTGTTAGTAATAACCAGTCCATGTCCTGAGCAGAAATCCAACAGATATTTGACATTATTATTAGCTTTGCTCTTTTCTCCAAATTTTCCCAAAATATTTTTGTATGTCTCACAATCATTTCCTACTCTACTATTTAGATCCCCAACAAGGACCAACTTTTCCTTTTTCATTGTGTCAGTTGCTTTTTCTAAAGCCTCAAAAAATTCCTCCACTTCTACCTTAGTAGAACCTTCTGTGGGACCATAGGCACAAATAAGTCTCATTGTCCAGTTCCCCATTCTCATATTTGCCCACATTACTCTACTTGAGACTGACTGCCATTCAAGAAGATTAGCCTCGTATTTTGTGTTGAATACTATGGCTACTCCTTCTTTTCCTTGATTGGTATTGCCTGAATATAACATTTTGTATTTATTGCTCAGAAAGATCTCACCAGTTTTGGTCTTTTTTGTTTCAGTCACCCCTATTATGTCGATCTGGTACTTATCTAATTCCTCAGCTAGCTCCATTTCTTTGCCATTCAGGCTTCTTACGTTGATAGTACCGATCTTTAACTCTGGTGATGTTGAGTTGGGGTTTGTTTTCAGATTTGTTCCAGTAGCTGACTTTTCGCTGTTCGCCCTGGTTCCCTGGCGAAAACAACGGGGGCCTTGTTTAACTGGGCGACGCCCCAGCCGGCATGAAATTTTGTCATGTTGTACCATCATTTTTTATTTTGGTTTAACCAATAAGAATACAATTTGGTCGGCTAAATCCCAAATTGCCAGCCCATCCTCGTTCGTTCAGTATCAAAGTAGATACCCAACAGGGTGCACCACGAGAAGGTGAGGATTGGACATTAGGTCAGAAGCCCTGGTCGGTTCTCCGCATTCCTTTAAAGGCTATGTGGAGGTCTCATCTCAGTTATACAGCTTTGACTCTTAAGCACCCCTGTCAGCAATGGGAAGAGAATATTGATTTTTATACTTAATGAATTAAAATATCATTAATGGATGGTAAGAAAGAAACGTGGATTTGAAAACCAGCAATATGACATACAAATGCTTTATAATATTGTATTGTGAAATTTTATTGTTCATGAGATGATTTTTATATTTAGAAAGAAGCATTCTATTTTTACTATGAGAGGTATTTTAAATGGCTCTATCCAATTAGTTCACAATGTGGTTAATTGCAGGGATGACTGGAGAGCAATTCCAGACAGAGAAAGCCAACTCGAGGCGATTAACTCAGATAAGGTTTAGTTTCAATCTTTTGGCTGTTTATCTGCATGAGACTGGTGAAAAAGGAAAACTGATAGCCTTTTTTGGTTATATGATGATATAAAAGAGATGAGGCCTTTTCTCTCTCTCATACTATCTATCTGTCTTTTCTTTCTCCTCATACTATTATTCTTTTGCACCTCTAGGACTATGATGAGCACCCATTTATTTTTTCACCTCAATAAAGGTCGATACCAGTATGGGTAGTGGTCCTTCCCATAATGCATAACATTATACATGTCTGTAAGGTTATGTGCATTGCATTATGGGATACTAAGGCATCTGATGTGAAGTCATTAGCCTTTATACACAAGTAGCCCAGTCATGAAGTGACTTCATGCACAAACTTTGTTTGCTTACAGTTGGATAATGGATGAAACCAATAACATAATTTCTTGTCATCTTTAATTTATGATATTTTATTTAATTTCCAAGTTCACAAATGTGTTATATATTCATTTGGGAAAATTATCTTATGTAGGCCAAATAAATGAAAGTTCTTAAAGTTTAATACAGCTATTTTCCTGAAGTTCTGTAACAATACATGCACAAAAAAATATTAAACTTCAACTGAATTCCATAAAGACAAGACCACTGTACGATGTACTCAAGAGTTCAAATATGAGGCTTACCTGTAAATCCACCAAACTATCACAAGTAAATGAATGCTGAATTCCTAATTTTTCTTGTTCTGTTGAATCAACTTCTATACTTTCTGTGCTACTTTTCATTTCACTCAAGCGAGTTGTGACTGTTTCACTTTCAGGTCCACGATAAGATTCAAATTCTGTAAATTCATCATCATCATTCTGATTCTGCATAAAATGCTTGCAATTTTTTTTATGCCTTTCATCCTCGTCTCCAGACTATAAAAATTAAATAAACACATATAAGAACTATCTTTTCAAGATATCAAGTAATTTTATATAAACTTAGTTTTTAAATTTTAATTAAAATTTTAATTTTAATTTTGTCTAAGAACTATTTTGTCATCTATAAATGTAGCTGCCAAATAATAATCATTTTATATTAAAAAAAATATTTAGTTTTTATTAGGTTTAGGATTATTATAAAAGATTTAATGGATTAAAAAACAATGTTGAAAAACAAAAGGATCAGTGTATGATAAACTGACATTGCTTCTCTGATGACACTGGATAATGTAATTAATATTTAAATGAGATAAAAAAAAGTATATTATATAAATTCATGGAAAAAAAAACAATGACAGTCATTGTTATACTGGCATGGCAGAACCGAGCAAATTCTATGAATAATTATAATGTACTCATTATGGTTTAAATTGGATATATTCATCACAACTCTGACAGATACTTTTGAAAGTTACACAAACTGAAATTTTAGATTTGTTTATCAGAGAGATTTTTCTTTTTTCCTGTTAATGTTTGAGATTCATTTTGATGGCTAGTTGATTTGGACTAGCTGAGAATGCTAAAAATGGACTACAACACCAGCACTGGTAGTCAGTTGAAGCCATCTGCCATGACATGTACTGAATGAGAGAAGAATCTACCAGAATGTCCATTTTGTAAAAGACAAAGGGTAGACCAAAAAAGATAGTAATTTGGCAAGAAGTAATTTTGTGGTAAATTCTATGAATATAATGAACGCATTATGGTTTAAATTGGATATATTCATCACAGCTCTGACAGATATTTTAGAAAGTCACACAAGCTGAAATTTTAGATTTGTCTACCAGAGAGATTTTTTCCAGTTCATTTTTATTTTGGGATTCATTTTGATGATTAGTCTGTTTGGAATAGCTGAGAATGATGTAAAAAGTGACTATAAAAATCAACAGCATTGATGGTCAGTTTAAGCCATCTAATTTTGACAAGATGTTTGGAAAACCCATATATTTGCTCTTGACATTTCCAAGCATTTGATTAGATCAAGTATAGAAGCTTATTCAGCAAAACTACTATCTTATGGTCTATCTTACATCCTTTGTAATTGGGTGACAGGTTTCCATTCCAACTTATTAATTACATCCACATCTAAAAGAATCCTCTCTTTGGATTTCCTACAAGTGCTGGACTTTTCCAGGACACTGTACTTTTTGATCACCCTCTTCCTCCTATAAATAACTTTCACTGATGGGAAATTCTATTCATAGTTTTTCTGATATGCCTTATTTTCATTTGATAAACTTTATAGTGACCAAACATTTCAAGCTTGAAGCTCTTCCATAATCACTACATGAAACATAAACCTCCTTGTCAATAATCTATGGGCTTACTTATCAACTTCACTGCTACTAAAGCATAGCCCTATCTTCTTTCTTGCAAAAAAATTTATCTCACCTCTATCTACATTTGATTAATGAGCTCCCCAGACAAGATAAAATTTCTCATCTCAGGGTATCCGGCCATTCTTGGCATAAATACACTGCATCCATAGCTTCCTCGGCTTCCAACAAAGTGTGTGCTTTATTGAATTAAAACACTTCTTCTCTTACCCCAATTACTAACACTATATAAGTATCAAATTTGCTCAGCCTTTAGATACTATTTTCACACAGACTATTACACTAAAATGATTGATGCTATCTAGAAGAGAGTAATCTGGTTAAACAATGACTATCTCTCACTCTCTCTCTCAGACAGGTTTCTCAAACCTCACTTTACCCAATGTTTCATCTTTAATTTGTGAAATGACTTCCATCGTTCCTGAAATTTCCTGTAAATGGATGCTGCTGTTCACCATCTATTCACAAACTTGGTAAATTATATATATTATTATATATTATATATATAATAATATATTTAATTATATATATATTTCTCTATTATATATAATTACATCCTCTTGTCAGAGGATGTAATTATAAAGGAGGTGTCAAATCACCCACCAATTGGTGAGAGTGACCATGAGGTGATTACCTGGGTAGTTGCCAGCAGTGTGAGAACCTCTGTGAGAAAAGGGTTATGTGGAACTACAAGGGGGGGGGGGGGTGATTATGAAGAGCTCAGGAGACAGTTTGCAGGTGGCATGGAATGAGGAGTTAGCTGGAAAAGAGATCAGTGCAGCTTGGGAGATTTTCAAAAACTATCTAGTAGATGCAATGTCTAATGTATTCCAAGGGTGAGAAGATTAAATAAGGTAAGTGTGAAATGGATAAATAAAGAGATTAAGCATGCGATACAGAGAAAAAGGGCATTATGGAGGCAGCATAAGAGAAGTGGAAATAACCAATTCCATGAGGACTACAAAGACCAGGCAAGGTGGGTGACCTGGTTGGTGAGTGGTAACTAAAGTGAGGTATGAAGAAGGAATGATTCTGGAAGGATGACATTGATTGGAGATACTTAATGAGCAGTTCATAAAGATCTTTCAATCCTGTGGATGTGATTTCATGGAGAGATTGAGATTTGATGATGGGGAGGAGAGACTGATAATAATAATAAATTTAGTTTAATCCTTTATCCAAGTGTGAGCAAACAAAGTTTGCACCTGAAAGTATCTTCACGACTGGGATAAGGTGGTACAACACCAGGGCAACTTGTTGCAAAGGTGGAGCAAGCTACCAACACTCCTATCTCAGTATCTCCCATAATGCAAAACACATCTCCTTGCAGTTATGTATAATGTTATGCATTAAGGGAAGGGCCACTAACCAGACTAGTTTCGACCTTTATTGAGGTCTCTTCAGTGGGAGCCAGGTCCAAGTGGAGATACCAGTCAGAAGCATTAGCAAGGTCATCTCTACCTATAGGAGTTGCCAAATGGTGCGCCACCTTTTTAATAAATTACTCTGGATTTAGAGGAAGATGTTTAAAGTTTATTTTTCACTTGGTTAGAATATAATAAATTTAGTTTAATCCTTTATCCAAGTGTGTGCAAACAAAGTTTGCGCCTGAAAGTATCTTCGGGACTGGGGCAAGGTGGTACAACACCAGACAACTTGTTGCAAAGGTGGAGCAAGCTACCAACACTCCTATCTCAGTATCTCCCATAATGCAAAACGCATCTCCTTGCAGTTATGTATAATGTTATGCATTAAAGGAAGGGCCACTACCCAGACTAGTTTCAACCTTTATTGAGGTCTCTTCAGTGGGAGCCAGGCCCAAGTGGAGATACCAGGCAGAAGCATTAGCAAGGTCATCTCTACCTATAGGAGTTGCCAAATGGTGTGCCACCTTTTTAATAAAGTTTCGACTAGTTTCGACCTTTATTGAGGTCTCTTCAGTCTGGGTAGTGGCCATTCCCTTAATGCATAACATTAGACATATCCGCAAGGAGATGTGTTTTGCATTATGGGAGATACTGAGATAGGAGTGTTGGTAGCTTACTCCACCTCTGCAAGAGAGTCGCCCCGGTGTTGTACCACCTTACCCAAGTCCTGAAGATACTTTCAGGCGCAAACTTTGTTTGCTCACACTTGGATAGAGGATTAAACTAAATTTATTATATTCTAACCAAGCGAAAAATAAACTTTCAACATCAAGAGGAGAGGCTGACTGTAAGTGAGCAAAGAGGTTTATGGGGAATTGAGCAAACTAGGTGTTAATAAGGCTGTGAGACTTGATAATATATCACCATGTATTCTGAAGGAATGTGCCAGGGAGTTGACGCCTGCCTTGACAAAATTTTTTTAATAAAAGTCTTGCACTGGGTCAAGTTCCTATGGAGTGATAGGAGGGCAAGATTGTGCCACTTCATAAAGGAAAGTGATAGAACTCAAGCATCAAACTATAGGCCTATTTGTGTGTCAGGTGTTGTGGTTAAGTTGTTGGAGAAGCTTGTGAGAACTAGGATACAGAATTGGGTTGACAACAATGGTATCATCATTGATGGACAGCATAGATTTAAAAAGTAGATCTAAAATATGACCTTCCTTGCTAAAGGAAGGTCATATTTTAGATCTACTTTCTTATTACAATAAGGTGACTGCTTCCTTGGACAGAGGAGAAGGATACAGTAATATACTTAGATTTCGCAAAGGCTCTTGATAAATTACTGCATGATAAGTTGATAGTCAAACTAGAGTAGATGGGATTGGATGTTAGACTAGTGCATTGGATTGGAGATTAGCTGCCTGATAAGTATCAACAAGTTGTGTATGGAGGAGCAATATCCCAGAAGAGGAAAGTCACTAGTAGTGGTATGCCTCATAGGTCTGTTTTAGGGCCATTGCTGTTTAACCTGTATGTTAATGATATTGGGTAAGATTTGAATGTTGATATACAGCTGTTTGCAAAAAAATATTTCATCTATTTTTAGATGATGGAAAACTGGGATGAATTATGAGGAGTAGAGCAGATGTTGTGGCCTTACAAGAAGACTTGAATAGACTGAGTGAAGTTGTGTATGGAGGAGCAATAGTGTATTGTGGCTATCTGATAGGCATCAGCAAGTTGTGTATGGGGGAGCGATATCCACGAAAAGGAAAGTCACTAGCGGTGTGCCTCAGGGGGTCTGTTTTAGGGCCATTACTGTTTAACTTGTATATTAATGATATTGGTGAAGATTTGGATGGAGATATTCAGTTGTTTGCAGATGATACAAAGTTGGGAGGAACCATGATAGAGAAGATGTTTTGGCCTTACAAGAAGACTTGAATAAATTGAGTGATTGGGTACGGGAATGGTGATGTGAGTTCAATGTTGCAAAATGTAAGGTTTTAAAATTTGGAAAACAAAGATGGGATGCAGAATTTATGCTTGGTGAGTATATATTGTCGGAGGTGGCGGAAATACGAGATCTGGAGGTGATAGCGGAGAAGGATCTGAAATTTATGGGATACATAGCTAAAATTGTGAAGACAACACAAAGGCTTCTGGGAATGATGCAGAGGACACTGACTTGTAGAAGTTGGGAGATTCTTGTTCCATTGTATAAGGCTTTAATTAGGCCATACATGGACCATTTTGCCCAGATTTAGTCACCTGGTTTTCAGAAGGACGAAGAGATGTTGGAAAGGGTCCAGAGGCAACTGACTAAGGTAGTTTCTAACCTCTGGAATGTCAGGTATGAGGAAAGATTGAGAAGATGCAATTTGCAGAGTCTGGTGGACAGGAGGAAGAAAGGAGATATGATAGAGACCTATAAGTTGGTTATAGGATCAATGCTGGAGAAGTTCTACAGAAAATAGTGGGAGATCGGGGGAGAACCAGAGGTCATCCCTGGAAACTGTATAAAGAGGGGTGTGAGTAGAGCATTGAAAAGCAGGTTTTTTTCATGCAGAGTTGTGAATGATTGGAATGCCTTGCCTAAGAATGTGTTTGAAGCATGGTATGATGAGCTGCGTGTATGATAAAAGGACCTCCCAGATGAGTCTTTGACTTCATGGGGTCTTGGGTAATAATAATATTATTCTTATTATTATTATTGCTACCAGCACTGGATGGTGGACCACATCTACATCACAGTATAAGATGAAAAAATAAATAAATAAAAAACAACAACTATCCACTTCTGCAGTGCAGATGGAAGGATGCGATGTGCAGCATTTAGTTATAAAAAAGACGATTTCAATTCAAACTTGTTAATGCGAGGGACATTTTCTGAAATAATATGATTTTTTCAATCGAAGGCAAGTTAGCAGTTTCATGTGAGGGTGATTTGGTTTTGGCCAGTCAGACAACTTGAGGTTTCATTCTGCAAATAGAAAAATAAACATAATTGTTCTGTTTGCAGGATGGGAAAAAAAAAAAAATTAGGGATGATAAATATTAAGAACCTATATTCAGGAGTGGTAAATAATGCGAACTCAAATAACTGAAGGGTGTTTGGGCAGAAAACTTGGCACTGACTATAAAGAAAGAAAGAATGTGTTAGTAGTGTACGGAAAGCGGTCAGATTGTTTGAGAGAAACAATCCCTGACCACTTCATGACCCAAAGACTATTACTTGATTATTGTTGGGAAAGGAGTAGTGAGAGATGGAAACCACTAGAACCAATTGCTTCCCCTCCCCTGATAATAACTAGCTAATATATTGGAAAAAGTTGAAAAGTGGTTAAAGACACACTCGAAGGACAAGAAAGATCAGCAGCAAAAGGAGAAACAGAAAAGCATTCAAGTAAAGATAATCAATCAGGTAGGTAAAAACGATTACAGAAGGAAGGATATTATATGGTATGGAGATTCAATCATAACACGTGATTGATGACCATGTCATTACTTCTAGTTTTACAGGTGCAAAAATCAAAAATTTAATGGATGTAATTTGTTACATTTGTGATTCCAGCTCCAGTAAATCTGTGCAAAAGAAAAGAGATGGCGATTTTGATAGGAACATATGATTTGTCCAGTGATAAATACAACATGAGGGAGGATTTGGAAGAAGCGAGAGTGAAGAGTGAGAAAGTTAAAATATTACTTGGATACAATAGAAATAAATTAAGAAGAAGAAGGGCTATGATGGCAGATGATTCGATGTGTAAGCTGTGTAGAAACAAGAGATATGAGTACTTAGATGTGTGGCATGAGTTTGAGGAAATAATATATCTGTATAAGAGGGATGGGCTATAGTTGAATTTATTTCACACACATCACCAGACAGGATGAACTCTCTCTCTCTCTCTCTCTCTCTTCTTGGACTGACATTTACCTCTGTCCTCTCTTGGCACAAGCGTATTACATTAATAACTTCCTCAGCTTCTATAAAACCAGGCATTCTTTTCCACTCAAGAAGCTATTTACATCCACCCAGCTATCAACCATATATAAATCCCAAATCCATCCATCCATCCTTAGAATACTGTATACACACATTTGGGGTGGTGCACCTAAAACCTCCTTAAAAATTCTTGATGATGTCCAGAGGAGAGCAATTTGGCTCATAGATGACCCTTCCCTCAACAGGCTCACTTCAATCTCTATCTCACAGATGCAATGTTTCATCTCTCTCTGCTACAAGTACTCCAAGGTCATTGCTCCAGTGAATTGGCAAACATCATTCCTCCACTTGCTGTTAGGCCTGTTAAAACAAGAGCAGCTGCTATCCAACATCCCATTACAGTACAACTGCAAACTCACTGAACTTCCTTCTCCTCATTTATTCCATCTACCTTTGCCCTCTGGAACAGCTTTCCTCATGATGTGTTTCCCAACAATTTCAACCTACAACTCTTTAAGAAGAATGTCAATAGGTTTCTTCTTTCTCAACTCCTCATCTGCACCTCACACATGGCACTGACATGCTATAGATTCTTGTACCTCTCAGGTGTGGGATAAATATATATATAAATTGATATTAGGAGGCTGGTGAAATTATGAACAGGCATGAGAACTAACAGAGAGAGTCAAAGTAACTAGATTATGAAATGATGAGAATGTACACATAAGTGTGACCACATTGCAACTGTATTAATGATAGGAATGTGTATTATAATGGAAATGATTATGAGAAAAGAATGGCTGTGTGGTCATCTAGTTTAGTCTTATTAAGCAAGTGCAAGGATGACTGCATAAGTAATTCATTAAACAAGAACAGAGATCTGCAATTTGTGCAACTGGGTCAAAGAGACTTCAGAAGTGAGCACACACACACAAAAGCAAGTAACTTATTATGTCTATACGAATGCAAGGAGCATCAGAAACAAACAAGCAGTGTTTGTTGCCTTAGTGAATATGCTGGTGCTCAGATTTAAACTGGTATTGAGTAGGAAGGATAGGAGAGGAGATGTGATGCTAATGATAGTAGATGATTTGAATCCACTTGGAGTAGAAAGTATGACTGCAATATTAGCAACAATTTTCTATGTGGTAATGAGTTTGAAGCTATCTGGTGTGAAGGGAAACCCAATAAGATCAAATATACCTAGTGGGGTGTTGCTACAGACCTAGTGAATTGGTTGTTAGTGATGACAAAATGCATTACAAAATAAACATCATATGTGCTAAATTAGTAATCATCATGAGTGACTTTAATATCCAAACATTGTTAGGATATGGTGAAATCTCATAAAAAGAATGACTCCAAGTTTAATGAGCAACTGTGAAACAACTTACTCGAGAAACATGTGAGAGAAGGAACTTGAAATCAAAGAGTGTTAGATTAAATAATTGGAGTGAGTTTCAGCTCAAGATGCAAGTGTATACGCCTCCAGCTGGTGTGATCATGCTCTACTGACTTAAGAAATCTCTACATTTATGGATGATCCATTCAAAAAAATGTTACATGCTAAACCACAAAGCAGGAAATTATAACCAGCATAGGTGGCTGCTAAGTTTTGTCTCATGGTACTGGCTGGTAGATGGAAAGAATATCGACAGTGTGTGTGTGTGTGTGTGTGTGTGAAGCATTTAAAAAATACTTAAATGATGCAATATTGGGATGTGATAACAGAGTTTGAATAATAAATTAGGTAGGAGTGAAATGGATGTGTAACCTTATTAAGCAAGAGACTCTTAAGAAAAGATGTGGAAGGAATACCATACATAAGGATAATGTCAGTTATGGAAATTATAAGAGCATGCCTGAAGAGTTATAAGTACAGTGGTATCTCGCTAATCTTAACCTTTTTAGTCCAAACCCTCCAGTAATCCGAACTGCGGTTTGAAAGAAAAAAAAGTTTTATTTATTAGATATTATTTTGTGTACCAACATTTTTATTTAATAATTATTATTATTTATTTTATTATTATTACAGTACAGTATTTTTTTCATATTGTCGATTGTACGGTTATACTGTACTGTAGGCCTATTTTGATTTATTGTGTTCACGTTTGCTTTTTTATACCACACAGTAGGTATTGTAGGCATGAATCACCGATGTTGTTAATGAACTGATTAGTCACCACTATTGCACAATGTTTGTGTATCTTTACATCCCTTCAACAACAACGACGACTTAGCCTAAAGCCTGGTTGTATATAACGCTTAGTTTTTCTTTGGTTATTGAAATGAAACATTGTACTGAGTTGCCGTTTATTGTTTTGTGTTTTCATAAGTTTTCAGTGAATGATTATCGATTGTTTTAGTTTTTCATTAACTTCATTTTTTATTTTATTCTTTTTAACACTAAAATTTATTTCATTAAAATGGCTACCGGGTGAAGCCTACCAAAGGAAAAGACGTAACGTTATCATTGTCGGATGTAAAATAATTCGGCGTCTAGAAAAGGGTGAAGCAGCCATATAACTTGCTACTGAATACAATGTCAGCAAATTTACAATCAGTGACATAAAAAAAAATAATAATAATAAAAAAAGACAGGATTTAATTCTTATGTTTCAATCACAGAAGAAGGACCAAGCCTCGCTTGGTCCTTAAGAGACAAACTCTGAAAACAAGTGATTTTTCTTTACTTGATTCTGCTGTTTACACATGGTTTCTTCAAGAAAGAAGTCGTCATACTCCCATCTCCGGAGACATTTTAAAGCAGAAAGCTAAGCATTTCCATTTACAAATTTATCCGGATCAGAAATTCAAAGCAAGTGATGGTTGGCTAGAAAAATTTAAGAAATGCCACGGTATTCGGTATCTATGAATATCAGGGAAAAAACCGTCTAGTGATGTTTCCACCCATAGAACCATTCCAAAAAGCTTTCTTAGAAAAAAAATTCTTGAATTAAATTTAACCAATGATCAAATTTATAATGCAGATGAAAGTGATCTTTGTTCGAGAAAAACTCTAGTTCACAGAAATGAATACTCAGCGTCTGGTTGAAAAATGTCCAAAGAGCATGTCACGATCATGCCTTGTGCAAACGCCTCAGGAAAACATAAATTAAAGTTACTTATGATTGGAAAATCAAAAAAAACTCAAGACCATTTAAGAACTGCTGCTTTTCGGTTTTGTACCGAAGTCAATGTAAACGATGGATGAATATCGAACTTTTTTCAAACTGGTTTCACAACGATTTCGTACCGTCTGTTAAAACTTATTTAAAATCCCAGAATTTAGAACAGAAAGCACTTTTATTATTGGATAACTGTCCTGGACATCCTCTGGCAGATGAATTGATTAGTGAGGACGGAAATTTTATGGCTATGTTTTTGCCTCCAAACTGCAATCCACTGTTGCAACCTGATCAGAACATAATACAATCCATTAAATTAAAATAACGTAAAGACCTGTTTTTAAATGTCAGAATTTAGAACAGAAAGCACTTTTATTATTGGATAACTGTCCTGGACATCCTCTGGCAGATGAATTGATTAGTGAGGACGGAAATTTTAAGGCTATGTTTTTGCCTCCAAACTGTAATCCATTATTGCAACCTGATCAGAACATAATACAATCCATTAAATTAAAATAACGTAAAGACCTGTTTATAAATGTAATTTCCCAAAATTATGATGTTACCACATCAAAAAAAAAATATAATTTGAAGGATGTAGCATTCTCAGTTGCTGCTGCTTGGGAAGCTATCGAACCTGAAGCAATTCGAGCGTCATGGAAAAAAAAAAAAAAAAAAAACTGTGGCCTTCTAGAATTTACCAAGATAACTATGGTGATACACAAAAAGAGGAAATTCAAGTAAAACGTGAAGAGGCAGTTGACAGTTTTAATATGTGTATAGAATGGGCTAAGCAGAATGATACGCGACTCCACAAAATTTTATTGCTAATGCAGTTCTGAGAAGAAGCATCCGAAAAAAGTTTAGCTTCCAAGAAGCAAAAGAAAATCAATGAATTTTTTTACAAAGAAATAAAAAAAAAAACTTTTTTTGGTGTTATTTTGTGAAACTTTTTTTGTGTTGTGTACTGTAATGAACTATGCAATTTTATTAAATCAGAATCCCCAACAATACAGGTACACACAAACTAAATTTTTTACTAAAATAAACTTGTGTACTGTATTATTTTTTAAGTTTTACATTACAGTATAGTAGCTTTTTTTTCTATCAGTTACTTCATTTATTTACAGGATTAAACTGATGTACCATTAGAATCTGATTATTTTTGTCTCTTAAACGCTAGTTGTTGTTGTCTCTTGGGGGAAATTTCGCTAATCCGAACGAGCACGGTTTTTATTAGTTCGGATTAGCGAGACACAACTGTATTGTACAAAGAGCTAAGTCTGAGCATGAAAAGAAACTGGTTTTCCACAAGCTACACACAACCCAAAAGAATTTCATCATTATGCAGCAAGTAAAACAAAGAATGAATGTGAAAGAATAACTCTACTGAATGCAGATTGTATGTGGGTGACAGATGCAAAAAAAAAAAAAAAAAAAAAACTAATGAGTGCCTGTTTTGCTAAAAACTATCAACCTGGTGTATGCAACATCGATATCACTGCCGCCACTTCAATGGATGAAGAAATGCATGGATATGGGGAGGAAAAGTACATATATGTACACCCACAATTGTTACAAGAAATTTATTTCTTGTAACAATTGTGGGTGTACATGTAATAATTTATTCTTTCTTTTCATCATGTATACAGTTGCAAAGATTTCTTCATGTTGATGTGAATGTAGCATAAATATCCTATCCTATAAAAGGTTAGTTAGCTGGTCTCATATGGAGGTAGGGGATTTTTTTCACCCAGAAACTCAGGTTTTTTTGTCCGCCCAGAACAGACAAACCGGCCCTGTGAACACACGCATCTACAGACAGCACCCATGACCTTTCCAAGTATTCTTGGACTTTGCAACCACAACTATAACTCAAGGATAACGTGGCTAGCCCAATGCCTTCCGGTGTGTCCTATGTCTGCAGATGCATGTGTTCACGGGGCCGGTTTGCCTGTTCTGGGGGACAAAAAAAAGTTTCCGGGTGAAAAAAAAACCCTACCTCCATATGAGACCAGCTAACTAACCTTTTGTCTAAAGAGACCAGATAAAGGTTCCTCATGTTACTGATGGAAATTGAACCCAGGTTTTTCAGACTTCATCTATACCAATTGAGGCTCTTAAGCATGAATATAATAGGCATAATAATAATAATAATAAAGATAGTAACTTATGAACAGCAGAACATGCACTCTTCAATTGGAAAAGACCTTGGTTTGATTCTCATCATGACGAGGGGAATCCTTATATGGGCTTTTTCAGTGGAAGGTGAGTTAGCAAATTTCATATGGAGGTAGCCGGGTTTTGGTTTTTTCTCCCAAAAACTCGGGAGTTTTTGGGAGACAAATCAGCCTTCAGAACACATGCAATTTACAGACAAAAAAAATACAGTTGTTGGTGATGATAGGTGGTAGATGGCCTTGGTGGTGGTAGTGTCGTAGAAGGAAAATTAAGTAGTAGTGGACAGGGTGAGATATATTTAGCAAAGTGGAGTAGAGTGCCCTCCTGCAATGAGTCCTTGGACTCTGTGAAGGTGTCACTTAATAATAATTAAAAAAAAAAAAAGAGCCATTATTGTGAAAATTCTTGAATTATATTTTAAAAGGATGCTCCTTTCAGAAATTTATGTCATTTCTTTTAATGCTTGATTTGCTTTTCTGAACTTTCATTTAAAAACTGTTGACTTATCTTCATTTGTTTTTGGATTTAATCCCTCCCACCCACACACACTTCAGATTACCAGACTCAATTTTTTGGATAAATTTATAAAGGGAAAGATAATATAGGATAGGATAATGATAATACTCTATACTTTTCTAAGGATTTTTCCCACATCCAAGCAATTGTTTGAGGTATTTTGTCCCTTTTTCAACATACCTTTTTAACTTCAATTCCCTGTCCAACACTGCAGTGATATCCCTAGTGTCACTAATTTCTTGCAGTCCAATTCTATCAGGGGCAATACACAGCTTGTAGTCTTTTCATTCCAAACTGTATCCACTTACACTTTGTCATATTAAATTAACAATATCCTCCTTCACCTGCAATGTCAGTCTATTCAAATTATCCTGCAGTGTTTGCATCGCCTTTAACTGCTGTCCTCCTCAGTTTTGTCTCATCAGTAAACAATAGAATATTTCCCCTCAAATCCTGCGCTATTAATGTACAAATTAAACAGCAGCATCCACAATCCAGGATCTTGTAGAACACTACCTATATAAACTAATCTTTGATATCTGTCTGCCTGTATGTCAAATACCCTTTTATTATTGTCACCAGCTTGATACCAATCCCATTTGCACTAATATGTGTAAATGATGTCCATGTGGTATTCTGTCGAATGACTTTACAAAGTCCAGTATCATGGTGTATCCATTTCCTTTAGCCAACTCAACTATCACTTAATTATAAGAAGTGGATAAATATTTAAGCAAGACCTTTCCTTCACAAAGCTGTACAACCCCTATATAGCACAGAATGCACCATATTCCTATCCACCCATTCTGGAAAAATGGCTTTAATAAAATTTTCTAATAACAGGAAATATTCTGAAATACTGATCAGTCTATAATAGTTCAGTTCAATAAAGGAAGCTCTTGGAGTTTCCTGCCAGAACTGATAATTCAACAGTCTGGTCCAAGACACTGCAATTCTCTTTCACATTCTTGTAACATCCCATTCAATCCAATGGCTCACACTGAAACCTTGTAATATGCTAAACTCTTCTTGGTCATCTACCTCTATTATCACATGTGTCACTACACCTAGATGAAAAACTCTTGGTGATCACTCAGTAATTCAACTATTTTTTCTGTGTCTATTTTTCCATACTATCAACATTCATAACGTTATACTAGCATAATTTTCTTTATTTATCACATAGTTTCATCTCATAATCTGATTTCTTCTTCCTTATTACAGTGAGTTTGATGATCGCTTTCTTCCTTACAAACACTTCACAATTTATTTTTATTCTTTTTATTCAAAAAAAATTATGCTGCTCATCCATTTAACTCATACTTGATTTATTCTCTTGAACACAGGGAGGAAGGGGAGGGTATGCTGTCTGATAGTGCTTCAGTCAAATGCTACTTGAATATTTCACTCATTATTATTATTATTTTTTTTTTTTATGTGTGGTACCCATCTAAGAAAGGCTAACATTAACCGATAGTACATTTTGTACTGTGGGTGGGCTAAGGATTTTTTTTGCCATTTTATCAATTTTATACATAGTTTTTGTAATTATTTATTTATTTATTTTACATACATGCTAATATCCTTTTCTTGCAGCTTTTTATGTCATGGCAATGCTCCAAGCTTCACAATATTTGTCATAATCATCAGCTCAGTAGTTCGACATATTCTCTTCTTAATCAAAAACTGCACATGTTTAGCTATCTTTCATGTAGGTTGCACAATCATATCTTTAGCCTCTGATTAAGTCATATGTATAACCCAGTCACAGGCTACTGTTGCCTTGGTTATAAACAAATCCTTGGATGCTATCAAGCAAAATGAAATCCCAGATCTTATTTATCTCATATTTTAGTAGCTGAATAAATTTTATTTCTTAACTGTTCTGTGTTCCTTTTCCCTTTCTAATTTATATCCCATAGTTGATTCCTCATATAATAAATACTCATCCTACGCTCATTAAGCAAATCAGCTAATGCCTTATATGTATATATTTCTATGAGAATCAGATATATCCACATGCAAACAAGAGTTCTGGTTATTCCTTCATTCAATCAATCAAAGGAAAATTTAAAAAAAAAAAAAATAGAAATATTTAAACTAAACAAAATATATATTCATTTTATACTCAGTTATGTTGTCAATTAAAAGAATTTATATTTTATGTGACTCCCACCCATGAAAGGTTGTAAACTGAGTTAATTTTTAATTCTTTTTTTTGCTTTTATTTTTATTGTTTTTTAATATTTTTTTTTTCTTGAAATTTTTGCATAATCTGCAAATGTTGCTCTAGAAACAGGGAACTTCCTCTGCCTAAGTCACTTCAAGTCTCTAGTGAGGCTGTGGTCTTACGCTGGGTAATAAAATTCATCTCCTACCTAAACATATTCATAAGTTCTTAGTAAGGGAATACTGTGAGTAGACATATAAATACAAAATTAATGACGGAAAATCTCACATAAAAAGATTTTTTTAATAGTATAATTTTCGCCTGTATGTCACAGGCATCTTCAATACTATTAAAAAAATCTTTTTACATGAGATTTTCCGTCATTAATTTTGTATTTATATTCATAAGCATTCATGCATGTAGTAAGACTGGAACCCATGACCTATTTATTGGAGGGCAGAGATGCTACTGACTTGACCAACTAGCCTGGCAAAAAGAACTGTAGTGATGAGAATAGGCTCTAAACCCAAATAGGGCAACCCCAGTGGATTAGCAGTCCATCAATCTAACCACTTAGCCACCTCGTAAATAAAAAAATTCCTCAGCATTTGGTGAATATGAACAAGCCATTTAAAATTTTATATTTTTAGACTTTTGACCAAAAAAGGAATGAGGGAAATCTTCTCTCTCTTAATTGTATTATTTTAATAGCCAGACAGACTGATACAGAATGACCATAAACAATGCTGCTTGGGTGATATTCAGAATTATCTAGTAAAAGCAATGTTTAAATGTATTCCAAAGGTCAGAAGGTTAAATAAGGTAGGTGTAGAATGTATGAATGAAGAGATTAAGCATGCAATACAGAGAACAAAGGAATTATGTAGGCAACATAAGAGGAGTGGTAATAATAAATTCCACGAGGAATACAAAGAACTGGTAAGGAGGGTGACTCAGTTGGTAAAGGTAAAGTAGCAAAACCTCAGTATGATCAGCAGTTAGTTAATGAAGCCAAAAAAAATGAGAGTTATTTTGATATGTAGCCAGCAAAAATAAGAAAGATTATGGTAGTATGGCACTGATTTTAGAAAATGGTATTATAAGGATAACTGCTGTAGAGGATATAGTTGAGATATATAATGTGCAATACATAAAGGTCTTTCAGCCTTGTGAATGTGACATCATGTAAAGTTTCAGAACAGTGGATGAGGAAAAGAGACTGACTGTGAGTGAGGAAGAGGTATATGGGAAATTAAGCAAAGTTGATATTAACAAGGCTGTAGGATTGATGATATTATCACCCCATATTTTCAAGGAACATGTCAGGGAGTTGACATCTGCCTTAACATATTTGTTTAATATGAGTCTTACATTTGGTCACGTTCCAAAATAGTGAAAGGAAGGCAAGACTGTATCTCTTCATAAGAGGTGAGAGAACTCAAGCATCAAATTATAGGCCAATATGTGTATCAGGTGTTGAAGTGTTGGCAAGACTAGTGAGAATCAAGTTCAGGAACTGGGTTGACAACAATGGTATTATCTTTGATGGATAGCAGGAATTTGCTAAAGGGAGGTTATGTCTTAGCAATCTACTTACTTATTACAATACGGTGTGACAGCAACACTGGATGTGGGAAATGGATACACAGTAGTATACTTAGACTTTGAAAAGGCTTTTGATAAATTACTGCACGATAAGTTGATAGTCAAACTAGAGCAGATGGAATTGGATATCAGACTAGTGCACTGGATTGGAGATTAGCTGCCTGATAGGTATCAACAAGTTGTGTATGGAGGAGCAATATCCCAGAAGAGGAAAGTCACTAGTAGTGGTATCCCTCATAGGTCTGTTTTAGGGCCATTGCTGTTTAACCTGTATGTTAATGATATTGGGGAAGATTTGAATGTTGATATACAGCTGTTTGCAAAAAAAAATTTGATTTTATTTAGTTTTAGATGATGCAAAATCAGGATGAACTATGAGGAATAGAGCAGATATTGTGGCCTTACAAGAAGACTTGAATAGACTGAGTGAAGGGACATGGAGTGGGGATGCCAGTTCAGCATTGCAAAATGTAAGGTTTTAAAAATTGGAAAACAAAGATGGGATGTAAAATTTACTCTTGGTTGGGATATAATGTTGAAGGCGGAGGAAATAAGAGATATTGGGGTGATAAGGAGCTGAAATTTAGAGGACATATTGTCAAAATTATGAGGATAATGAATTTATTGCAATGATAAGGAGGACAGTGACTTGTAGAAGTAAGAGATGCTGGTTCCATTGTATAAGGCTCTGATTAAGCCACATATGGACTACGGTACACAGATTTGGTCATCTTGTTTTCAAAAGGATGAAGAGATGTTGGTGAGGGTCCAGAGACAATTAATCAAAATAGTTTCTGACCTCTGGAATGTTGAATATTCCAGACTTTCAATGAAAATTCCAAGTCAGGTGGAGCTGTCAGTTCTTGTGCACAGTCTCTCAAAACCTGTGGCGAAATCCCATCAAGTTCCATTGCTTTATTGGCATCGAAAGTGCTCAGTATTTGAAACACACTCTCTTCTTGCACTTCTAAACCATGAACCTACTCTATCCCTCTAGTATTAAAACCTACTTCTCCAGGACGAAATACCCCAATAAAGTGTTCCATACAACCTCAAGCATGAACCGCAGATCTCTTGCCACCTGATTCACACTGCATCTCAAGTCATTCGTGCCATTACAATCATCTCATCCACCTCACTTAACTGCTGTAGTCACATTATCTATCGTTCCTCCAGGCAAACAATCTTGTACACCATGGACCATCAAGTCTTCATACATCACACCTCTTGCCACTCTGCTTTTTCCTTGCTCGTCCTGTCATCTCTCCATCCCTGGTCTCTGCACTGTCTTGCCTTTCTCTCATTTCCTCTCTTTTACTGGTTCTCCTATTCTCTTACCCTCTATCATTTCCCTAGCTTTCTCACTCCAACACTGTTTCACTTTGCATTTGTTGTTTCCAGTCACCTAATCTCTTCTTTCACACTTCTCAACTCGTTCCTGATATATTCTACTTCTTCTTTCAACGCATCTATATCTGTCTGCAAGCTACTTCTTACTCAACATTCATCCTCCCAATCAACACTATCTTCGAAAACTTCATGACGTTTCAAACCTATTCACTCCTTACCTTTATATTTTGAATATGCATTAATTATAAAAAAAAATAGCATAATAATATATATGCATGTTAAACACTAATAATGGATGTACTGGCAAAGAATGAATCAGCTGATGTTACCTCATCAGATTCTTCTTTTTCTAAAAGGGGACGTTCTTCTCTGTGACTTTGTTCCTCTAACAACGTCCTCATAGGTTTGACTACTTTAGTTGGTTGGGGACTAATGCCAGTTAAGGTTGATGCTGAAGAATGATATACAAATATTTAAGTTATATGAGTTTCTTTTAAATGAAAATAAAATACTTTAAGTTAAAATTTTACTGTTACAATTACAATGCTTTCTTTTCTTTTTTTTCATTAGAAGAGAAAGTAAAATAAAAAATATTAATCAAAATTATTATGGGTATATATTTATGACAAAATAAAGTTATGATTTATACATTTTTGTTTTTAATATATTTTTTCTGTAGCTTGCATTCATAATATTGAAATCAAGGGGGAAAAAAGTCACAATGGGTGTGCATACATATATATTTCAGTAATCATGCAAATATTTCAGTGATATTACACTATGCAATCCATTAACAGGAGGAAATACTGATCTCATAACACAATGAAACAAACATATTAGAATATGTTTGCTTTGAAATTTTGAAATTTGAAAAGTTTCTTAATACGAAACTGAATATTATTTATTATTTTGCAAGAATAATTTATCAATCAATTCCATTTCCACATAATATAGCAAAAAATAACATAACCAGAGATGACATTCATAATTAAAAATTACTCACAATTCATATAAAATAATTATTTTAAGAGTTTTATATTTTTTTTAGATTTGATATCTTTTATAAAGTTAACAGATATTACATTAAATTTTTTGTTATTGTTGTTGTTTGATTAAATCCCATATTCTAAATTTAAACAGTTGGTTGCCAGTCAGATCCACCTATCAAACTGAGGGCACAATTAAAATTTTACTGATGGTTAAATAAATCACTGGTGCAGGCCATTATAAGGATTAGCAGCATAGGTTCAATGGCTCCAATATTTTTACTGGCTGGAAAAGTTTTTTTTTAAACAAAAACGAATTTCTGCATAATCATCATTGTTAATGATTGAATCTAGTAGTGTATTATAATATTCAAGAAATAATATTTTTGTTTTCAACCATACCATACTTAAAAAATATGTGAACAGAAGTTTGCTTTTATTTGTTGTTCATTATTCATTCATTCATTATGACTGTGAGATTAGCTGTTCTATGCAAAGGAAATGATTGCAGATAACTTCAGTCAGATTCAAAGAAGTCCTCTGGTCAGAAAGATCTAAGTTTGAATTCAGTCTAGGACGCGAAGGACCTTTACCACAGCTTTTGAACTGAAGGTGAGTAAGCTGGTCTCAAACCAGCCAGAACACACAATTCCCCCCCCACACACACACGTGTGTGTATATATATATAGGCATAAGACTTTATTCTAAAATTATGGTTATGAAAGTCAGTCTGGGCAGGCAGTGGACCTTAAGTACTGTTATTATTATTATTAGTGACATCATTCATTACCATACCGACTTAACCAAGGCTGTTTTTGACATATGAACTGTAGATCTAATTTTGCCTGGCCTAATTTTGGTTAAAATGATCCAATTATAAAGAAAAAAAAAAAAGATTTCAAATCATTATATGTAAACAGAATTATAAAAGGGAAAACCCTAGGACTGGTTTAAGAATGAAAATTACTATGCAGTTATCTATTCATTTTACCACAAAGACAATCAGTTTAGCATTTCTTATAATTGTCTACACAATAACATAGTTTAAAATCAGTCCAGATGAATTTTCAATTGCTGATATTTCTATTGTTTTTGTAGGAACTATAAAAAAAATGACTCCATGGAGTTGTGGTTGTGCTTTTAGAAAAGTCTGATAAGTGTGAAAAGTTATAGATAAATGCTTATTACCTGTCAACCTGTTTATGGCTTCTTGGCCTCAAGAAATAATTTTGTTTTGCCTAATTTTGGCACTGTCAGGCAAAATTTGCCTATGCTTTTTGTTAGTAAATTACACTTGACAATATATATATATATTTGTTTAATCTTTTACCCAAGTGTAAGCAAAGGAAGTTTGCATGTGAAGTATCTTCATGACCAGGCTACATATACACAGAGAAGCAAGCGATTGACTTCACATCCATTGCCTCAGAATCTCAAAATGCAATATATAACAAGAACTCTAGTCGTATATTGCTAAGCATAATGGGAAGGGCCACTACCCAAACTGATTTCGACTTTTATTGAGGTCTCATCAGTGAGAGCTAGACCTGAGAAGACACAAATCTTCCTGGATCTGGTTCCCACTGATGAAACCTCAATAAAGATCAAAACCAATCAGAGTAGTGGTCTTTCCCATAATGGTTAGCAATATACACTTCCAAAAGGAAGTGTGTTTTGCATTATGAAATACTGAGGCAACGGATGCGAAGTCAATAGCTTCTATACAGAAGTAGCATTGTGAAGATAATTCACATGCAAACTTTGTTTGCTTACACTTGGGTAAAGGATCAAAGAAGAATATAATTGTTTAACAAGATTAATTTACTTTAGAACTAAGTGAAAAAAAACTTTCTACAATTATACATTAGTGTTAACCACGGGAGAGCTAAGAGTTAAATATTTTGGAAACCTTGCTCATGGGACCAAATGAACTTTTTCAAACCATTTAAGGTCTCCAATAAATGGAATTGTGGTCTCACACTAGTGATTAAATTCTTAATTTCTCATGCTTGTAGTGGGAATCTGAATCCATGACCTGTTGGAGAGTGGAGATACTATCCACTTGAGTAAAGAGCAGGCAAATTTCATTAAATTCATTCAATTAATGCAGAATCATTATCAGCTTGAACTATTTGGGCCAAATTTTCTCAGTAAAAACGATATGATTAACTCACATGAACATCCTGCATACAACTCAAGTCTCAAATTTTATTAAATTAGATTTAGCCTGAGCAGTTACTGCAATATATAATTTTGATGTTTTGCCCTTTATGCCTCGTCATTTGCTCTGATTGACACACAAATTGTAAAGGCTTGAAAATTTTTGGTAGTAAGGATTCTAAACAACAAATTTCAATAACATTTTTCAGCTAGCCAGAATCTAGAAGTAAATTGCATAGATGAATGGACATAATGAATCTAATGGGGTGCTTATAAAATTTGCAAAACATACCTAAAGAGCAGGTAAGAATGTAATTTCATGCACAAGCTACTGTTTGCACATACTTGGATATAATATGGATGAAATAAATATAATTTCTTAATAAGCTATAACATAGATATTTCATTTTTGTACAATATTTAGAATCTGATTATATATATATATATATAGCTTGCATATTAATTACATTATTAAATAATTGTATGAAAAACAAACATGAACTACACAAGAAAAATATTTCCTCCTTATTTCTGAAACTAACATCATAAGATCATGCACAACATGAAACAGAAATTAGAACACAGCAAAATAAAATTACGAAAACAGAAATAACAAAATTAAAAGACTTGAAATTAACAAAAAATCTGCCTACTAATATTCTATGACAAAACAAAACAAAAATGTTGCTCGGCAAAAAATAATATGAAAACGTTCCACAATACAGAACAAGGATGATGATCATCATAAATTAATAAATAGACATACATTTGGAAGCAATGGCTTGCCTAAGACTGAGATTCAAATTGAAATTGAGATTCAGGAATGTTGGGCGAGCTGAAAAAGAGCATGAATTTATTTTATTCTAACATCATCAAATTTATTATGATTATTGCCAAAACAGTACAGCTACTGAATTAATATAAAAGTTTAATTTTTATATTAATAAGATAATAAGTAGTGAATCAGGTTTAATATCAGATACAGATAAAGTTAGAATAAAATTCTCTTAGGAGAATACTCTGGTAATTTTTCATACACAAATATCCAGCATACCAGAATAAAGTTTATCTAAGAAACAAACTAACTATATAACTAATATGCCGAAATGAAGCAACTGTTATATTCAATAATAATAAAGTCATAATATATCTTGAAATAAAGATTTTTTTCCAGTCAGAAACATATAAAATTGGGATGTAAGACAAGAATGATTCCAAATCTTATAGTTCCTTTTTATTCTTATTTTTTAAATGATAATTTGCACTTATTTATTTATTTTTATTATATAACTTTTAAAACTATCTTATTGTATAGATGATATATTTTACATTATCAACTGACACACATATATATAAGTATGGTGATGATATAAGATTTGTTTACACAGGAATTTTTAATTTTGCTATGCATTCTCATTTCATATTTTTTGCTGTTTGTACTTAATTCTTTTTTGTTTGTTTTATATTAATCCCATACATGACAAGTTACAGACCTGAAAAACACAGCAATGACATGTATGGGCAAGTAGTTAAGGAAAAAGAAGGAATATATTAACAAATTTCTTTAAAAGCTTGAGTTATATTCACTGTGGAAAACTATGGAGAGCTGTTCCAAAAAATGAAGTTAGATGAAGATAAGAAGCAGTTTGATATGTTTGGAGTTGGACTGTGTAAGGAAGTTAACCATTGGCTGTAAGTATTCATACTCAATTAGAGGAAAGTGGAGGAGTGATAGTTACCAGCCTGGTGGAACAATACCTATGAAAATATCTATAAAGAAGGCATAATGCAGAAAGAGAGTACATATGAGCAAGTGACTTGAGGAAGTCTGTGTGTGTGTGTGTGTGTGTGTGTGTGTGTGTGTGTGAGTGAGTGAGTGAGAATAAGTGAGTGAGTGAGAGAGAGAGAGAGGGGTGGGATTCACTTATTAAGTGGATTGCCTTTCTCTGTATACAATTAAGAATTCTTAGGGAAGTTTGTGTACACCATTCCAAATGTGAGAACAATATTCTAAGGTTGGTTCGGTATTGGCCTCATAAACTGTCTGGAGTGCTGAAGAAAAGAAAGATTTTGAGGGGGAAAAAAAGAAAGAAAGAGGAGAAAAAAAAAGAAAGAAAGAGGAAAAAAAAGATACCTGGTCTTTTGAAGACTGAGAAGATAATTGTGATATGTTTATTCTGGGATAAATGTTAAATGTAAAATCAGTTCAAGAAGAGAAAACTGACTCCAAATGAATGAAAGGAAAATGTTTTGATAGCATTGAAATCACTGGTTATCTTCACTTGAATACTGATGTTTAAGACATTGGTTTTGGAAAATTCTGCAGCTTTAATCATCAGTGCACTACAAGGTTTCTCAAATGAAGTTGAATGGATTGAATTATACTCTATAACAATTTATTTTATTTTATTAGTTTTTTTTTTACATCAACTGCTTTCTTCATTTCTTCCATAAAAAGCCCTAATGAAGCTGCCAGGTTATAGGTGTTTGTGTCATAGTTAGTTTTGATTAATATCTCTAGTGTATTGTGCAATAAATAATAAAAATTCCTAAATGCTTATGTTCTTCACTTTTTCTTTGGGATTATGATTAGATTCTTAACATGACTGAGCCTTTGTAATACAGTAGGCTTTTTATGAAATCCTTTGGTTTTAAAGATCTGGGTTTGAATCTGATCAAGAACGTAAAGAACCTTTACTTTTCAGAACTGAAAGAGCATTAACTGGCCTCATATGAAAGTGGCAGGATTTTCTCTTCTAGAAATTTGGATTTTTCATCCTGCAGCCAAGCAAACCAGTCAGGAAAACAACTGCAATTTACACACAAAAAATATTTAGGTATAAGATGAGCCATCTTTTCTTAAAATTAGAGTTATAAAAGTCAATTTGGGCAGGTCATAGTCCTTAAAGACCTGCAAGTAGTGTGGATTATCATCAGATATTTAAAATGGTGGCCAACAATAAAATAAAATTTCATTTCATTTGTTTATGCAGAACTAGCACATTAATCAAATTAATTTAACATATAATTGTCAGTTCATATTTATGGTATATGTTTATGTTTATGGTATATGTTTATGTTTATATTTATGGTATTGTTTTATCATGATGAGTTTTGTACTTTTGTTTTGCCATCATTTTGCTAACAAATATCAATGTTTATTGTTATTTTTGTTAATTTACTAGGGTACATATTGACTATAGACACTGGTAAATTGTATTGAATAACCTAACTTAATTTTCAACATGAAGAACTTTAGACTCCTTGGAGGTTATAATAATAATAATAATGATAATTTGCCATAGAAATAAAATAATTGCTACTTACTTAGTCCAAATGGATTTCCACTGACTACATTATTTCCTGAAGATGATTTGCAATCTTTACCAACATCCTTTAGGGATGTTGACCTAGAACAGAATCGATCTAGGGTACTAGTAAATGAATGCAATGACAAATCAGTGACAGAGTCTGCACGACATTCTTCTAGTTTGCCTGAGGATGGCAATATCTTGAAAGGAAAGGAAAAAATAATAATAAAAGAAAACATATTTCACATGTTCTATTATTAAAAATTCTCTATGATTTTAGAGAAATTAGAAAATTTACAACCACTTTTTTTTTTGAAGTTTTATTATACCTATACAGCCAGTTTTTCATAATAAAAATTAATAAGATACTCTTACAGCATAGTCCTATAATAGATGATTGTAATAATGAAGGAGACAAACATTTAGGAATTCTTCACACAGAACAAATAATAGCATATATGGAGATCATGTGTGTCTTCATCTGTAATTTGTATTAATTACAGCAAAACAGCACCTGTCATTAGTATACATTGTGACTATAATTTGGCCTAGAACCAAAATTTTGATAAAATCTGGTATTTTCACACTTTTAAACAATCCTATTCTATTATATGTTTAACCTCATATTTTCAATTTCATTCTTTGTACACTTTATAAAAAAGCATAGGATATTATTATTATTACTATTTATATGGATACTCCATGGAGTAAAAAGACGTGGGAGACCCACTCTATCCATTAACACAATTCCAATCATATATATCCTTAAACCTACTCACTACTGGGGCTCTCACAATCATCTGGCAATTCATTCCACTCATTCACCACTCTCCAAGTAAAGAACCTACTTTATATCCAAGTATGATCCTTTGTTTTCCCCCATGTACTAAACATTTTTTTTATGTCAATCTTATGGAATCAATTATAAGTTTCTATCATATCCCTGCTCCTCTGCCTGCCAGCTAAACTCTTCAACCCAACCCACAAACCCTCAATCTATCCTTATAGGGAACATTCCACAGACATGTCACCACGTTGGTCACTCCTATCGGAATCCTCTCCACCACCTCCTGATTCCCAAGAAACACAGGTGACCAAATCTCTGCATAGTAGCCAACATGTGAATGAATCATAGCCTTATAAAGAAGGATAGTAACCTCCCTATCTTTACTTGTAAATGTGTTCTTCAGCATGCAAGTAATCCTCTGAACTATTTTGCCAACACTTGTAGTATGTCTTCTGAATTTCAAATATCTATCGACCATCACCCACAGATCCCTAGCCTCATCAATTTCCTGTACAACTTGTACAATCAATATGATATGAAGTGTGTAACCATTTCATCCTGAAGACCATTTTACATTACCTTGCATTTAACAACACTGAACTGAATACCATTGTCCTTTGCTAACACTACTAATTTATTTAAATCATCCTGTAAGATATCTACATCACCTTTATCAACTATTGCCCACCCCCCTAGTTTTTGAATCAGCAAACAACTGAATATACCCCTTCAAATCTTCCGCTATATCATTAATATTCAAATTTAAGAGTTGTGGTCATAATACAGAGCCCTGGGACACCCCGTTAGTCACTCTTGTTTGCCTTGATTGTACTCAACCACACATCTCTGATATCTGTCTATCAGCTACTCCCCAAATCCATGGTGCCAGCCTCATATTCATCCCATTTGCTCCAACTTATACTATTAATGTGGAAAATTTTCAGTATTGAGATCACATTATGATGCAAAGAAAGAAAGAAACCAGATTCTGGTTTATCATTTGTATATAACAGCTGTGAAGTTATCATAGCATCTAATATGTGTAATTAATTGTTTATAGTTTTTTGATGTGTAAAACTTTTTTTTGTACCAGTACTCCTGATGATATAAGTCTTATGACTTACAAAACTTGTCGGGTTTTATTTGCTTATTTTTATTTACATTATAATGTGGTCTCAATACTGAAAACTTCCCACAGAATTGCTAAACCAGAGAAACTTATGTTTTCATTATATTATTATTATTACTGTACAGGCACCTACGTGGAGTCCAAAGACTCATCACAGGAGACCGAATCTATCCACACAATCCATCATACCTCTCCTTGAACCCATTAACAGAAAAAAGCACTCACAATTGACTCTGGCAACCCATTCTACTCATTCTCTCCAACTCTCCAAGCAAAAAATCTAGTCCTCACACCCCTATTAAACATACCTTTATTCAACTTCCAGGGATGACCCCTTGTTCTGGCCCCTTCAGCGAAATGCTGAAACATATTCCCTGCATCAATCCTATAAAACCCTTTAAGCAAGTTAAATGTTTCTATCATATCCCATCTTTTTCCCCTACCAAACAACTACTGCAATCCACACACCCTCAATCTATCTTCATAGAGAATATTCCACAGACTACTAACCATCTTGGTCACTCACCTCTGAATCTTCTCCACCCCTTCCTCTTCTGCCAATGAACACAGGAGACCAGATCCGAGCAAAGCAGGCTTTATACATCCAGATGTGGTAGTATCAAGTGCCTTATAAAGTGGAATAACAACTTCCTTATATCTACGTGTTAATGTGTTCTTCAATAATAGCCAAGTAATCTTATGGGCTACCTTAGAAATGTGTCCTCTAAACTTTAACTAGGTAATAATTTACCTTGTTCATCTGTGGCACTAAATGCTACCCCCCCCTCCCATTATATAAAATTCTAAAGGTAAGTTTATTATTAAAAACAAGTTTCATGCTATTTAACACCTTACCGGCCATTATGGATCAAATACGCATCCTCATACGCTTCGTATCCATCATATATATATTAATGTAATATCAATGGTATTATAATTTTAATATGCACTTCGCATCCATGTTTACTTGGATGTATATATACATCCTGGCCGGTAGCATGGTTAATAAAGCAATCACATGTAATTGTTTGAATTTTATTTGCAAATTATATTTAATCAAAAAACCCACAACCTAACTTATATTATACTATCCTATCCCAATGGCTTTAACAGGCCTTTTAAGGCCCACAACCTTCCAAGAATGTTTGGATTTTGTAACCAAAGTACGAGGATAGGATGGTCACCCCCTATGCCTGTAAGTATTCTTGGCTGTATCTCTGTGTATTCATGGGGCCAGTTTGCCTGCTTGCAGGATGAAAAACCCCAGATAAACTGGTGGAAAAAACCCTGCTGGCCACACACAAGACCGGCTAACTTGGCTATGGCTGAGGAAGATCCTTAAGCTCCTCACGTCGATGACGGAAATCAAACCTAGGACACTCCTTCCCCAAGGCATATGGTTGTGAAGCGCAAAGCCACTAGGCTAACTGTGCAGACACTTATATTACTGGTGTGATAAATCTCATATTACACATATCAGTTTGAAGACAGTGCTGATTAGTCAATATATTTCACCCGATATTTGATGTCTCTTTCCCCATCCACACAACACTAATCAGTCTCAGGCTGATTATGTGGTTGTTTTCCTCATCTCCACTTCCTCCTCATTTCTCTTAAAAGAGGAAAGCAAAACTGGAAAAACCCGTGGCAGTAGCAATACTTAACCTTCATGGATTGGGAACCAGGTAAATCATGGAGCTGATGCTACTACTAATACCCTAAACTCATAAGCTTAGAATCATTCAGTAAATTGAAAACAGCATGTGCAAATAGATGCATCAATTTCTATCACACAATATTATTTCTCATCTTTCAAGAACAATTTTGATAGCAGTATCAAAAGTGTATTAAAAGTAGAATCTGAGACACCATCAACAGAAAAGAAATGGAACTAGCAGAAAAACTGGATAGGTACCAAATCAACATAACAGGTGTCACCAAAACAAAGACACAAGCAGTTGAGAATCTTCTAAGCTTGAGTCTTTGTTTATAGTACTTTGTCTTCTTAAAGACAAAGTACTATATTCATGTAATAATGATTAGGAAAAAGAAAAGCAATGGAGAAATTTTTTTGAGGCATTAGAGAAGTCAGATGATACAAAGAAAAAGGAAAAGATGATCCTTGTTGGAGATCTAAACATTAGAGCAGACAATGACTAAAAGGCAGACAGTTATGTTTTGTTAAGATTTGGACAAACGAACAAAGTTAATAATAATGGTGAGTACCTGCTGGTCCACCACACAGACTAGTCATACATTGTTTTCCAACATAAAGATATATTATTATTATCATTATTTAGGCCTCCAAGGAGTCAAAAGACTCATTGCAGGAGGTCCTTCCTAGGAAACACAAGTCTATCAAGACTCATCGTGGGAGGTCCATACAAAGTCTATTATACCACTCTTTAAACTCATTGACCGTTCTAGCTCTCACCACTCTATCAGGCAATGCATTCCACGGTTCAACCACCCTCCATGCAAAGAAACCACTCCTCACCCTTTTGATCACAGTTTCCTTTAATAATTTTCCAGGGATGGTCCTTTGTCATCACTCTTTCCCACTGTTCAACCAAGTGAAAGAACTCCCTAGTGTCAACCCTGTAACCTCCTTTCAACAGTTTAAAAGTCTCAATCATATCATCTCTCCTTCTTCTATCCACCAAACTCTGCAGTCCACATTCCCTCAGCTGATTCTCATAACTAACATTGTACAGTCATGAAACTGTCTTTGTTATCTGCCTCTGTACCCTTTCCACACTTAATTTATCCCCTTGAAATCCTGGGGACCAAATCTGAGAACAATAGTCTAAGTGTGGTCTGATCAGGGTCTTATACAACGGAATGATAACTCTTTTATCTCTGCAGGTCAGCGTCCTTCTCATTATTGCAGCAATCCTCTGTGTTACCTTCACCAGATTTGCAATATGTCCCTTGAATTTCTGGTTTCTATCAATCATCAACCCCAGATCTCTAGTCTGCCCTACTTCCTAAAGTATATCTCCTCCAATATAGTATGCAGCGTCCCATCGATGTGTCCCAAACCTCAAGATCTTACAATTTGCTGCATTAAACTGACACCCCATTCATTTGCCATCTGTCTAGTTTATTCAAATCATCTTGCAGGGCTGCTGTATCTGCGCTATTACTAATAACCCTTCCCAGCTTTACATCATCTGCAAACAACCGAATATCCCCCTGCAATCCATTGACAATGTCATTGATATAAAGGTTAAACAATATATGTCCCAGTACTCAGCCCTGTGGGACCCCACTTGTAACCCTCGGCCTCCTTGAAACTGCCCCACCATACACAACTCTCTGATACCTATCAGACAGAGAGTTGTGTATGGTTGGCCAATCCTAAATCCAGTTGACCAACCTGACATCCAAACCCATGTGCTGCAACTTAAATATCAGCTTATCATCTGGCATCCTGTCAAATGCCTTTGCTAAATCCAAGAAAATGGCAGTATATGCCTTTTCCTCGTCTACTGCTGTTGTAACTTTATTATAAAAGGCTAGCATATTACTAAATCAAGAGCACCCCCTCATATATCCATGTTCACTCTCACAGATAACATTATCCTCATCTGCCCAATGTTGTATACGGTCCCTAACTAATTTCTCCAAGATCTTAACAACTATCAATGACACACAAACTGGCCTATAATTAGACATTTCCAGTCTGCTCCCACCCTTTTGCAATGGCACTATCTTACCTTCCTTCCATTACCTTGGCCCATAGCCAGAATTTCATTGAAAAGCCAGGTCAAAGGAGTGTCAATTCCATAGCACATTCTCTCAAAACTCGTGGCAAGATACCATCCAATCCCATAGCATTACTGACATCCAGAGTACTCAGTATTTGGAACACGTTCTCCTCCTGCACCTCTAAACCTCGAACCTGCCCTATCCCTCTAGTATTAAAATTTACTCCTCCAGGATGAAATACACCAATAAAGTGTTCATTGAAGAATTCCACTATGTCCACTGCATCAGTCACTCTATTCCCATTTTTATCCCACAATGTCATTCTTCCACAATCATTTCTCCTCCTACTGGCCACATAGCTAAAAAATTCCCTTGGATTTTCTTTGGATCTTAGGGCCAATCTCTTCTCATATTCCAGTTTCGCCTTCTTTACCGTACTAATCACTATCCTGGCCTGTGTCTTATATTCTTCATGCATCTGCTCTTCACCTGTCTCCTTATATATCTTCCACAGCCTCTTTTTCACATGTAGCTCCTGTTTAATATTGTTTGTCATCCACTTTACACCAAATTGTGTCCTTTTCTTCACTTGTGGGATACAGCTTACTATGGCTGCTAACAAATATTCCTTCATAATTTCTCAACCGCTAATGATATCCCGGCCTTCCAATTCCTCCCTCCATGAAATGTCCCCGAGTTGATGTCTAAGACTATTATAATCACCTGTCTTATAATTCCACATATGTTCCCATCTCTTTGATACTCCTGCATGTCTATTCATCTTCCAAGTCAAAACCACATGGTCACTCTCCCCAACTGGTGGGAGAGATGTCATCTCAGTTATTATCAACTCTTCTGATGCTATGACCAAATCCAAAACTCCTGAACCTCTTGTTCCCTCTATTACATGTTGCCTAAGATATTTGTCCCTCAAGAATTCTAGAAATTCCATTCCCTTATTGCTACATGCATCTTCCTCTCCCCAATTTATACTGCTATAGTTAAAATCTCCCATAACAATCATTCTTCTTGCACTTGCCAAGCTCAACTGTCTAAACATCTCCTGGTCCCCAATCTCTGTGCTCCTTGGTTTGTAGCAACACCCCACTAAATATCCCATCTTGCCTATCTCTACCTCACACCATATGCTTTCAAAATCATTAGTGTCACTGCCTTCCAAAGCCTCCACTCTTAGAGGACATAAGTCATCACTGATCATAAGTAGTACTACACCACTATGCTTTCCCTTCCTATCCTGCTGAAAAATGCTGTACCCTGCTACTTCTATTCCTGATATTATATCCTCTTCTGTCAACCACCTCTCAGTGATCCCAATAATCTTTGGCCAGGCTGATGCTATCAGTGCCACCAATTCCTTTATTCCAGATACTCCTGGCATTAGTAAAAGCATAAAAATGCCACTATTTCTATATCCAGCATTATCCCCTCTAGACTCCACTGGGCTCAGCGCTATCTGATGTTGTCCCCCTTCTCCCAAGTACCCTTTCCCACAAGAGGCTACCCCTGCTACCATCCACCTTGAACACAGGAAATAAAAAAAGTCTCATTGATCTTGTTCTTGTCGATACTGATATCTTCAAACTGATTTAGGACACAAGACTATACACAGAGGATCTGAAATTGGAAGTGATGGTCATTTAGTTCTGAGCATGATAAAATTGAATATCATATTGAAAAAGAAGAGTGTGTGTAACAGAGCTTTAAAAAGAATCAAAGTTGAGCAGCTTTCTGAAGTGAATTGCAGATTCAAATACACAAATATTATTCAAGAAAAAATGAGAGTCTGGGTGACATAATATTTATATAGTACCAATTATAGATTACCAATATTAATGATCTAAAAATCAAAGTCTCAAAGAAATCAATTTAAAAAAAAATTTTTTTTCAACAATTTGCTTTTAGAGTTAATTACTTTCAAGACAAGCATCCTCTCCCTTTCAATACTCCCACCTGTAAGTTTTCTGGTACACAATTTATAATTTTTTTTCTCTCTTTCTTTTCTACATATCAAAATATCATTTATGCCAGTAGTATAGAATAGTATGCTTCTTATTTTTTTGCAAAATGTGCTTTCCATCTCTTGCTTCCTTCTTTCTCTTTCCTATTTTAATAAAATGTTTTAAAATGTACCAACTATACTTGATAATCCTGTGCAAAGGCAAGTAGATATATAATTTTTTTATTATTACATAATAGCAAAATTACTTTATTTTGGCTACTTCATTCAGTTATACACACTTAACACTCATGCTGGGAGGATATTAAAAGCAAATCAAAACTTTTTACACACTATCCTCACACACACACTGCTTGTATTGTTCTCAACATATAATCTTTAACAATGTTTATAATCTTTAACTTTTTTTTTGACAAAATTGTCATACAATTTAATAATATAGTTTGCAGCTAAAGCTAAACTTCCTTATCAAGGATAGCTAAAACTATAAATGCAAAAAAAAAAAAAATAAATAAATAAATAAATAAAATAAAATTACTTTTTATATTATGTCTTCTTCCTTTTTTACTTAATATAAAAGAAATTTCTTTTTTCTGCAGTAAGCATTATTAAACTAATTGTGCATTTATATTATACAGTATCTATAATTTATTAGGAAAAGAAAATACAATTATGAGAATATTTAACTTACATGAGAAATATTTGGTACACTTGCTGTTTTTCTTAATGGTCTTCCTTTTGATGCTAGTAATTCTTTTACTGCTACTTGCTGCAAAGAGAAGTTTTTTCCACTTTTAGGTAAGCATCAAATATATATATATATATATATATATATATATAAAGGGTTCAAAATTCCACGTATAAACTTTGAGGGGAGGTAGAAACATTAAAACCAACCATATTCACATAGGAAAGCATGACCGGAAATGCCACCCAAAAGTGATAGATGACGCTGTTCGCCAGCGCTCTACGTGAGCAATTGGGGCTTCCCCAATCAAGCTTTCGACGTCATATGAAGAACATCATTTTATGAACGCTGAGATGGCAGACATGCACCTCGTTTACCATATTATGTATACAACTGCTATTGAACTGTTCAGTTACACCTAACAGTTATGCCTAATGAAAACACGATGTTTCCTACTAGAGGAAAACTTCATTGCTCTCTCTCTCTAGTAGGAAACAACATGTGGGTAAGAGCAATATTGGAACAGGGAAGTGCAGGGCATGTCAGATTTATGAAGAAATCCCTATAGCAAGTGATGATGATACTTTTCCAAATCATAGAACAAAAAAAAATAGGCATCTAATTTCTCATAAACTATATCCATAATAGTCACTTTTGTTTAAACTTTATTTTTTTGCTTTTAAGCTGCACATATATATGTACACCACACAGAGCAGGTGTGTGTGTGTGTGTGTGTGTGTGTGTGTGTGTGTGTGTGTGTGTGTGTACACAGGGTAGTTCAAAATTCCACATACAAACTTTGAGGGAGGTACTTACTGCCTTGTGTTATTTCTGTATCTTTCAGTCCCTGTAAGTACCTTCCAGTGGCATTTCCGGTCATGCTTTCCTATGTGAATATGGTTGATTTTGATGTTTTCTACCTCCCTCAAAGTTTGTATGTGGAATTTTGAACTACCCTGTATACACACACAAACACATACCTGCTCCGTATTTTCCCATGCGTGTATAAATCTTTAAACTGTGTGGTGTACATATATACGTGCAGCTTAAAAGCAAAAAATAAAGTTTAAACAAAAGTGACTATTATGGATATAGTTTATGAGAAATTAGATGCCTATTTTTTTTTGTTCTATGATTTGGAAAAGTATCATCATTACTTGCTATAGGGATTTCTTCATAAATCTGACATGCCCTGCACTTCCCTGCTTCCAATATTGCTCTTACCCACATGTTGTTTCCTACTAGAGCGAGAGAGCAATGAAGTTTTCCTCTAGTAGGAAACATCGTGTTTTTTACTAGAGAGGAAATAGAGCTGTTTTAGAATAATTACTTTACACAATATGTGGTGGAAGTAACATGCAGAACATGAGTGCTGAAGTTAATAATAATGTTATATACAGTAGTAATAGAAGAAGATGCCATGAGATTGCAGTTAGTGAGACCAATTTTGTGATTTTGAAGCAAAGAGAAGTAGCACTGTAGAGCAGGAGTTTATGATAAACTTAGGAACATATCAGTGACCTGAAACATATTAGTGACATGGAATGATCAATTGCAAAGTTGGGAAATCTGTAAGATCTGGGACTTGGTTCAAGATCAGTAAATGATCATGATTCATATCAATATCAGGCTGTATTCCTAAGTTAGGAGAATGATTTAAAGTTGGGGAAAAATGGATGAATCATGAAATAATGCAGATGCTGCAGAGGAAGAGGGTAGTATGAAGAAGATGATAATGGTACTCATTCAGCTGTATAAGGAATATAAGGCACAAGCTAGGAAGCTGATGCAAGTGAGAAAAGAGAAACTGGTATATAAAAGGAGACTTACTGATGCAGTAAAGCAAAACCCTACAGAATTCTATGAATGCATGACTAATAAAAGAAATTATAAGTATGGAAGATTTCTTTAGAAGGTAAAGATGGTGACACATAGGTCACATACATAAGCATATACAGTACAAATGTTCAACAAGTATTTTTTCAGCATATTTCATGTTAGAGAGTGGGAGCAGTGCTGAATATAGAAGGAAGAGAGAAATTGGCAGTTTAGGTATGCAGAGCATTTGGAATATTATTTAATTTTGATACTGATAAGGCTTTGGAACTGGATAGAATATTGCCACACATGCAGCGAAATAGGCAAAGGAATTAATAAAACCCTTGACTTAAATGCTCACCAAGAGTCTGGAACAATCTTTAAATGGCATAACTATAAAACAACAAAATTACATAATAATCACAGTAATAAACTTCATGAAAATAAAGATATTTTGTTCTGAAAATTATCTTCATCAGTGTTAGTAACCATAAGAAAATCAAAGAATAGAAATACAATATACATACAACAATCAGTTTACCAATTAAAAACAGTTGCCACATGTTTTTAATTAATATTATTGATTAATATTAATTAATATTAATAAATAATATTAAAACTATTTTTGATGTGTACATAAAATGAGAAGTTCCCAAACTTTTGGGGGGGGGGGAAGAGAATGGTTATGATTCAGGTTAGGCCAATTTAAATGGCTTCACAACTTTCTTTGAAAAGGCATCCATATTTAAAACTGCTTATATGGAGAAGATGAGCTTCATCCTACAGGAGAGTGTGTTTGGTGTTAATACTATGCTGTGAACCAGACCACTCTGCAGGAAGAAGAATTAATGAACATCAATACTACAATGAATATGTGAAACCTCAAGAGTCTGTCTTCCTCCTTTTCTAAATGTACTGCCAGTTTCTCTCAGATTGTTCACTAAGTGTAATGGTGAAAGATGTTTTCTCTTCCGATTTTCTTATTAATATTAATAATATGTTCTCTTTAAAACGACCTGACCCTCACATTGGCCTCAAATCCTATTTATAATTTTGCAGCTCATAGTATTCTCCACTCAATCTACTCATATGACAAACTTTATAATGCTCAAGCATCTGAATCTTTCAAGTTCATCTATAAGTGCCCTAAACATCGATCTCTACACCATCCTTCAATAGAGAGATAACAATCTACTCACTTTCAATGCTACCAAAAGGTTTTTTCAGAAGCATTGATTTTTCTGTAGGTTGTTTTCTCTCCATTTTCACAGTTCTTCATAATTTCCATTTTCACCAAAAGGTCTTTTTTACTACTCTTATCTTTAAAAATACTCAACAGTTAAGACTAGATTTCTTTCTTCTCAGATTGACTCTTATTCCTGGCCTTTTCAGACATAATTACATCACATTTATAGCAAAAATCAGCTTAAAAAAAAAAAAAAAACTGTTCAGAAGAGAGCAGTTCGAATGATTAGTGACCCTCAACCCTCTCTCTCTCTCTCCTTCTTGTTCTTGGACTATTTTCAGCTATTATATAGATGGTCAATTTCTGCATTATACCTCTTCCATAGATATTTCCATGGTCTCTATGCACCAGAATTATGATTATGATCCGAACCTCCATTATGGCTCCATGGAGGTCAGGAATAATAATAATAATAATTTCTTCCATGTCAGTTAATTCTGTCCAAGTAAATTGCGGGTAACACAAAATTCATTACAACATATTTCATATCTATCTCAAACAAAAAAAGTAGGAAATTATGACCACCTGAGGAGAATGCTGGGTTCCGCATCAGGGAGCTGTTGGATGAGGAGAATATTAACAGTGAAGGGGGAGGTGTTTAAAAAATACTTAAATGATGAAATATTGGAATGTGTAACCTAGAGGTCAAAAAATAAATAGAGTAGGAGTGAAATGGATGTGTAATCTAATTAAGCAAGAGATTTGTAAGAAAATGATGTGGAAGAAATACAGTGTGCATAAGGATGTCAGTTACGAAAATTATAAGTAGCAGGTCAGAAGAGTCACAACTGTTGTATCAAAAGCTAAGTCTGAGTATGAAAAGAAACTGGCTACAAGCTAAAGTTATGCTGCAAGTAAAAATAAGAACGAATATGAAAGAATAACTCTACTGAATACAGATGGTATGCAGGTGACTGATGCAGAAGATAACTGACGATGGTAAATATCCCCCAACCATTCTAGACACCCAACATACGATGCTCCCCTATATCTTTTTGGCAGGATGAGATCAGAAAAATACTGCCCAAATTAGACACAAAAAAAGTCTCCTGGCCCTGATGGCATTCCCCCAATTGTCCTGAAAGTTTGCACACCAGAGCTGACCCTATCCTATTGTGCCTATATATATACAGTCATCCCTCAACTTACATCCATTCAAGTTACATCCTCTCAAAGATACGTTCATGATCCCATAAGTGGATAAATAACATTTTCAGCTATACTTTCGAACAAGATGCAAGCGAGCATAAGGTAAAGCATGCACAGTGGCAACAGCACTATCAGCGGCAACCCTCAGCAGTCGGCACGTGTCTTCAACAGTTCCTCTGTTGATTTTGTGTTTGAAAAATAGGTTATTTGTGTACTTATCATTACATATTTTGTGATGTTTTGTGCAACATGGCCCCTACATGCACAATGAAAAAACCTAGTGAAGAATCACAGAAAAAGAGACGAGCAATTGATCTTGAAATGAAGTTGCAAATTATAAAGCAACATGAAGCTGGTAAACCCGTCAATGTGATCGCACATGACTTCGGATGGTCTCATTCTACAGAGTGACGATCGTTTTGAAAAATAAGGATAAAATCGTAGAGGCTGTGAAAGGATCTGCTTCCATTAAATCGACGATAGTGACGAAGCAACAACAAGGTCCTATCAGTGATATGGAAAAGCTACTTGCATCATGGATAGAGGACCTGAATCAAAAGCACATACCCCTTAGCACTGTGACCATAAACGCTAAGGTACTAAGTCTCTTCAACATGTTGAAGGAGAAAGCAGAACCAGATTATGACTACGAATTCAATGCTTTTTCCAGATGGTTCATGAGATTCAAGCAGCATTTTGCACTACATAATGTGAAAATGTATGGGAATCTGCAAGTGTTGAGAAGGCTGCCAAGGAGTTTGTGGAAAAATTGAATAAAATTATTACAGAGGAAAATTATTTGGCACAGCAAATATTTAATATGGATGAGATGTCCTTGTTTCAGAAAAAAATGCCTGAGCAGACATTCATCCACAAAAAGCTATACCTAGTTTCAAAGCTCTTAATGCCCGTATTATGATTCTGTTATGGGTAGTGTAGCTGGATATAAACTGAAACCATTTGTGATATGGCACAGTGAGAATCCACAAATCTTCAAAAACATTAGGAAGCATACTCCCAGTTCATTATCGGAACAATAAGAAATCGTAGATGACTCAAAAATTGTTTGAGGATGCCCTAATCAATTGTTATGCAAGCGAAATAAAAAGCTATTGTGTGAAAGAAAATGTAGAATTTAAACTTTTATCAATTCTAGATAATGTTCCAGCCATCCATCTTACAAGTCTTATAGCAGTGTTTATCACCAAGTTCAAGGTCATGCTTCTCCCTCCAAACAATACTTCATTGATCCAACCAATGGATCAGGGAGTTCTTGCAGTGTTTAAGGCTTATTATCTATGGGGAACTTTTTCACAAGTAATTTCTGCAACTGAAAGAAATGACCAAACTCTCATGCATTTCTGGAAAACATTCAATATTTATCATGCTATTAAAAATATTGCTGTGGCTTATACGAAGTGACCTCTCAAGGTATGAGTGGCATATTGAACAAAACATTAAAAAGATTTGTGCATGATTTCGGAAGTTTGTAATAGTGAGTGTAGCAAACAATCTGAATCTCGAAGTGAATGATGACGACATAATTCAACTCATAGAAAGTTCCCCTGAAGAGTTAAACAACAAAGAACAAAGATGCAAGTCGAGGGAACTGTACTCTCTTACTCCACTGGAATCTATCCCACAAACTGGAAGTTGGCCCATATTCAACAATTCCCAATAAGAGTGACAAGTCACTGCTGTCTAACTACCACCCTATCTCACTTACCTCAGTCATGTCTAAAGTAATGGAAAAAATCATCAATCACCAACTCCTACACTACCTCGAAGACACCCACCTAATAAACGATCGCCAATATAGATTCCGTCGCTGCTGATCAATATATAGATCTGCTCACACACATCACCCATCTCTGGACAAATGCCATGGAGAAGTTTGGTGAATCTCAAGTGGTTGCACTTGATATCTCCAAAGTCTTTGACCAGGTCTATCACAAAGGCTTACTAAGCAAACTACCATCATTTGGTCTGAACCAGGACTTCTGCAGTTGGATTGCCAGCTTTCTGTCTGGACACACACACACTGTGTGTGATGGTGGATGGTTCCCTATCCTCTCACCATTCAATTAATGCTGGGGTTCCACAAGGTTCTGTCCTCTCACCAACCCTCTTCCTTCTATATATCAATGACCTACTTCAGTTGACCTCCAACCCAATACAGTTTTGCAGACGACAGCACATTACACTCCTCACTTTCATTTGATAAACCTTACCCTACACAACTTGCCTCAACCCACAGAACATCAACCACCACCACTCTCAATTCCGATCTTCAAGCCATCCTACAATAGGGTTCGAATAACCTCATCAATTTCAATGCTAATAAAATCCAGTTCTGTTCTATTTCCCATAAAAAAAGAACCATTTTACTAACTATTACAATAACGGAATTAACTCACGTAAATTATTCTTTATTCGTAGAATTTTCACCTGAGTATCACAGGCATCATCAGTACAGGTACAAGGCTAATTAAATGATAACTGTTATATTCACAAAGCGCTACCTAAGTAGCTAAGGTTAAATTTCCTAAATTTATTTAATTATTATTATCATTTTTTTTTTTTGATCAGGCCTCATATGGATTATTGTGCACAGATAAAAAGAACCATTTTTTCCAAGTATCCTTTTTGACGATACCCAAATTTCCAGACAATTTGAGATCACTCTTCTTGGAATTACCCTCACTTCAAACCTCTCCTAGCATAAACACATCACAACCATTGCATCCTCAGCTTCAAAAAAACTAGGATTTCTCTTTCGCTCAAGACATTACTTCACCCCTGAACAGCTGTTAACATTATACAAATCACAAATCTGCCCAGTTATTGAATTCTGCTCCCACATATGTGGCAGGGCCTCTAAAAGCTTCCTCACAATGATTGACTCAATATAGAGGAGAGAAATTAGACTTATTAATAACCCATCTCTAACTAACGCTCTCCCCCCACTTTTGCATAGATGTTTGGTTTCTGCAATATGCATATTCTAAAAATATTTCAATGGGAAATGTTCATCTGAAATAGCATCAATAATTCCTCCACTTAATGCTAAGCTCGCTGGAACACGTGCAGCTGCTGCTCAATATCCCTTCACAGTACACCTAGAAACAAACAGAACAAGTTTTTTTTTTCCTCCTCCTTCATCCCTGCAACTGCTGCACTGTGGAACAGTCTCCTACCTGTTGTGTTTCCCAATGAATACAATTTACAGTCATTTAAATCAAATGTAAACAAGTTCCTCCTTTCCCAACCCACTACCAATACATGGCACTAAGGTACTATAGGTTGATCAACCAACCTCTTGAGTATGTGCACAAGATTAAAAAAAAGAAGAGAATGCTAATCTAATGAGTAGTGAGTGGCCATTTTGCTAAAATCTGGTTAAAAGCTATCAACCTGGTGTATGTATGTAACATTTAGCTCTCTGCTATCGCTTCGCTGTATGAAAGGGGGAGCGGTTACCAGAGCAGTTGCACAAAATGAATAAGAATTCTGCAAAAGGAATTGATGAGATATCAGCACAGATGCTAAAAAAGTATTCAGCTGAACTGGCTGTTCTGTTCCTTTGATAGCTTATATAATTTGTGTCTCAGAACATGGAAGATTCCCCAGGGGCAGAAAGAATGTATCTCATTGCATAGGGATGGTGCAAAGACTATTGATGTATCCAACTATCAACCTATCAGTATTTCTCGAGTGGTGGTGGCAAAGATTTTGGAAAAGTTGGTTAGGGATTGCATACAGAAATGAGTTGACAGAGACACCATACTTTGAAACGAACAGCTTGGGTTTACTAAGAGAAGGACATGTTTGAGTAACTAGCTCACATTCTATAATAATTTTACCATTGAGTTAGACAACGGGAATGGATACAACCATGGATTTGGATTCTGCTAAGGCTTTTGACAGAATACAGCATGAAAGAGTATTCCATAAATTGAAGAATATGAGGTTGGATTATCATTATTCTTAACACCACACCTCCATGGAGTTAAAAGACTCATGAAGGCAAACACTGTCACACACAAAGCCTATCAAACCATGCTTTAAAAACTAATTCAATATGTATCTGCATTCACCACAATGTCAGGAAATGTATTCCACTCAATTACCCTCCATGCAAAGAACCTACTCCATATGCCCCTGATCATACACTCTTTATACAGCTTCCAGGTATATTTCCTTGTTCTACACACTTCAACCAATCTATGAAACATTTTTTCCACATTAACCTGGTAACAACCTTTTACTAAATGAAATGTCTCAGTCATATCCACTCTCCTCCTCCTATTCACAATGCTTTGCAAACTGCATTCCCTCAATCTCATCTCATATCGCACATTCCAAGGATCAGTTACAACCTTAGTCAGTTTTTCTCTGTACCCCCTAATCCAACATATCTTCATCACCATGAAAGCCAAGGGACTAAATCTATGCTCAATAATCCATACGTGACCTGATCAACACTTTATACAATGGAATCAGAACCTATTTAGTTCTACAAGTTAAGGTCCTCTGCATCATTGTTACAATCAATTGTGACCTCTGAACTTCAGATCCTTCAGATAAAAGATCTTGGCAGTGGTGGTGGTGCACCACTGCCAAGATCTTTTATCTCCTCAACTTCCTCCAATATTGGCATGGATAAGGCAACTGACAGATATCAAACAGTGGTATATGTAGGATGTGAGTCTGTAAGATTTAAGGTAATCAGTGGTATGCCACAAGTATCAGTCATTGGACCATTGTTATTCAATCTGAACATTAATGACATTGGGAAGGATTTGACATGTGGCATACAGTTATTTGCTCATGATACAAAGATAGGTAAGGTAATCAGTAGTGCTACTGATATGCAGTACTTGCAAAATGATTTGAAAAGGCTGGAATTGTGGGCATGTGAAAATGGCTATCAGTTCAATGTTAGTAAATGTAAAGTGATGCACTTTGGTGTGAGTAGATATCCAATGATGTATTATATTGGTGAGATTATGCTAGAAGAAACTGATCAGGCTAAGAATCTTGGAGTTTTAGTAGATAGGAAGTTAAAGTTCAAGGTCATATAGCAAAACTTGTAAATACAACTCAGAGAATAATGCAATGCTGAAACGAACCTTGATATAAAACGATAAGAAAGTCCTTTTGCCTCTCCAGGCACTGATAAGACCACACTTGGACTATTATCTGCAGGTTTGGTCTACTGGTTGCATGGTGAATCTAATACAATGGAGAGACAGTGCAAAGGAGAGTGTTAAAAATAATATCGAGATTGTGGAATACTGATCATGAAGACAGACTGAGAATTTGTAGACTGCAGACACTAGCAAACAGGAGACAGAGGAATGATATGATCGAGACTTACAGAATTCTATAAGGATCATACAGGATTTCAGTAGATGGAATTTTTCAATGTATGGAGGATGAGGAAAGGATGCAATGACATCCTTGGAAGTTGAAAATGAATGCTGTCAAGAAGGGGATGAGGGCTAGATTTTTCTCTCATACAGTGGTGTGTGACTGGAATGGACTGCTGTAGGATGTTGTATGTGCAGGTGGTGTGAAAGAATTCGAGAACAGGTATGACAGCTGGTGTGGATAGTATGGCCTCCCTCAATGAGTCAATGACTCCCTGGAGGTCTCTCTTAATAATAATAACATTGAAATTGCATTTATGTTTACTGGTGCTTCACTAAAGCTGTTCAACCATAATTTTTCTTCTCCTTGTTTGGATAGTGCTACTGCTTCATTATCCAAAAAACCACCAAACTATCAAATGTAAACAAGTACCTCCTTTCCCAACCCACTACCCATACAAGGTACCAATGTACTATAGGTTGAAAAAATAGTGTACTATAGGTTCAAAATTATTTTTATTTTTCAACATAATCTCCCTTAAGACTAACACATTTATTCCAGCAATGCTCCAGCACCATTATCCTGTTCCTGTAGTGGTTCTCAGTAAGATCTGCAAAATACTCTTTACAGCTGTAATCACCTCTTGATACGAAGAAAAATGCTGACCAGCGATGAAGAGATTTAGTTTTGGGAAGAGCTAGAGGTCAGAGGGAGCCAAATCTGGGGAATAGGGTGGATGTTTCAACAATTCGTATTGCAGATCCCTTAATTTTTCCATTACCAAAACACCTTTGTGGGCAGGTGCATTGTCCTGATGAAAAATGATTTTTTCCTTCTACAAACCAGGTCTTTTCTCACGAATTTTTTCATCAAGTCTGGTTAAAAGATCAGAATAATATTCCCCGGTTATTGTTTTACCCTTTTTCAAGATAATTAATAAACAAAATGCCTTTAGCACTCTAAAACACCGATGCCATGACCTTTCCTGCTGATCTTTGGCGCTGAACAACTGGCTTCTGTCCACTATTTTGAGACCGCTGTTTGGATTCTGGTGTGTCATGGTGAATTCAAGTCTCATCCATAGTAATAAATTGACACACAAAATCAGTTTTATTCTTGTTAAAACACTCCAAGCACTATTCAGAGATTTTCATGCGAGTGCATTTTTGATCTGCTGTGAGCAAGTGTGGCATCCATCTTGCACAAAGTTTTCATTTGCAATTCTTCATGCAAAATATATCCTACACGTTCTTTTGAAATGCCTATAGTCTCAGAAATTTCATTCACTTTGATTCGCCCGTCATTCAATACCATATCATGCACTTGATCAATGATTTCTGGTGTTGTTACAATTTTTGGACATCCTTCACGTGGATCATCTTCAAGGCTGGTAAAGCCACCTTTAAACTCGGCAGCCCATTTCTTAATTGTCGAAAATGAACGAGAAGAGTGCCCATAAACTTTTACGAACTCCGAATCAATTTCTTTGGGCATTAAATCTTGTTTTACAAAGAATTTTATAACTGAACAATACTCAATTTTATCCATTTCAAGTGATACAGACAACGCTTTTGCTTCAAACAGCTGTATAAAAAAAGTTGCAAGTCATTCTACTTGATAGAATGACTTGCAATTTCACATGGATGCTTTCGACAGATGTACCAACTTAGAAAAAAAAATCTTGCCATTAGTATTGCCATCTATGGTCGAGGCTGAGAACATTTCAGACCACCCTCGTAGATGACCAAATTTTTGCACAATAGTCAATATTTGGTCTGATCAAAGGTTTGTATCAGCTACTTCAGCGTCTTCTTTATTATGGCAACAATTATGTAATGTGGTGATCTTTATAGCTCTTGTGATGTATCTCTGCATCTGAATTTGAAGAGCACCATTTCACCAGTACAGTATGTCATACTACATTTCAGCATTACACATTAGGTGTGGAAGGAGATTGAAAAGAAGACTGATTATACAAGGTTGGAGCTAGGACTGATGCAGTGAATTATCCAATCAGTACATCTTGTATCAAGATCATGAAAAGTGGTTAGGAATGCCATCCAAAGGTGGGTAAAGAGCAGTAGGATCTTCTACAGAGGACAGTTTTGTTAAAGGTAGGATTGTTTTAATAATATGCTTAGATTCCATAATAGAGTGACAGCAGAGTAAGCTGGATAAGGGAAATGGTATGCCATGTACATCTGATTTTTCTAGGCCTTTGACAAGATTTCATGCTCATCATCATCATCATTAGTGTTCTGTCTCTTGAGAGGTCCAACAATATATCTCAGTAAATTCATTTCCTCCAATTTCCTGTCTCTTGCTTCTTCCTTCATTTCTTGATATCTCCCTTGTGCCCATTATATCAGCAAGCATCATTAGTAGTCTCCTTCCTCTTGGTCGCTTTCCTTCAGTGTTCCCTTCTATCATTCTTTTCAGTAGACTATCTCCTCTTAATACATGTCTTATCCAGTTATGCTTGCTTTGTCTTATGGTATTTAGTAAATTCCTTTCTTCTTCTTCAACTCTTTGTAATACTTCTTTATTGGTAATTTTTTCAGTCCACTTTGTTTTCTCCATAACCACATTTCAAATGCCTCCAACATTTTAGCTTCCTTCTTCCCAATTGTCCATGTTTCTGACCCATATTAGGTCATACTCCAAATATAACACTTAATAAGCCTTTTCTTTAAATTTTTATTCATGTTATTAATAAACAAATTTTTCTTGCTATAAAATGCATATTTTCCTTTGCTAATTCTTTCTTTTATTTTCATGTCACATTTTCTTGTATTATACTACCAAGGTATTTGTACTGTCTCACTTGCTCTACACTTACTCCATTCATCATCACCTTGACACTTTCTGGTTTCTTGGAGACTCTCATCCCTTTTGTTTTCTTTGTGTTAATTTTCATACCATATTTCTTACATATACTTTCAAAATTTTGCATTGGGTGCTGCAGTTCATCTTCAGTATTAGCTAATATTGCTTGATTATCTGCGAATCTAATATTTTGTATTGTTCCTCCACCAATAGTGATTCCTCTTTTCTCTTCATCAAATGATTCTTTTATCATTTTCTGCAAATATATTGAAGAGTGTTGGTGACAGGCAGCATTCCTGTCTTACACCTCTGCCACTCACACATTTTTTTAGTTTTTCCTACTTTTGTCTTTATTTTGGCAGTCTGGTTCATATATAATTCAGCTATTAACCTCTGGTCTCTCCAATATAAACCTATTTTGAGTAACACTTCCATCAGATTTTCCCATTTCACCATGTCAAATGCTTTTTCAAGGTCGACGAAACATATATAAACTTCTTTATTCCTTTTGCGTATGGTCCTCATTACTCCAATTGCATCTCTAGTTGTCTTTCTAAATCAAAACTGATTATCCCCCAGAAAATACTCTACTATATTATCCAATCGTCGATTTAATATTCTTAGCAGTACTTCAGAGGCATGCGAGAGTATGCTTATAGTTCTGTAGTCACTGCACTTTGTAGGATTGCTTTTCTTTTCAATTAGTATAAGAATACTCTCTGTGAAATCTTTAGGCTATTCTCCTGTTTTGTAAATGAGGTTGCATAGTTTTTCCTGTTTCTGTTATACCTTTGTCCTCCAGCTGTTTTAAGATTTCACTAGGTATTCCATCCACTCCTTCCATCTTTCCACTTTTTAATTCCTGTTTCTACTTCTCTCTTTAGTACTCCAGGACGTCTTTCTTCTATTGAGATTTCATTTTGCTCTTCTAATTCAATTTTCGTCAGTCTTTCATTTTTTGCATAAAGTTCTTCGATGTGTTCCTTCCATCTTTCACCTTGTATTTCAATATCACAAATTAATTTTTCTTGCTTATCTTCTAATGGCAGATTTCTTATGCTTTTTTTAATATTTGTAAGTTCTTGTAAGTTCAAACATTTCATCATATCGCACCCTTTTATCCATTTCTTCAATTACTTTACATTCTGCTTTTAACAATTCCACTCTTGCTTTAATAGTTTCTCTTCTTAGTTCATTATTTAATACTTTGTATTTTTTTCCTCTTCAGTGTTTACATTTTTCCATCTTCTTCTTTCCTCCATTTTTCTTATAATTTCATTTGTAATTCATGGTCTCTTAATTCTTTACCTTTCCACAAAACCTATTTCTTCAGCGACTGTTTTTTGCATTAACTTCACTCTTCAAGTGATGTTAATCTCTTCAGGTATATCTTCTTTGTTTCTTATTTTATTCTCCAGTTCTCTGAATTTCTTACCAGCATCTCCCTTGAGTTTTTCTAGGTTCCACCTTTTCTTGCTTTTACCTTTGTTTATTTTCTTAAATGGTATTCTTAATTCCATAACAAGTAAATTATGGTCTGGGTCAATATCAGCTCCTGGATATGTTGATATCCTTTTTACAGTGTTACTATACCTGTTTTGTATTAACATATAATCAATCAGGTATCTTGCAATATCTCCTGGCATTTTCCATGTATATATTCTTCTCTTTGGATGTTTGAACCAAGTATTACCAATAATTAGTTTGTGTCTTTTACAAAACTCTATAAGTCTTTCGCCTATCTTATTCCTTTTTCCAAGGGCCCCATCTTCCTATTATTCCCTTCTCTACCTTTTCACCTACCACTGCATTCCAGTCTCCCATCCAGATGGCCTTTTAGTTCTGTCTTCTTTCATTATCTCTTCTATTTGATTATATATTTCTTCTACTTTATTTTCATCATGGTCACTTGTGGGCATATATATCTGTATAATCATTATGTCCACAGGCTATGCTTTAAGTTTAATCATAATCACCCATCACTTTTATATATTGTTTTTTCTACTGAATTTTTAAACTTTTCATTCAACACAAATGCTACTCCATTTTTTCCTCATGTTCTACAGGAATTTATAATTCAATAACCATCACTTTTAAAATCTCCTATATCTTCCCATCTAACTTCACTTAGACCAACCACAAATGAAGGTTGTTATACAATCTTAAAGGGATGGGTGTTCAAAATAAACTTGTGACATGGATTAGAAAGAGACTGACTGACAAGTATCAAAAAGTGATGTATGGAAGTGATGCGTCTATGAGAAGGAGGATGACCAGTAGTGTACCACAAGGCTCTGCACTTGGATCACTGCTGTTTAACTTGTATGTTAATGATATTGGGAAGAGTCATAAGTATGATATCCAGTTGTTTGTTGATAATGGGATGCTAAGTTAGGAAGAATAAGGGCATTTGGACTAATGTGGGCAGACACATCACCTGAGTTCAATATTCATGAAATATTACTAGTTTATATTAAAATCATCAAATGTTATAGGCATTAGTGAGACTTAGCTAACAGCAGATGATGTAATTACAGGGATAGAATGCAAAGAGTTTAGTATTTTCAGGAAAGATAAGATTGGGGGGGGGGGGAGTACCACTGATAATAGCAGATGAATTTTGCAGTCACAAAGAATAGGAGATAAGCAGGAGGGCGGCTGTTCATTTGAAGCAGTCTGGTGCGAGATTAAGTCTACAAAAAATAGTTGAGTAACTGAGTAAATGCTTTGCAAGGGTATATCAAACCTAGTGAGGTTACTGCTTTAACATGTGACAGACACTATGCAGGAACAGAGGTAGATGAATTGGAGGTTCCTAGGATATTACAGAATCTCAATGTAAATACAGCTGTGAGATTAGATATCAGCTCAGGTTTTGCAGCTGACTAGGCTCTTTAATTTAAGTCAGCTCTGGTAGAGTTCCAAGGGAGTGAAAAGAGGGTAAAATAATTCCCTTGCATAAAGGAAGTTCTAAGACTGCAGTAGCAAATTATAGACCAATCAGTATCTTAGGCATGGTGGTAAAAGTAGTGGAAAAATTAGTCAAAAAGAGAATTCAAGAATTGGTGGATAAAAATATTATACTGAGGGCAACATAACTTTGTGAAAGGTAGGTCATGCCTTAGTAATTGACTAACTTTTTATAATAAAGTAACAGCTGAGGTAGTTGAAGGAAATGGCTACACAACGATTCTTCTGGATTTTGCAAAAGCATTTCACAGAATAACACGTGAAACTCTGTTCTCAGGCAAATGTAGATAAGAGAGTTACTGGTTATGTGGATAAGAGAGTGACTGCTGGACAGATATCAAAAAAGTGGTGTGTGTGTGTGTGTGTGTGTGTGTGTGTGTATATAGAAGGGTACAATAAAGGGGAAAGCAGGTGACTAGTGGTTGCTGAATGGTTCAGTGCTGGGACCACTACTGTTTAATTTATACATAAACAATATAGGTAATCACTTGAAAGAAAATATTCAGTTGTTTGCTGATGATGCAAAGTTAGGTAGAGTAATAGTTAATCAAGGGGATGTTTAGAGCTTGCAAGATGATTTAAACAGGATGTCAGTATATGCAAAAGATGATGAGTGTCAGTTCAATGTAGAGTTATGCATTTTGATATAAATAGATTACAAGCTGTGTATCACATTGATGGCGCTGTACTCCAGGAAATAGATGAAGTTAGAGATTTAGGGATGGTGGTAGACAGAGAGTTTAGAGGACATATTGATAATGTCGCTAAGGTAGTCCATAAGATTACTTAGCTATTGAAGAACACATTAACAAGTAGAGATAAGGAAGTAAGGACTTGATGTGTCCACATCTGGATTACTGCACTCAAGTCTGGTCCCGTGGGTTTCTTGGGTATGAAGGAAGTGGTGGAGAAGATTCAGAGGCGAGTGACCAAGATGGTGAGTAGTCTGTGAAATGTTCCCTATGGGAATAGATTGAAGGTGTATGGATTGCAAAAGTGGTTGATAGGAGAAAATGAGTGGATATGATAGAAACATTTAAGTTGCTTAAAGGGTTTTATAGGATTGATGCAAGGGGATATGTTTCAGCACTTGGATGGAGGGATCAGAACAAGGGGCCATCCCTGGAAGTTGAATAAAGGTGTGATTAGTAGGGGTGTTAGGACTAGATTTTTTGCTTTGCATGTTGTGAATGAGTGGAATGGGTTGCCAGAGTTGGTTGTGAGTGCTTTATCTGTTAATGGGTTGAAGGAGAGGTTTGATAGAATGTGTGGATAGTATGAGTTTCTTGTGATGAGTTTTCAGATTGCATGAAGGTGCCTGTTCGATAATGATAATAATTCCTTATTTCTCTTAGGCAATTCACATATGTAGTCATTTAATCATGTGTATACTTGATTATTAATTGGGTATTAATTATGCATACATATTTGATTGTTAATACTACACTATTAACAATCAAATGACTGCACATGGAAATTACATAAGAGAAATAAGGAATAAACAAGTAATATTTTGTGAGGAGTATCTCCCCAAAACCATCAGAGTGAGTACACCCAAAGGGAATGGGCTGTAACAACAGGCAAGAAAGAAACCAACAGAGGTTACAGAATGTTTCTGTTCTACTGCTCTCTGGCCAGTCATGTTATATTATTGGGAACCCATGAGATTAAGTGTTAATGACCATTTTCTCAGTTCCCATAAGTTCCTAATAGTATTGCATGACTGGCCAGAGAGCATCAGAAGAGAAGAACTCTGTAATTACTATACTTTTTCTTTCTTGCCTCATGTAGAGGTCCAATCTCTTTGTATGTACACCATCTAACATTGTAAACGACTTATGGAGTAAACTACCATCTATTGTAGACATGGAATGTCTACAATAGATGTAGACATTCCCATATTTTGGTGTACAAGCTAAACATACACCATCCAACTTTTAAGGAAGAGTTTTGGGTTTTTTCTATCCCACAAGACACTCAAACCAGCCAGAGACTACAAACAGTTAAAAGTCAGCAGCTTATGTAGGCATGATTATCCCCTCTATCATAGCATTAATTAGGTTTCTAAAGCCAAATAATTTGGCTATAATGACTGGCCATTGAGTTTAACATGTAAAGATGAATTCTGAATAATGCTATCATATACATAACTTTCTGGTATCTGTCAGATGCCAATCTTCTATTCATTTGACTAATCTCATTACATATCACCCACAGTTTGTATAGTGACTTGCTGTGCAACAATTAGATGTCTTCACAAAGTCCAAAAATGCCATTGTACATATCTCCATTTCCACCAGATTTGTCACTTTAACGTAAAATGCAAGTAAACTGCTAAAGCAAGACCTCTCTTAAAAATAAAAACTTATGCTAAACATATTCATTTCATGAGAAGAAAAAAAGCAATTTGTCATGAGAAAAATCCCACTAACTTCAACTTAAAGTCAACTTAAATCTGGATAGAAAAAAATTTAAAAATACTTCCATCACGAAAGAGAAAGCAAAAAATATTCAGAATTATTTGAAAAGTTATAGTAAAGATAAAGTCAATAAATTTCAAAAAATTGACCAAGCAATTCTATGCCAAAGAGAAAAAATTTTCCAAATTTCCAGGTTTTTATTTATTTATTATATATATATATATATATATATATATATTTTTTTTTTTTTTTTTTTTTTTTTTTTTTTACTGGAGAATCCATCCACAAGAGGTTGGTCAACCTATACTACACTAGTAACATGGATGGGCAATAAAGTAACTTGTTCACATTTGACTTGAAAAACTAAGTTGTGAGAAGTATGTGGTGGAAGACTGCTCCAGAGGACAGCAGTAGAAGGGATGAATGAAGAGGAGAAATTTGTTCTGTGAGACAGTTTTGGTTAGCTGCTGCATGTGTTTGGATGGATTTGCAAGAGAATGGGGGGAATTACTGATGAACATCAGCCACAGAAGTATTTAGAAAAGCAGACTGTAGAGACTGAATGCCTGCATGGAAGTGAATGGAGTGTATTAATGAGAGAGCATTCATCAATCAATCAATCTAACCGCTTTTTTCTGTATAGTAGCATCCAGTAGGGAGCTCTTAGGGGCATTACTCCAGACATAAGAGTATTATTCAATGGTCAGGCAGATTTGTGATTTGTATAGGGTTAGGAGTTAAAGTAACACCTTGAGTGAAAGAGAAAGCCTAATTTTTTGGATGCAGAAGAGCAATATTTGTGATAAGGTTATGTGCCAAGAGAGATTTGAGGTTAGAATTATTATAAAAAGGTAAATGTCATCCCTTGTGTTTTGCTAGCACTGAAGTTTGAAACCTATTGACGAATGTTTTGAAGATCAGAATTTAAGGTAGTACAAGGTTAGAGTTCTGCAGGTTGTAATGATTTGTGCTTTGCAAGGTTTGTCAAACAAAAAGGAGGAGTGCAATGTGTTGTCATCAGCAAAACTCTGTGCTGACTGGCAGTCAGTAGAGTAGATCATTTATATATAGAAGGAAATGGGTGGGTGAAAGAATAGAGCTATCCACCATCACTCGAAGTGAATATCCAGAACTTTCCATGGTGTTTATCCAGAGATGGGTGACAGGTTAGTACCAGGTAACCAAAACTCTTCGTGCAGTTTTTCATACTAAAAATTAAACAACTGCAGAAATTTTCATAAAATGTTTTATTCATTAAAATGCACCTTCACAATTTGTAACTCTTTCCATACTAACAAGAATTATTTTGGCAATTCTTTCCTGCATACAGGTTTGGCTCAGGTGACTGGAAATAGTAATCTGACCAAGGAAATGAGGCATAGAAGTTGTGAAGATTATCCCACTTAGTTTTGTCCCACTTAGTGTAGTGCAGATCTCTTTTCCCTTTTCAAGGGAAAAGAGATCTGCGCTACAGGGAACTGCCTGTAGCGCAGGCAGTTCCCTGTGGATCCTTCTAAGTATGCTGTGAGTATTGTCTTCCTAGAGGGAAGACAATACTCACAGCATACTTAGAAGGATTGCTAGTGAAGAAGAGATCCAGGGTATTTGGGAAGGTTCTGGTATTCTGGTGGGCATGTGGACAATTTCTGTGAGATTGTTTGTGATTGCAAAAGTCTCAGTCTCTCTCTACCTGCTTGATTTGTGCAGTTGGAAGAGGGCAGCCAGCTGGTGTTGTGAACACTGAAGTCTCCAAGGAAGATGACTTCACTGTTTGGGGAGTTGGATTGAAGAAATTGAATATTTAAGGAAAGGTGAATGAAGAGTTAAGAGTGGTTGTTGGCATTGGACAGTTGGTAGAGAAAGCATATGAATTTGGTATAATAAGGTATGGTGATTTTTAGCCAAAGGAAGTCAAAATTGGGAGATTCCAGGTTGGATACTCTTTGGCATGGCATATCAGAGCAAACATATATGCAGATCCCACCTCTGAGGTGAAAGGATTCAACGAGTGAGTGTGTAGTTGGGAAAGCAGAGATGAGTAATGTTTGAGGAAGTTGAGATCCGAGTTTCTGTCAGGAAAAGTAGTTCTGTGAGGTTTTTGCAGATCGAAGGTGGAAGTGAACATTAAGATCAGAACTGAGACCGCATATATTTGTAAAATGGATCTGAAAGGTTTGTGAAGTTTGATGTTGACCAAATAGATCCCACACATTCTCTATGCAATGTTTGGAATCAGGTTATTATGCTCGCTATTTGCAGAATTTGATTTTCTCACTAGCTTTCCTTCTTTATAATTAATTGCCATGCTTTGTCTCTACTTTTTCAAGTTTCTCTACCAGTTCCTGTCATAATTGCCACTATTTTTTATGCAGTGCACAGGCTAGATCTGGCCAGGCTAGTAAATGTGATGTTGGTGCCTTCCAACTTGCTGTTCACAGCTGATATGAATGCAGATCTGCTTGTCAGGTATCGCAGGTCACTTTTATTAAGTGTGGGGAGACTCTTTTTTCTTTTCTGAAATGTCTAGTTTGCAGCTTCAGCATTTTAAAGCCTCAAGAGGTCTATCTGCAGTAGCGAGACTAAAAGTGCTTTGTCATCACTCTGCTTTGTTGCTGCCATCTTTGCTTCATGCTGCAGGCATGGTTACATGTGGGCTGCTGGTGCCAATATTAAAATACGAGAAAACTTTTTTTTTGAAATGCTAAGAGTACTTATGATTGGTTTAGTGACCTTAAGGTCCCTTAAAAACTATTGTTCTACTCTCTTTTCTTTTGGGACAGAAGATTAAGTGAAATCACTTCTAAAATAATATAATAGCAGGGCACAATCCACAACACCACTTCATATTAATAAGGTTAACCATATTCTGATATGAAAATCAGCAATACAGGTAGAAAATCATAGTGTGTAATGTGAAAGCTGTGAGACAGTTTATGTAATATAGACAATTATATAGTTTGAAGTAAACTTTGTTACTGTTCAGTCAAAACTGCATATGTTTGTGAAATATGAAAGGACGTGACTTTCCTTTCAGTATGTTCATCATTACTGATAACATTTTTATTATTTATTTATGAAATATGAAAATCTTGGATTAACTTCCAAACATAGCATGGCCTCAATAATATTACAAGATAACATGAGTCTTCTTTCAGAAAAAAATTAAAGATGCCAAGAAATTATATTCTTGGTTTAATCCTTTATCAAAGCCGTGTGCTTTATGCAAGCAAACAAAGTTTGCACGTGAAGTAAATTCACGACTGGGCAACTTGTATATAGAGGCTAATGACTCTATATACGAGTTTCCCATCATAAATTTACTTTAATGACTTTATTAGAGGTTAATGAAGTCATTAGCCTCTACATACGAGTTGTCCAGTCATGAATTTACTTCATGAGCAAAGTTTGTTTGCTTACACTTGGATAAAGGATTAAACCAAGAATACAATTTCTTGGCATCTTTAATTTAATTTAATTTTTTAAAAATGTAATTTAAGTATAATGGCAGAAAAGCATGGAAAAAACATGTAAAAATTGATCTGAAAGCTTCAGAAGTGTTAATTATGGCCAAGACTACATTTCAATAACAAGTTTGCATATCTCTTTAAAGATGTATTCTCAAGGAGAGAGGTTTCTCAATGTGCACAATATATCTCAAAAGGACACTGAAAAAAGGATGCAAGAAATTAAGAGAGATCCAAATAAAATATGAGTTTGCCAACTGAGATTTTATCATTTTATTTCAGATGTTTTAACAAAATGTAACAATGCTTACTTTAATGAAATGCTCTGTTTTTAGTTCTCTAATTTTATAAATGTTCTTCAAATTAAATTTATAAATACTAAAAACTTACTTGTCTTAACCGATCTAATGTTAAAATACTTTCTACAGCAGAGACTCCTCTGGAGTATTTTTCAATGTAACTTTCACCATCGTTAGTTGCTATATCTTCTCCTGAAGCAGCCATAAGAGCTAGACTTTCTCTGTCTTCTGGATCTTCTGATGCCTAAGTTTAAAAAATTGCTAACATCAATAGATGAAATTTTTATTTAACACTTATTTAATAACTATGTTTCTTACCAAACTGAAAGTCATGGTATTTAAAAGTTTTTTCTAACTGCTTTTAATGTAAAATAATTTCTAATATTTGTTAAACTTTCCATCATTTCCATAGTTATACATTGTTATTCTGCGATCAGTTGGCAAAGCATATATGTATCTAAATAAAGTTAATATATCCAGGTTAACTTAGCTAATATTTTGTTATTTTCTAAAATAAAGTAAATGCTAGTTAATAATAATCTCATCAACCAGTGCTCCGCATTTGTATTTATTTATTTTAGCTATACGTGTATTCAAATGTATAGAGTTTGAACTGTATTTAGTGATAATATTCATGAATGTTAATTAACACAAAAAATATTAGTCAATTAATTATTAACATCAGTATTAATATTTGCACAGCAGCATAATTTACACTTAATGAAGAATGCTGGCCAATAATGAATCGATGAAAATAAAATATAAAATAATGATAAAAATCAGCAAAAAGTTCTTTTTTGTTTCATTTGGATGTGCTAGAAACTATATTCAGTGAATTTTTCAAATAAATTATGTTACTTAAAACAACCAGAAAAGCAACTTTTCAGCAGTATCCTTCTCAATTCAACATACAATAACTATAATAACTTTATTATAGTTATTGTATAGTTATTGCAATAATATAATAAAGTTATTATATTATTGCAATAATAATATAATAACTTTATTATTTTATTATTGCAAACATTTCGACCAGAAACTAACTGGTCATCATCAGTGCATCAGCATAATCATAAGATGAAGCTAGAACGAAGAATGTTAATCCTATGAATGGATAAAAGATAATACGCCAAAATATTTATAATCTCACATCCAATCTCTCAATCCAGATCAAAAGAATTAATTTCAAAAATAACAAACTGAGAAAAGAACAACAACAACCAAAATTTATTTTTCACATCATAAAATGTAGACATGTCGGCCTGTTAGCACTTCTGTAGCATAGGTAGAAGAGTGATCGAACATTGTGCATCAGCAAAAGACCGAAATTTCATTCTTGTCATGATGATGGGAATAATCTTAATATGGACTTTTTCTAACTGAAGGTGAGTTAATCAATCTTATATGGAGGTGTTAACAGGTTGACATATCTATATTTTGCAAAGTGAAAAATAATGGGGCTTGGTGAGGGGGGGGGATCAAAAGTAAAGGGTTTTTGAGCCAATAAAAATTTAATGTGAAGTATCTTCATGCTATCTTCTCAAACATCCTACTATAATGCACAGCACACTTTCTTTTAGATGTGTGTGTTGCCATGTTACAGAAAGGATCACTACCCAGACCAGTTTTGATCTATAGTTAGGAATACAATTTGTTCAAACAGTTTTGGAAACAGGGTTTCCAAAAACTGAATAAACTATGATAATCTGATAAGATCGCTTTAATCACTTTAAAGATACATTACCATAAGATATTGGTGTAAAATCTCTTGCAAGAAATTAAACTTCATAAATTTTTCGCTATAGATTTTCCAGCTTTTTATTTTAAATTATGAAAGAAAAATATACTAAATAAGATGTTATAAAATTTGCTATAAGAATGCACATACATTTAACCTGTTAGTAAAGCTTAGTAGTGATTAAGCCAGATTAGCAGTGATCAGTACCATCCAAAGATTTTATGGTCGAACGGCCAGCAATGACGTCATTTCGCTACTGGCTAATCCTGGTAACTCCATAAAACAATTAGGTGATTCCACCTGTAACACCAAGAAGAGCTTTGATAGGCTGAAAGAAAAATCCTCAAAAGAAAGGGAGAAAAGAACATAGATCTAGAGAATAAGGCTAATATAAGAGTTTTAGAGAAAGAAAATTTGACCACCAAACCAAAGTCAGCAGATTCTTCAGACATGGATGAAATAAGATTGATTATTAGGCAGGAGATAGAGAAGATATATCAGCCAGTTATGGAGCGACTAAATGCTATTACTAAGCAACTAAGAGAGCTCAATGCAAGAACCTCCAAAAATAGCTCATGTCAGGATAAGGAAATAGTGAGGGGAAGAGCAGCAATTGCTACAATTTGCTACAATTGTAACAAAGTTGGACACTTAGATTACAACTGCTATAACATCATCTGCATAAAGCAAAGAGCTGACATTAACATCTCCAATTTTGATATCATGTTTAATACCACTTTCCTTCATAATGTGATCCATATAGATAATGAATAACAGAGGGGATAATGTACATCCTTGTCTCACACCAGATTTAACATTAAACCACCTTCCTGTACTTCCTTCAATTCTAACTGCTGACCTACAACTCAAATAAAGACTAAGTATTGCTTTATATAATGCCTCATTGACACCATATAACTGTAGCATATTGAATAGCTTCTCTCTTGGCACCTTGTCATATGCCTTTTCCAAATCGACAAAACTTAAATACAGATCTTTGTTATATTCCCGTGCTTTCTTGACTATTTGTCGTAAAGTGAAGATCTGATCCTGACAGCCTCTATTTGGCCTGAATCCAGCTTGTTCTTCACCAAGCTTTTCTTCCACAATTCTTCTCAACCGTTTCTCAAGTATACTTGCATAGATCTTGCCAGGAACACTCATTAGGGAAATACCTCTGTAATTCTCACATTCAATTTTATTTTCCTTTTTATATATGGGCACTATTAGAGCTCTACTCCAATCATCGGGAATTCATCCCTCTGTCCAGGCTTTCTGAACTATGCAGTGCAGCCACTGTAAGACTCTTATACCACCATACTTCAGCATTTCTGGTCGAATATCATCTATTCCTGCTGCCTTTCCATATTTCAAGCATTTGATGGCTTTTTTTCTACTTCAAGTATGGATATGTATTCCTGACTGTATGCCTGTTGAATGTTTTTTACCACTGTGCTATCACTGCTTGTTTCATTTAACAATTTTTCGAAGTAATTACTCCATACTTCAAGGATATCTTTTTCTCCTGTTTTCATGTCACCTTTATCATTTCTAACTCCTTTTACAGCACTCTTTCCTCCGTTTCTAAGCTTCTTCAACAACCTCCAGAATATCTTACCACCGTCCTCCCATGACTTTTGTTTAGCTAGTTTTACACAGTTAGCTTTCTTACATTTGTTTCTGTATTCTCTAAGAGCACAAGCTGACTTATTTGCCAGTAACTTTTGATATGCTTTCTTCTTTTCCTTCACTGCCTCTTTAACTTCCTGTGTCCAGCATGGAGTTCTGATTTTTCTATCCATGCAGGCAAGCTCACCATGCCTCTCTGGCTGAATCAATCAGGGTTTTAAGGCTTGCCACTGAATCTCCAAGGTTTGGTTCCTGTTCTCAAACTCTTTCATTTTTTCTTCAATAATCTTTGGGTATTTTACTCTACAGTTCACATCTGAGAACTGCTCAACTTTTATTCACTTTAAAACTTTCTTACATGTTATTCTTTTCAATATGAAATTCAATTTTATCCTGCTCAAGACTAAATAGTGATCGCTTCCGGTTTCAAATCCTCTTTACACTTTGGTGTCCTGCACCAGGGAGAAAACATCACTATCAACAATAACATAGTCAATGAGACTTTTCTTATTCCTTGCCTCTTCTCTCCATGTGAATTTGTGCACATTTTTATGTTGGAACATGGTGTTAGTAATAACCAGTCCATGTCCTAAGTAGAAATCCAACAGGTATTTGCCATTATTATTAGCTTTGCTCTTTTCTCCAAATTTTCCAAAAATATTTTTGTATGTCTGAAAATCATTTCCTACTCTGCTATTCAGATCCCCAACAAGGAACAATTTTTCCTTTTTCATTGTGTCAGTTGCTTTTTCTAAAGCATCAAAAAATTCCTCCACTTCTACCTTAGTAGAACCTTCTGTGGGACCATAGGCAAAAATAAGTCTCATTATCCAGTTCCCCATTCTCATATTTGCCCACATCACTCTACTTGAGACTGCCTGCCATTCAAGAAGATTAGCCTCATATTTTGTGTTGAATACTATGGCTACTCCTTCTTTTCCTTGATTGTCATTTTCCTGAATATAACATTTTGTATTTATTGCTCAGAAAGATCTCATCAGTTTTTGTCTTTTTTGTTTCAGTTACCCCTATTATGTTGATCTGGTACTTATCTAATTCTTCAGCTAGCTCCATTTCTTTGCCATTCAGGCTTCTTATGTTGATAGTACCAATCTTTAACTCTGGTGATGTTGAGTTGGGGTGTGTTTTCAGATTTGTTCCAGTAGCTGACTTTTCGTTGTTTGCCCTGGTTCCCTGGTAAAAACAACAGGGGCCTTTTTTAACCAGCAACACCCCAGCCGGCATGAAATTTTGTCATGTCGTACCATCATTTTTAATTTTGGTTTAACCAATAAGAATACAATTTGGTCAGCTAAATCCCAAATTGTAAGCCCATCCTAATTCATTCAGTATCCAGGTAGATACTCAACAGGGTGCACCACGAGAAGGTGAGGATTGGACATTAGGTCAGAAGCCCTGGTCGGTTCTCCGCATTCCTTTAAAGGCTATGTGGAGGTCTCCTCTCAGTTATACAGCTTTGACCCTTAAGCACCTCATTTTCTCATATAATAATAATAATAATACAAAGATTGTGAAGTCGACCTATAGGATTACCACAACAATGAGGACAGTGACCAGCAAGAACAAGACGGTGGTAATTCCCATTGTATAAGGGCCTAAATTATATATGAATTACTCTGCTTACATATTCACTGAGCTCATAGTCCATAGATGTTGATGGAAAGAAGACAAAGGAAGTAGTAAATAAGATTGTAAAAATTAAGTGTTTACATGGAGAGTTCTAAGACTCGATGTGAGGAGGTCAGCCTTAGAACACTTCTTAAATTCATTTATTGTCTGTACTCTCAGACCACCATGTTATTGGATAATTTGGACATCTCATGATGAGATAAGACTTTATGCAGATCAGGAATAATAACAATAATAGAAATATTTAAAAATCCTGAACATTTTTTAAGACTTAAATACGTTATTAAGTTAATTAAAGTGCACACTTGGTATTTACTGATTTACTCACTTTTGGAATGTTAGACACAACTTCATATATTACACCGGTTACAGAAAGACAGTCCTAAATAAATAAATAAATAAAAACTGAATGGCATATTTCAACAAATAACAGTACAAAAATATGTCAAAATTTATGATTGTCATATTAATTGGACTTATATTAATCAAAAAGAAAGGAGTTAAACTAATTAAATTCACTGCTACACAGAATAATATACATAATCTGCATATTCATAGTATGACTATTATCTGATTTTTTTTTTTTGCATATTATGAACCATTATGCAAAAAAAAAAGAAAAGAAAAGAAAACTAGTGAATTTTATACAAGATCTCTATAAAGTCTATGACTCATATCAATAATCAGTCAAACATGTATATCCATCAAAATATAAAGACAAATGTATCATGTCTGTGAAATGCATCTTTTTTTTTTTAAAGATGCATTTCTGAGTTAATTGCTTTCTGAAAAGAAAAATCCTGAGTTTCTAAAAAAAATAAATAAGCACCTCCATCTACCAACCAATTAACTCGGTTTTGGTTTAAAAGGCCTGGAAAATGGTCCATGGATTGGCATTCAAATTCATCTTTCTAATCAAGACATGAATGTGTCAATAAGCAGAAAACAAGACATCTTCTGAAGAAAAAACTTTGATTTGCCCACTCCCCCCCCCCCTTTTATGATAATTCCTGTTATGAAAAGTTAGAAACCTAAAGCATATTAAGTATATGGGTGATTCAATGATAGATTAATTTAGGAGATCTTTCCTTCCCCTCTCCCACACACCCAAACCACTTCAAACTTTCATGAATCTATTCTTTCTTTCAAGGTTACACAGTAGTCAGCATTCACTGTGAAAAATTAATGGAGGCAAAAACACACGTGTTAGAGTAATTATCTTACTCATAATTATGAAAGTAACACTTGATGTTTTGACCTGTGTATCAAGGTCATCATCAGGAAAACACACGTATGCACAGGACACAAACTACATAACACTACACAAAAGTAAGATAAATCTAAATGCCTTGATGTTTGTAATCACCCTAGCCTGACCTCTGAAGAAAAAAAAAAAAAAAACAATAATAATAAATAAATAATTATACACCAATATAATTAAATTAACAAAATAAAAGAATTTTTTTACACATAATAAGTATAATAATATACAGATGAAAAAAATAAAAATAAAAATAAAAAAAAGTTTTATAGTGAAACTACATTAAACACATCTCTACAGTCCTCTTATATTAAGGTTTTCTTTGTGTTGGGGTTCCTCCATCATGTTCTGGATGCTATATAGGTTGCAGTTGGGTCCTCAAGATTCTTGGAATTACTAATTTTAAGAATTTAATGAATCTAACCCACAAGGAAGTTTTACTTCTCCAATTCAGAGCATTATGTAGCACTCAAACTATCAACCAAAATGTCACTAAATTTGGTAGGGAGACTAATCAAGACATGGAAGGATTCTGAAAAAACAACAACAAAAAAACCTTAAGTTCAAAAAGTTGCCGATAGGAGGAATATGGCACTGTTGTAACCCAGGAAGCTGAAAATTTGCATAAACAAAGTTAAACACCTATTTTGTTGGCGATCGTAAGAGCAATAAAGTAAATGGAAAACTTCATACACGCATTCCTATTGATAATATACAATAAGGTAAACTGAGGTACTTGTGTAACACAAGTACCTCAGTTTACCTTATTGTATATTACTTGTAAAGTTATTTTATCTTAATGAGTGCAATGCATCAGCCACTCTTTGTGAATTTCAAACTCACTAGAACTTGCATAAAAGTCCTCTGTCAGCTAATGCAGTTAGATCCATAATTCAGAAGTTTGAAGAAAGAGGATCTTTGAAAGTTTGACCTAGCAGAGGACAGAAACCAGTGCCACCATAGGTAATTGAAGAAGTTCCACTGTGATTGTCGACAGATCACATGAAAATGATGCTGGTAGTAGCAGCGTGACAATTGGATATGCCTTATTCCAAAGTATGGAAAGTCTTGCACAAAATTATCACATTTTATTTTATATAAGATCAGCTGGGTACAGCAGCTACTACATGATGATTATGAAAAGCAACTGACATTCCTGGTCAGACTGGAAGTCGACAATGGCCTTGGAAAATTCTGTAGGGAGATGAGGCACATTTTTATCTTAACAGGACTGTAAGCACCCAAAGTTGCCAAATTTGGGTTTCTGAATCACTCCATGTGATTCAGAAACCAAAATTTCCCCCATCGGCGAGTTTTGGTAATAAATCTTTTTTTCTCAGAATTCATCTCCCCACGTCTTCGAAAGTCTCAATATTATTATTATTATTATGGGCAACTCCAAGAAGTCCTTAACTCATCGAGGGAGGCCCTAAACATGATGTCAACAACTATTCAGCTCCACACAGTATCTATCATACCTTGCCTTGAACCCACTCACAGTCATGAAACACCCATTATATTCATCGAAACCCACTCCAGAAACACCCATTATATTCATCAAAAATTACCATTTGTGTGGCTTCAGAGCAGATTTTATAATAGAGCCATTCTTTTTCGAGGACATCACTCCGACAGGACCAGTAACTTGTTCCATTGCCACTCAGAAATATCATGATATGCTGAAAAGTTTCATCATTCTGCAACTTCAGCAATGATGATGTCTGAATGAGACCATTTTTATGTAAGATGGAGCACCTTCCCACATTGCACGACCAGTACAGCAACTTCAACTGCATCGCTTCACAGAAGAAAGAGTGATTAGTCACTTCTTTTCAGCTGCATGGCCACCTCACTCTCCTGACATTACTCCATGTGATTTTTGGTTGCGGGCTGTGATGAACATTCCTTCAGACATGTTATATTCTGCTGTTGAGAATGCTGTATACAGGATGCAAATTCACATCCACAAGAGCAAGGGTCACATTGAACCATATCCTCTTTCGCATGGGTGAACTCAACATGCTAAAGTTGTACAAGAGGTTTGTGACAATACTTACACTCCAGTAACTGTAATACTGTAATTGCTGTGTTATATTAAATTGATTTAACATTTTGTTGTGTTATCATAAGTGCAACACAAAGGTAATCTTTCATTTCAGTTTAGTCTTTGTTATTCATTTGTCTACATTTTAACACTTTTTTTTTTTTATTTGCACAACTTCTGACATGCTCCACTCACACACACTGACTTCAATGGTTGCTACACAAAAATTGCTGCATCACCTGACTCAAAAGTTACAACTGCAATTACAGTACACTCTAGTGGACAAAGCTGTAAACACGTTTGTTACTTTTATTCAAATTGCTGTCCTGTAAAAAATCAACCTCATTACATAATGGGCACACTGTGTGTGTGTGTGTGGTTATTATGTAATGATGTATACAGTTGCATTTTATTCAACAATGAACAGACATTTTATTTGAGACAGACTATAAAATACTTGTAACAAGCATTTATGGAGTGGTGAAAAATGTGTGTGTGTGTGTGGTGTTCTCTATGAGGAAGGTGGAAGGAATAAAAAGGAATATGCCAACAATTGGGGGGTTAATTCCTTGAGTGTTGATCAGGGAGATAAAAAAAAAGAAGAAAAAACAACTACACACATGTATACCATGATCAAGTTATGTAATCTAATTCCTGAAAGCATTCTCTGAACTTACTGAAAAGGTGCTGAATAAATTTTCAAATGAAGAGCATGCCGACATCCATTTCATTTATGGAGTATGTAATGGCAACGTGAAAACTGAAGTTAAGGAACACTGATGATGAGTTCCTGACTGTAACCTGCTCTTGATAGCAAATAGTATTTTTTCAAGTCATTTCTTGCCTCCAATAAGTAAGCTGGTGGTTTCACAGAGCAACAAATTCAGAATTTGAATCCATGGCCTGTTGGTTGGAAAGTAAAATGTGCTAGCTGAGTTTAAAACAACACACTCAAGCAGAACAAGTAGAGTTACTATCTATCTACAGGGGTGGCCATAAAATAACTTTCCCTCTTTGGAGGCATCTGTAGCTAAAACCAATAAACGGAATGAGACCAACTTTTATATTGAGACTTTTGAAGGCATGGGGAGATGATTTCTGTGAAAAAAAAAAGATTTAGTACTAAAAGTCGGTGATAGGGAAATTTTGGCGCTGGTGGAGCCAAAAACAAGCGGATAATTATATTAAAGGCAGATAACATTTCGACGGTGTGAGCGACAGCAACGTTACTCATTCCAGCTGGATATGTGGCACGTTACAATGATAAGAATAATAATAATAATTATTAAACTAAATCAACAACTTGCGAGAGACACAGAAATGTAGTGATTGAACTCACAGGAAATAATGTTTTATTCATCAGAATCAGGGTCCCCTGGACCACATACACGATTTTCAATGTGCTGACCTTTCTTGGGTACAACGAATTGCATCCGGTGTGCGACATGCTCTACAGCTGAGCGTAAGGAGTCAGATCGGATGTTCATAACAGCCCGTTTTATGTTCTCTTTCAAGACATGCAAGTTGGGAACGCAACCAACATACATGACGGATTTCAAATACTCCCACAGCCAAAAGTCACATGGAGTGATGTCCGGGGATCGAGGCAGCCATGCCGTCAGAAAGAATTGACTGATAACCCTCTCATTACTGAATGCTGGCGTAAAAGGCGCTGTACTGAACGTTCAATGTGTGGCCATGCTCCATCCTGCATAAAAATTATGGAGTCCAAACACTGTTTTTGCTGCAATGCAGGAATGACAAAATTTTGCAGCATTTGTTGATAAATCTCTCCAGTAATGGAGCAGGACCTGTAGGGGGTAATACACTCAAAAAAGTATGGTCCTATTATGAAATCAGCTGTGAAGCCACACCACACGGTTACTTTTAGAGAATGCAGTGGTACTTGCTGGATCGCTTGGGGATGTTCAGATGCCCAAATTCTGCAGTTGTGAGTGTTGACCGATCCATTCAGATAAAAATGAGCCTCATCACCCCACACCATTCTCCAAGGCTAGTCATTGTCGACCTCCATTCGGGCAAGAAACATAAGCGTGAAGGTAATGCGCTTATCATAATCTGCGGTAGTTAGTGCTTGCACATGACTGAACTAATACAGATAGAAGCGAAGCATTTTCCGTATGATTTTCCAGAATGTACCATAAGGCATATCAAGTTTGCAAGCTATGGCATGAGCGCACTTGGACCATTACTGGTCCCTGTGTCGTCGAACACTGCAGTAGCAAGGTCTGTTACTGTCTCTTCTTGCACTGATTTCCATCCTCTGCCAGGTCTAACTCCTAGTGATCCAATTTCTTCAAACTTCTTAATCATAGCTCTCAGTGCTAGAACTGACATAGAACCTGTACACAGGTTATGGGATGTTCAGATGCTCAAATTCTGCAGTTGTGAGTGTTGACCGATCCATTCAGATAAAAATGAGCCTCATCACCCCACAATATTCTCCAAGGCTAGTCATTGTCGACCTCCATTCGGGCAAGAAACGTTAGCACGAAGGTCATGCGCGTATCATAATCTGCGCCTTCTAAATTTCCGAAGGGCCACTACAGAATTGCACTGTTTAAGGCAAAACAATTTAACAAGTAAAGCACACTGAGGCAAGGCAGGACGCATATTGAGCACAATTCGTCAGTCATTCGAATAACTGCCTGAACGTTCCCAATCCCTTTTTTTAAGTGGAATTGGTGGCGCTGACGTCACATATGGACAGTAAAATTTCCATAATCCTTTTTTACCTGCGTTTACTGCAAATATTTGGTTTGAGTGCTTTTGGCTCTGCCAGCGGCAAAATTTCTCCCATCGGCGAGTTTTGGTAATAAATCTTTTTTTCTCAGAATTCATCTCCCCACGTCTTCGAAAGTCTCAATATTATTATTATTATGGGCAACTCCAAGAAGTCCTTAACTCATCGAGGGAGACCCTAAACATGATGTCAACAACTATTAAGCTCCACACAGTATCTATCATACCTTGCCTTGAACCCACTCACAGTCATGGTACCCACAACAGACTCTGGCAACTTATTCCACTCATTCACCACTCTCCATGCAAAAAATCTAGTTCTAACACCTTTGCTAACCACACTCTTGTCCAGATTCCATGGATGGCCCCTAGTCCTCCCACCACCAGTCCTATTCTCAAAAATATCCTCTGAATTAATCTTATAGAAACCCTTCAGTAATTTGAATGTCTCAATCATATCACCCCTCTTCCGCCTATCAACCAATGTCTGCAACCCACAAATCTTCAACCTGTTCTCATAAGGATCATTCCATAGACCTGCTATCACCTTGGTCACTCACCTCTGGATCCTCTCTACCTCCTTCCCATCAAGAAGAACCCTGGTGCCCAGATCTAGGCACAGTAGTCAAGATAGGGTCTTACAGAGGAACAATAACTTGCTTGTCTCTGCTCGTCAAAGTATTCTTCAGTAACCAAGTGATTTGATGAGCTGATTTAGCCACTTTTGCAATATACCCCCTAAACTTCAACTCCCTATCCACCAACACCCCCAAATCCCTGGCTTCGTCAATCTCCTGTAGTACAGTTCCACCAATGTGATATACTGCTGCTAATCTTTTCACCCCAAAATGCATAACGTTACACTTTACCACATTAAATTGACATCCATTCTCCTTAGCTCAGTCCTCCAATCTATTCAAATCATCTTGCAAAATTTTGACATCATGTGCATTCACTATTGCTCTACCCAACTTTGCATCGTCAGCAAGCAAATGAATAGTTCCTCTCAAATCCTTTCCAATATCATTGATGAACAAATTAAATAGTAGTGGTCCAAGAACAGAACCCTGCGGCACACCACTAGTCACAGGCCGTCTTTCTGACTCTACTCCTGAATAAACTACTCTCTGATATCTCTCCATCAACCACCCTCCTATCCATCTCACTAACCCTATATCCATCCCCATATGTTACAGTTTGCTGATTAGAATTCCATGTGGTATCTTGTCAAAGGCCTTAGCAAGGTCCAGCAGTATGACTGTAAACCCATTACCTTTATCCAGTTCAGCCGTCACTGTGTTATAAAACGTGAGCAAGTTAGTGAGGCATGATCTACCTTTCACAAAACCATGCTGTCCTCCATACAGTATCCCGTTATCATCTATCCATTCCTGTATTCTTCTCTTGACTACTTTCTCCAAAACCTTGACAACAACTCCTGATATGCTGATCGATAGATAATTTGCAACAGCAGTCTTGGAGCCTCCCTTATGCAGTGGAACTATTTTCCCTTCTTTCCACCCCCTCGGGACAAACCCGGACCCGAGACTCAAATTAAACAAAATGGTCAAGGGTACTGACAATTCTTTTGCCGCTTCATGTAAGACCCGAGCTGGTATACCATCCAAACCCACAGATGTATTCATATTAAGGTTTTGTAACATACTATTCACCTCCATTTCATTTACCTCAATCCCTGTATAACCTGTTGGAGCTTTCGTTCCTGCAATATCACCACCTGAATGATATACTCTTGCAAAGTACTCACTCAGTAATTCCACTATATCAACTAATTCAGTTACCTCCCTACCACCGGCATTGCTTAAAATCATTCTGCTGTATACATTTTTTCTTTTATTTGCAGCATATTGAAAAAACTGTGTGGGATTCTCTTTAGCTTGCATGGCTAATTTCCTTTCATAATCAGCTTTTGCTTTCCTTACCACACTCAATACCTTTCTGGAATGTGCTTTATACTGTTTGTGTGCCTGCAGGTCACCTTTCTCCTTAAATTCCCTCCACAGTTGTTCCTTTTTTTGAAGATCAAGCTTAATGCTGTTATTCATCCATTTACTACTTGATTTACTATCCGGACTCTAGGTATATATACAGTCAGCCATTACCTCCTTCAAACACTCCTTTACCACTTCCCATGCACTATCAATCTCCTGAGCTTGTCATACTTACCAGCCCAGTACTTCCAAATGTACCCTTTCTTAATTGAAAATTCCACACATTTGGCCACCTCCCAGGTCAAAACCTTATGGTCACCCTCACCAATTGGTGATAAAGTGGTCATATTCATTACAGTCAAATTTGCAGATGCAATTACTAGGTCAAGCACTCTCGAACCCCTAGTATATTCCATTACATGCTGTCTCAGTCAGTTATCCCTTATTAACTGCATAAAATTCAATTCCTTCATCCCATGTGTCCTCTCCTCCCAATCGTTACCATAGTTGAAATCCCCATAATAATTACTCTCCTTCCACTCATTGCATCTATTTGTCTATGCATACTATCTCCACCATCTATTCTATCACCTATCACCTGGTCTATAGTAGCACCCAACTGTATATTTTGTTCTGCTTGTCTCAATCTCACACCAAATAGCCTCAAATGTGCTCTCTTCACTATCCTGCAGTTCAACTTCAATTCTCCTTGTCTGCAGTTCATCAGCTATCATCAATAACACTCCCCCCCTCCCATTTTTTCTCTGTCCCTCCTGAACACACTATACCCTTCACATTCTATCCTACTAGCTATATCATCTTCTGTCAGCCATGTCTCACTAATGCCAATAACCTGTGGCCAGGAAGAGCCAACCAGGGCCAAAAATTCTTCCTTCTTGTTCCTAATTCTCCTGGCATTAGTATACATAAAAGTGCAGAAACCTGTTAGTTCCACCTCTATCTTCATGCCCTATACTAACTATCCCATTCTGATTTGTTGTCCTTTGTACTAGCTCAGGCATATTATTCACATTCTTACACTAAACTGCTTCACTGATTTCTGCATATGCACTCCCCCCCCCTTAACAGCTCTAGTTTCCCTGATTCTGCACATCCACTTTCACTTCATTCAGCAACACTTTTTCCAGTCTCTGACACCAAACCCATTCAGATGCAATCCATCCATCTTATATAAGTCCTTTCGCCCATCAAACTCACTTCACACCACTCCTCATACATAACCTGCGCATAAAGTCATTTGCAATTATGGCCCTTCTTCTCAACTCTTCTCTGTCATACTGCGGCAACAGATTCACTATCTTAACTCTCTCACTCATTTCTTTTGTTACCTCTAGTAATCCCTTCAAGTCTTCTCTCACATCAAATTTATCTCCTTTCAAATCATTCGTTCCTGCCACTACTATTACTTCTTTCACTCCCTGCTTTTGCACTCTAATAACCTAACTTACATCCTTAATTTTCGCACCTGGCATGTACGATTTTATCGAACTCTCATCTATTACACCTCTTACAAGTGAATCACTGTACAACACTCGTTCCTTCATTTTCCTTTCACCACCAATCATGCTCTCATTTTTCGTATCACACACTTGCTTCCTTCTGTTAGCTGACGCACTCGGAAAGCAATTTTGTAATCGCTCCAGCTGCCACTTCGCCCTATGTATCACTCCGCGCAACCGTGCGATCTCCCTTATTGCAACAAACTATTTTTTTTATCACTCAAACTACTCTCACACTCTGTACTTTTACTTTCACTCTCAACCTTAACACAGTTCTCAATACTATCTGGCACTACATCGCAAATTTCTATCATATCACTATGTTCTACAACATTATGGCTTTCATCCATTAAATCAATCTCGCGACCTGAGACACACTTCAAATTCTCACATTCCTGACACTTTCCCACCACTATCATTTTTGAACCAAGCTCCTGCCGCTCTCAGGAAAGCATACATCCTGCAGATGTTACATTGAACAAAATCCCTTGGGTTAAATTTATTCAACAAAGAAGCAGATTTGGACACCATTGTTTTTTTTCTAATTGGCACTATGTTCAAAGCTAAGTATGTATCTTATCAAAATACTAATTAACATCATCATCATCATCAAATTCCTGCATATACCCTCAAGGGGTGTACAGGATATGATAGTACTACATGAAAAAAATTACATCATTATTAATTTCCTATCTACAATTTTCCTCCAAATCAGTCTGTTACTTGTCAACACTCCAATATTATCAGATCTTATATTTCTATCGTCTAAAGCACTTTGTACCGTATCAATCCACCTATATCTTGGTCTTCCTCTCGGTCGTTTTCCTGCCAACCTGGCAGAGAACACTTGTTTTGCTAATCTTTCCTCGCCCATTCTGTTTAAGTGACCATACCACCTGAGATTAGCTCTGCTAATGCATTCCTGGATGCTGACAATGTCAAGTTCTTTCCTAATATCCTCGTTTTTAATATGATACTGCCATTGATGCCATCTGTTCATGCCTATAATCTTTCTCAGGACTCTCATATCTGAAGTCTCTAGTCTTTGGTCAAGTGTTTTACTTCTGACCCAGCTCTCAGATCCATAAGTTAAAACTAGTTTGAACACTGTCTTGTATACAGCTAATTTAGTGTTCTGACTAATTTCTCTCTTATTCCATATGAATTTATTCAGCTGACTTCCCACCATACCAGCTTTGCTGATTCTGTTGTCTATTTCTATATTTAATTTACCATCTTCAGTAAAAATCGTGCCTAAATAGCTGAAATGTTTTACTTGTTCCACTGGTTCTCCATTCACAACACAGTTGACATTTTCAATGATTCTGCCTATTTTCATTGTCTTTGTCTTTTTATTGCTGACCTTCATACCATATCTATTACAAGAGCTATTCAATTTAGTCAGAGAATCTTGCAGACTTCTAGTGGATTTATTTAGAAGTATAACATCGTCTGCATAAAGCAAAGAGCTGACATTAACATCTCCAATTTTGATATCATGTTTAATACCACTTTCCTTCATAATGTGATCCATATAGATAATGAATAACAGAGGGGATAATGTACATCCTTGTCTCACACCAGATTTAACATTAAACCATCTTCCTGTACTTCCTTCAATTCTAACTGCTGACTTACAACTCAAATAAAGACTAAGTATTGCTTGATATAATGTCCCATTGACACCATATAACTGCAGCGTATTGAATAGCTTCTCTCTTGGGACATTGTCATATGCCTTTTCCAGATCGACAAAACTTAAATACAGATCTTTGTTATATTCCCATGCTTTCTCGACTATTTGTCGTAAAGTGAAGATCTGATCCTGACAGCCTCTATTTGGCCTGAATCCAGCTTGTTCTTCACCAAGCTTTTCTTCCACAATTTTTCTCAACCGTTTCTCAAGTATACTTGCATAGATCTTGCCAGGAACACTCAGTAGGGAAATATCTCTGTAATTCTCACATTCAGTTTTATTTCCCTTTTTATATATGGGTACTATGAGAGCTCTACTCCAATCATCGGGAATTCGTTCCTCTGCCCAGGCTTTCTGAACTATGCAATGCAGCCACTGTAAGACTCTTATACCACCATACTTCAGCATTTCTGGTCGAATATCATCTACTCCTGCTGCCTTTCTACATTTCAAGCCTTTGATAGGTTTTTCTACTTCAAGTATGGATATGTATTCCTGACTGCATGCCTGGTCAGTGTTTTTTACCACTGTGCTGTCATCACTGCTTGTTTCATTTAGCAGTTTTTCAAAGTAATTACTCCATACTTCAAGGATATCTTTTTCTGCCGTTTTCATGTCACCTTTATCATCTCTAATTCCTTTTATAGCACTCTTTCCTCCATTCTTAAGCTTCTTCAACAACCTCCAGAATATTTTGCCACCTTCTTGATATTTATTTTCTATATTCTTGCCAAAGTCCTCCCATGACTTTTGTTTAGCTAGTTTTACACAGTGTTTAGCATTCTTGCATTTGTCTCTATATTCTCTAAGAGCACAAGCTGACTTATTTGACAGGAACTTTTGGTATGCTTTCTTCTTTTCCTTCACTGCCTCTTTAACTTCCTGTGTCCACCAGGGAGTTCTGATTTTTTTATCCTTACAAACAACCTCACCACAGGCCTCTCTGGCAGAATCAATCAATGTTTTCTTCAGAGTTTGCCACTGAATCTCCAAGGTTTGATTCCTGTTCTCAAACTCTTTCATTTTTCCTTCAATAATCTTTGTGTATTTTAGTCTACAGCTCACATCTGAGATCTGCTCAACTTTTATTCGCTTTAAAACTTTCTTACATGTTATTCTTTTCAATATGAAATTCAATTTTCATATTGAAATACTAATTAACACTAATTTAAAACAAACTTTTTATGCTAAACAGATTAACTCCGCAATATACTATAATTCTAGCACAGTTGTTAATTAATAATCCTTTTTTTTTTTTAAAAAACTAAATTACTTATCTTTTGCAGCTCTTCAGACATAGGCCTACCAACAACTCGCCCATTAATGTCCCATATAACATGTGGTCATTCCGTGTATTAATTTTAGCTACAGATGCCTCCAAAGAGGGAAAGTTATTTTATGGCCACCCCTGTACATGCCTTGGAGTTCCTGAAATAATTGTTTGGAGAGTGTTAAATAAAGGGTATTTATATCTGTATCATTTGCAAGAGGTGTAAAACTTTGAAGAGGCAGATTACAAGCTACAAATAAATTTTAGCTCTTCGCTGCTCATAAATCCTGATGTATGCAGTTGCATTTTATTCACCACTGAACAGACATTTTATTTGAAACAGACTGAAAAATACTTGTAACAAGCATTTATGGATGGGTGAAAAAATTCCCTGTACAACAGCTGAAATAAATTTCCAACATTTTTTGATAAATACATGGTGTGAATTAATTATGTGTTCAATGATCATCTTAGTGAGAAAATTTTTTTTAAAAAACTGACCTTCCAGACCAAAGGAAGATGTTCCTTTATTGATGCAACAACACATGCATCCATATCACTAGGTACCGTATTTTCTGGTGTATAAGACACACTTTTTTACCTTAAAAATTCATCTTAAAAATGGGGTGTGTCTTATATAATGAAGGTAAAGATTGTTTCCTCTTTTCAAAGTCATATGCACTCCCTTTTATGTTCCAAGATCTTTGTAGGCGGTTAATGGTGCAATCAAATTGATGCGTGACCTTCACGTGTCTTCTAGCACGTCATTGGCTAAGAACAGGGAGTCCCTATTAAAGTTTCATAATATCTTATGTGAGTAATCAGTTACCGATGTTTATCAGTATTGAGTTGACGTGTTGAAATATTTTGTGTTAGGTTTTTAGGTTTTTTCCAGAAAATTGTATTAAATTTCTTGGGTGCGGCTTATACATGGGAGCATCTTATACACTGGAAAATACGGCATTTTTTCTGACAGGTTCCCAATTTGCTGAACAATCACTATCCCAATCCAAGAGACTGGTCAAGGAAGTCTTTATCCTTGGCCAGTTAGATCTCCCACTCCTTTAGACTACTAAGTGTGGGATACCACTAAAGCATTAGTGTACCATAAAAGATTAAAGACAGATATACAATACAACTGGAGATTTTGGATACTGCACACTTCTTTAAAATTATTGATCAAAAACAGGGAAAACAAAATAGCACTATTTTAATCACAGATATGTGGATACACATTTTATACATATATGAAATACAGGTAACCCCTGTATAACACGGCATTCCTACAACACAGTTCGAGAATTGGGGAAATCCCTGTACAACATGGGATGTGATGAGAGCTTTTAAGAGCAAGCACCATCTCATTTGATATTTTTTATTTGAGCATGTATGTCGTGTCAGATTTGCATACAGAATTTTACAATTTATTAGAATTTTAAATTCATTTTGTTCGTGGAGTATTAAACATATTTTAAGACTTTCACTGTTTTCATCTTTGTACTATTCTTTGTATGTATTATTGAACCTTTTTTAAAGAAGTGTTAAATATTTCATTTTTTGTGAATTAATATGTAGCCCTGAACAATGTCTGCCAGAAGTAAAAAAGTACCTCTTAAAAGACATTTCATCTCGCTAGAATTAAAAATACAGATTTTGGATCGTCTTAAACAGGGGGAAAAGTATCATATGTTGCAAAAACTTTGGATTTAAATGAAGCAACAATCTGGACAATATACAAAAATGAACAGAAAATTAGAGCTTCCGTTGCTGCAGGTTGTTCTATCTCTGCAAATATGATAATTCATCCCTGAGCACCAATACTTGAAAAAATGGAAAAAGCTCTTAGTATTTGGATTGATGACTGCTCAAAAATATGGATCCCACGGGACACCAATGTTATTAAACATAAAGCTTTAAAAATTTACAACTACTTAAAAGAAAATGGAGAATCTGCTATTAACCCCGACTTTGTTGTAGCAAAGGTTGGTTCAGCCGTTTTAGAAAACGCATCAGCTGATAATGAAGCTGCGAAAACTTATCCAAAGGAATTGCAAACAATTATTGAACAGGGTGGATATAACACATCAGGTTTTTAATGTTGACAAGATGAGCCATTGGCGGAAAAAAATGCCCAAGAGAACATTTCAAAAAATGAAAAAGTTGCACCAGGTTTTAAAGCATCAAAAGACCATGTAACATTACTCATGTGCAGTAACGCTTCAGGCAGTGGCGTAACTAGAGCTCTTGCCACCCAGGGCGGTTCCTGAGTTTGCCGCCCCTCTCAATACACACCAAAAAAGTCAAAATTATGTATAGGGAAATAAATTAAATCACTATATTTATTTTTGAAGTAAAAGTTTAATTTCAACATTCTAAAATGTTATTTTTTCTTGCTGTTCAGTTAGCGTCGATGACATTGGCGAAGTCTATTTCATAGTAATGTAGGTAATTCTTAATCAAATTTTATTTAGAAAACTCCTCTCACAACTAGCAACACTTACAGCAATTGCGAGGAAAATTCACAGTAGTATTACAATAGTTAAAACTGAGTTCTCGAGACTGTATTTTAGAATTAACTGCAAAAGTTCAAAAAGGTTCAAAGTGCCGTCTGGGGCGGACCACCCCCTACCTATGCCACTGGCTTCAGGTGATCACATGGTAAAACCCATGAATCCTCATGCAATGAAAAACCTAAATAAGAGTGCTTTACTGGTATATCGGACGGCAAATAAGAAAGCTTGGGTAACTACTGATTTATTTAAAAAATGGTTTCTAAACTGTTTTGTACCAAGTGTGGAAAACTACTTACAGCAATAAAATCTAGATTTTAAAGTTCTATTGATATTGGATAATGCACCAGCCATCCAAAAGATTTAAATCACCCAAATGTCAAAATAATTTTCTTACCACCAAATACAAGTTCATTACTTCAACTGCTAGATCAGGGAATTACGGCTACATTTAAAACTAATTCCATCAGGAAATTGTTGCAATGAATTTTGAATAAAGTCAATGACAAATCTATCGAAGTCATGGAAGAATGGAAACTTTTTAATGATTAATTTTGGACTGTATTAATCTCATAACTTCATCCATCAGGGAAATAAAACCAACAACATTAAATGTCTGTTGGAAAAATATATGGCCAGAGTCACTTCAAAGCAAAAATCTAATTGAGCCAGCAGAAAGCAGAATGGATGCAATAATAGAACTTGCTAAGTCTCTAGGAGGAGAAGGTTTTGATGATATGAATGTTGAAGATATTCAAGAATTATGGTGGAAGAAGAGACTGATGAAGCAAATTTGGTGGAAATGGCATCTGGGATAAACCAAATTAATTCAGAGGATGATAGCATGGATGGAAACGATGAAGTTAAACATTTTATCCTCCTCGTCGTCCAGTAGCATCCTCTAGCAAGAGGGTTGCAGCAGATGAGCAGCTCTTCTCCATTTCTCTCTGTCTGTCGCCTCCGTCATTCTTAAACCAGTCCATTCCACGATGTCATTGAACCACTCTCTAGCTCTTCCCCTCAACTTTCCCTTGTAATATAGTTCTTGTCAGGTGTCCCGAAGAACCTCTCAGAAGATGTCCTGCAAATCTGATCTTTCTTTGCATAATATTCTTGAACAGTGTTCTTTCCATCCCAACTCTTCTTAAAACTTCTTGATTTGATATTCTCTCTGTATAGCTAATCTTTTCAATCTTTCTATAACACCACATTTCCAATGCATTACTTATTTCCATCTCTCTCTTTCTGAATGTCCATGACTCAAAATTCCATAACTTGCAATACTCCAAACTGTTGCTTTAACTATTCCAATTCTAACACCTATTTTAATATTCTTGCTTATTAAAATTCTCTTCATTTCCATAAATGCCGATTTAGCTTTGCCTATTCTATTTCTAATGTTCAACTGTGAAGTTCCTTTCTCTGAGATCCAGCTACCTAAATATTGAAATCTTTCCACTTCTTCTAAAATCTTTCCTCCACATCTTATCTTTACATTATCTATTTTTCTGTCCATTATCATTATCTTGGTTTTCTTTGTGTTAATCCTTAGTCCGTACTCTTTACAAGTGTTTTCAATTCTTTGAACAATTTGTTGTAATCCATTTTCACTTTCTGCCATCACCATTACATCATCCGCATATCTTAAGTTATTAATGATTCTTCCATTTATTTTTATTCCTTCTTCTACATCCTCAAGTGCCTCTCTAAGCATCTGTTCACTATAAAGGTTAAACAATAATGGTGATAACTTACATCTTTGTCTAACTCCTCTCTCCACTGGGAATTCTCCTGTTTCCTCTCCATTTACACATACTGATGCTGTTTGTGACCAATATAATCTCTTTAAAATTTCCAAATCATAAGGGTCAATATCAATATTTTCTAGAATGTCAAAAAGCTTTTTATATTTCACTGTATCAAATGCCTTCTCAAAATCTAGAAATCCCAAAAACAACTTTCCACCATGGTTTAGTGTTTTTTCCCCAATAATTCTTAGACAAGTTATAGCCTCTCTAGTTCCTCTGTTGGTTTGGAATCCAAACTGTTCCTCATTCAATTCTTTTTCTATTTTATTCTTAATTCTCTCTAAAATTATTTGTGCCAAAATGTTTGCTGTGTGAGTTATAAGGCTTATTGTTCTAAAATTTTTACAGTCTAAAATTCCAGTCTTTTTTGGAATGGGGATAAAAATTGATCTTTTAAACTCCTCTGGTAATTCTTGTCCCTCATAAATTCCGTTAATAATTTGCTATAACACTTCCATACCTTTTTCACCTATATTCTTTATAAGTTCTATCTGTATACCATCTATTCCAGAAGATTTTCCTTTTTTCATCTTCTGAATTACTAGATTCAATTCCTCCCTCATGATGTACAGCCTCTGCCCACTATGCTCTTTCATTTGATTTTCTCCTCTTTCTCTGTCTTCATAAAGTTTACTTACATATTCTTCCCATCTCTGTAATATCTTCTCTTTTTCTATCAGAATTTCACCTCTTTCATTCTTGATTGCTCCAGTCCTTTGCATCTTTCTCCTTCCTATCATCATATTAAAGTTAAACATTTTACCCTAAAAAGCATAAAGAAAGGCCTAGACTTAGCCAAACCAATCAGAGGTTATATTTTCTAAATGAAGATCCTTCCACTGAAAGAAGCACAAAATTTAAGAGAGAACTTCACAAGTGCTCAGCTCCATACAACGAAATTTATAAAGAGATCTCTCAGCTAAAAGCAAACAATCGAAAATACCAGATTTTTTGCAAAAAGTAGAGCATAGAACTCAAGATGCTGCTGAAGAAAGCTGAAAAGATGAGGATATTTTGCCAGAAAGAAAACGCCCTCATTTAATGGTGCTTAGTAGTGATGACAAACAAAACATTATGTAATAATATTAATATGTAATACTTTTGATCAATTATTATTTTAATAAACATACATTTATCTTAGTTATAAAAAGAATATAGTATATTTTTTTAACTTTTGGAACCTAACCCTGTTTTTTGTACTACTTCTTTGGTTTCGTATAACACAAATTTGCATAACACAGCATTTTTTAGGAACCTAACAACCGTATTATACAGGGGTTACCTGTATATATATATTTCTGTAAAGAGACAACTCTTATAAATGATTTATTGATGTTCATTTCTTAAAATAATTGATTTTCAAAGTTAAGAATGAGTTTTAGGATAGAATTAAAATATCTTAATAACCTCTATAAAAATAAATCAATCCTCCAACAGTTTTTTTCTCCAAAGGGAGGAAGCAGAATACTTTTAGCTATAACTTTTAGAAATTAGGGAAAGTGGCTACCTCTACCTTAGTCATCACTGAAAGCAGAGTCAGTAGCTCAGCTTTAGAAGGTACTGGTTTAGAAGCACTGGATGAGAGTATAATAGACCACAAACTGACAGATCTCATGATCCTAAACTTGAACACTCATATTGCTCACACTATTAGTGTGAGTTCTAAGATCTGTTTCTGAGATATGATAAAAAATATCTGAGTTTTAGGAGAGAGAGAGATAGTTTTAATACGATTTCAGTTTAGTTTTTGCTTACAACTGCCATATCTCTATATCAGTTCAAAGATAATAAACAAAATTTTTTTGCTTAAAAAAAAGAAGAAAAAAAAATTTATATTATTTTATAAATTTTTGCATTTTTATTTTATTTTTGTTTAGTATATATATGAATATATGGATAATGTGTAAATAGAATGCATACCTGTCTTCCTATTTTCTTTCTTATTCTATCAGTTATGGACTGTTTTTTATATACATTAATTAAAAGTCTTTTACGAAGAATGAGATCCATAGTGGCCGGATGGCTGAGATGAACTGATGCTTTTAATATTAAATAAACTCTCTCATTTTGAGGAGTGACTCTATTCAAATACACAGAGTCATGGATGGATGAATCCCAAGATGCTACTGCACATACCTGATTACAAAACAAAAGACAAGTGTCTATAATAAAATATAAAACAAACATATTCAAAATCAAATTTTGATAATGAATTTAACATATACTTTAAATATGCATTCATTAATAAAGTACAAGTGAATGAAAGATCCAATAAAGTTCAAAAGTTAAGGAAACATCTAATATTTAATTAAGCTGAATATTCAATATTAAAAATCAAGATCAAATAACTGGATGAATGTGAAAGAATAACTCTACTGAATGCTGATGTTGACAGATACAAAAGTGATTCTTCAAATAATGAGTTCCATTTTGTTAGAGCAATCAACCTGGTGTATGCAACACTGAGCTCATTGCTACCTTTTCAATAGATGAAGAAACTCATGTGAATGAGGAAGAAGTACTACAGCTTTGTGAAGTACTACTATTACATAAACTGAATATGAATTTGGCAAAAGAGACCAATGGGATATCAGCACAGATGCTATAAGTGTGTTCAGGTGAAGTGGCTATGCCTTTGACTAGACTGTATAATTTGAGTCTCAGAACAGAAGATTCCACAGGAGTGGAAATAATGTATCATAATTTCATTGCACAAGGGTGGCACAAAGACTGATGTGTTTAACTCTCAACCTGTCAGTTTCTTTGAAGTGTTAGTGAAGATTTTTGAAAAGCTGATAAGAAACTGCATACAGAATGGGTTGACAGAAAATCATACTTTTCAGTGAACAACATGGGTTTACTAAGTGAAAGTCATGTTGTGTACCTTGCTCACAATTTATAATGTGATGGTTGAGTAAGACAAAGGGATGGATACACCATGATATGTTTGGATTCTGTCGAAGCTTTGACAGTATTTATCATGGAAGGCCGATGCACAAGTTGGAGCATATGGGACTAGTTTACGTAAGAAAGTGACTGACTGACATATAACAAAAATGTGGTGTATGGGAGTTTACAAGATATAAGGTGACCAGTAATGTATCATTTGAATCAGTCTTTGATCAACTGTTATTCAATCTTTACATTAATGATATTGGGAAAGATCTGACAGGAGACACAGCTGTTTGCTGAGATGATGCAAAGATAGGTAAGATAATCAGAAGTGCTGCTGATATGCAGTATTTGCAGAATGATTTGAATAGGCTGGAATTGTGGACATGTGAAAATGGCTATTAGTTCAATGTTAGTAAATGTAAAGCCAGGTACTTTAGTGTGATTAGATATCCAATGTTGTATCTAGAAGAAACTGACAAGGCTAGAGATCTTGGAGTTTTAGCAGATAGGAAATTAAAGTTCAAAATAATATAGCAAGACTGCAAATATAACTCAGAGGATAACTGCAATGCTGAAACGAATGTTGACACATAAGAGTATAGAAGTCATTTTGCCTTCATACAAAATTGGATGCAACCTCATCTGGACTATTGTGCACAGATCTGATTTTCTGCAAGGTGACGTAAATACAGTGGATTGGGTGCAAAAAGGAGAGTGCTAAAGATGATATCAGGAGAAGAGAGATTAAGAACCGATAGACTGCACATGCTAGCAAACAGTATCAGTGTCAATGAATGAGACCTACAAACTTTTGAATGGGACATAAAGAATACTAGAAGATGGAATTTTTCATTTTATGGAGGGTAGGAAGAGGATATTCATGGAAGATGAGAATGAATGCAGTCAAGAAAGGAGTGCAAGCTAAATTTTTCTCTCATAGAATGATGCATGACTGAAATGGTTTACCTTTGGAGATTGTGAGAACAAATGAATTCAAGAGAAGGACAACATGTAGCGTGAGTGATACCTCTCTATCCAGCATTCTTTAAACAGAGAGAGAGAGAGGTCACATATCACTCCCTGCTTCCTGACTCCTTGGAGGACTCTTGTAATACTAATAATAATTGTATTAAGCAATTCACTCTGTGAGCCACAGTTCTAACCTGAAAGACAGAAGATTTACATAGAAATACCCTTCCTGTTCCAAGTAGTATAATCATGCATGTTAGTTAAACAAAAATAGCACCTATTCCATGACTTATTTTTGGTTTACATTCTACTATTTGGAATAGTAAAAGAAAGGGACTTTTTATTACCTTGAGTCCATTTCTTAGCTGTAGTGGCAAAGTCTATGTGGTGCTTACAATTTATCTTGCTTCCCAAGTTTCATCCAAAAACATGCATAATTTTGTAATGTCATAGTACTTCTTTTTCAGTATGAAACCACCATCATCATAACAAAATCTGTCTGGATATAAGCTCTTGATAACATAATGAGTAAATGAAAAATAAATATGTTCACAAACAGAAAATATTACTTAGACTGAAATGTTCCATGTGATGTTCTGACCCTTACATGCACACAAATATACAAACACACATTTTATTATTTTTTTTTTTTTAATATCAATCCAATACAAAAATTTACAAAACCTGTAGTGCAGCAGTACTTTGTGTAGACAAGTGGTAATAAGAAAACAAGGAAATGTATGTTTTTTGAACAGCTCTGAAGGAGATAATTTTTATTAGAGAAAACAGTGCAGGTAAGACAGTTCCAAAAAATAGAGGTATATGGAATGAAAAAGGGAAGGATGAGAAATTGAGATGAGAAGGGTGAGTTGCACATGGATGCTGAACTAGCAGCATTCTCTGAGCATGTAAAAACATGCTTAGAGAAAAGTGTTAAGAACAGTGTCCATAAATCTGTCTCATGCCTTTTCTGTAGGTATCTTGTAAGCAAGTCTATTAGAGAGAGAAAGAAAGATAGAGAGAGTGAGAGATTCCATTCTTGAGAGATACTTGTGACATTAAACTAAGAAATATAAACACGTTAACACAAGAATATTTTAATATTTGCCAAATATTTCAGTCTGAAATTAACAGACTCAGTGGCTTGATAGGAACAGTTTTTTTACAAGGTGGAATACAAACAATTGATCATTCAAAAGTAGAACGAGCCACATGATGTTACATTGCTAAGCAATAAAGAGAGGTAAATTTCATCAGAGTGATGAACCAGTATCGATTCACCTACTTACTGCGGAGCCAAATATTTAGTGGAATTATTGAAATCACATATAGGCAAATCATGCTCATTTTTGAAAAACTCTTCTGATTTCTTAAACAAATTAAAAAATATCTTTACAACCTACTGATCTTATGGTGAGCTTTGATGTACAATTTCTATTTACCAATGTACCTCTCAAAGAGACCTTACATTTACTGGCGGACATCTTCCCACGAGATATCGTAAAATTATTCGATTTTGTGAGGCACTCTGGATATTTCTTGTGTCAAAACAAATTCTACAACCAAGTAGAAGGAACAGCCATGGGAAGTCCACTTTCACTTGCTCTAGCCAACTTTTATTTGGAACATCTAGAAGACATCCTTTTTCCATCTTATATACCCTCAACCATCCTTTTGGGTTAGATATATAGACAACATTTTTTCAGTGTGGCATCACAGCAGAGATTTCCTTACCTTCTTTTTAGCCAAAATCAATTCTCTACACCCTCATATTAAGTTTACCATGGAGATTGAAAAAGACAACAAGTTATCCTTTTTAGAAATACTTCTCATCTGCTCACCTTCAGGTATTCTGACAACAACAGTTTACAGAAAACCCACTTTTACTGGACGTTACATTCTCAAACAATCTGCACATCATCCTTATCAAAAACAGGAATTATAAAATGTTAATCAGATGAGCTACAACTAATTGCTCAACTCCCCACGAATTACAGAAGGAACTTTCAACTATCAAACATCACATGAAATTAAATGGCTTATCCGAAAAGACAACACAACATCTGTTCGATTCCTACAATCCTATCCAGAAAAACAAAGAATCAATATGTCCAGTTCCAATTCCATATATTTCTGGAATCTCAGAACCAATTTCAAGAATTCTGAAGAAATATGATTTAACAGACACTTATATCCCTATTAACAAAATATTCACATATTTCCCATCTTCTAAAGATAAACGCTCAACTATGTTGCTTCCTGGTGTATATCAAGTTCCTCGTAACTGCAATCCATCATACTTTGGACAAACCAGATGCTCTATAGAAAAAAGAATACAAGAACATTAATCATATATTCTTCACAACAAATCCGATAAGTCTAGATTAGTGCAGCATGGGATAGAGACAAGCCATAAAATTCTCTGGTCCAGGACTCGCCTTCTATACAGATGTCACTATAAATTCAAACGCCTATTCAAAGAGCATGCTGAGGCCTTACTTCAACCCCTAACTTGAATGAAATGATTGCCTATCCTTTGTCAAAAATAAGGAAAAGTTTAATCCAGATAACACACTAGCTTTTTTTTTTTTTAATTCAGACCTTCTAATTCCTACATTAGTCAAATGTTATCTTTAATTGAATTTATAAATCATCATCATCAAATTCCTGCCATGTACCCTCAAGGGGTTTACAGGATATGATAGTACTACATGAAAAAATTACATCATTACTAACTTCCTATCTACAATTTTCCTCCAAATCAGTCTGTTACTTGTCAAGACTCCAACATTATCAGATCTTATATTTCTATCATCTAAGGCACTTTGTACCATATCAATCCACCTATATATTCTGGTCTTCCTCTGGGTCGTTTTGCTGCCAACCTGGCAGAGAACACTTGTTTTGCTAATCTTTCTTCGCCCATTCTGTTTAAGTGACAACACCACCTGAGATTAGCTCTGCTAACGCATTCCTGGATGTTGATAATGTCCAGTTCTTTCCTAATATCCTTGTTTTGAATATGATATTGCCATCGATGCCATCTGTTCACGCCTATAATCTTTCTAGGCTCTCATATCTGCGGTCTCTAGTCTTTGGTCAGGTGATTTACTTCTGACCCAGCTCTCAGATCCATAAGTTAAACTGGTTTGAACACTATCTTGTATACAGCTAATTTAGTGTTCTGACTAATTTCTCTCTTATTCCATATGAATTTATTCAATTGACTTCCTACCATACCAGCTTTGCTGATTCTGTTGTCTATTTCTATATTTAATTTACAATCTTCAGTAAAAATTCTGCCTAAGTAGCTGAATGTTTCACTTGTTCCACAGGTTCCCCATTCACAACACAGTTGACATTTTCATGATTCTACCTATTTTCATTGTCTTTGTCTTTCTATTGCTGACCTTCATACCGTATCTTTTACAACAGCTATTCAATTTAGTCAGAGAATCTTGCAGAGGATTAATTTAGAAGTATAACATCATCCGCATAAAGCAAAGAGATGACATTAACATCTCCAATTCTGATATCACGTTTAATACCACTTTCCTTCATAATGTGATCCATATAGATAATGAATAACAGAGGGGATAATGTACATCCTTGTCTCACACCAGATTTAACATTAAACCATCTTCCTGTACTTCCTTCAATTCTAACTGCTGACTTACAACTCAAATAAAGACTAAGTATTGCTTGATATAATGTCCCATTGACACCATATAACTGTAGCATATTGAACAGCTTCTCTCTTGGCACCTTGTCATATGCCTTTTCCAAATCGACAAAACTTAAATACAGATCTCTGTTATATTCCCATGCTTTCTCGACTATTTGTCGTAAAGTGAATATCTGATCTTTACAGCCTCTATTTGGCCTGAATTCAGCTTGTTCTTCACCAAGCTTTTCTTCCACAATTCTTCTCAACTGTTTCTCAAGTATACTTGCATAGATCTTCCCAGGGACACTCAGTAGGGAAATACCTCTGTAATTCTCACATTCAGTTTTATTTCCCTTTTTATATATGGGCACAATTAGAGCTCTACTCCAATCATCGGGAATTGGTGCCTCTGTCCAGGCTTTCTGAACTATGCAGAGCAGCCACTGTAAGACTCTTATACCACCATACTTCAGCATTTCGGTTGAATATCATCTACTCCTGCTACCTTTCTACATTTCAAGCCTTTGATGGCTTTTTCTACTTCAAGTATGGATATGTATACCTGACTGCATGCCTGGTCAGTTTTTTTTTACCACTGTGCTGTCATCACTGCTTGTTCCATTTAGCAGTTTTTCAAAGTAATTACTCCTTACTTCAAGGATATCTTTCTCTCCTGTTTTTATGTTACCTTTGTCATCTCTAATTCCTTTTACAGCACTCGTTTCCTCCATTTCTGAGCATTTTTCAACAACCTCTAGTTAATTTTGCCACCTTCTTGATATTTATTCTTTCTTTTAAGGTTACACGGTGATCAGCATTCATATTGAGATATTTAGGGACACAAAACACACGTGTTGAAAAGATTATTTTACTGATTAATAATAAAATAATAACTTTACGTTTCGACCCCTGTGTTGAGGTCATCTTCAGAAGGATACATGTGTATAAGAACAAGCTACATACTGTTGCACTCTATACAAGTAAATTACATCTACGTTATTAACTAATCTTTTTTCTTAGCCTGCCCTCTAGTGGGAAAAAAAATTAAATAAATAAATAAAATAAAATAAACAAAAATAAAATAAAAACTACAATAAACTCTGCTAAAGTCCTCACATACTGGGATTCTTCTGGAATTATACAGTTTATATTGTTATATTATGATTATCTTCTGGATTTGTACAGTACAGGTTGCTGCTGAATGTTCAGGAGAAAAAAAAAAAAAATATTTCAAGTCTTCTTGTATTAAGATTTTTCTTTGTGGTTGCTATGAAGGTTGTAGATGGGTCCTCCACATTCTTGGTATTGTTAGACCATCATTTTTATTCAGATTTAGATCATGTTTGAGCATTTCACATGCTTCCTTGAATTTCCGCTCGAACCAGATTTTGGTGCGGTGTAGGGACTTGGTACCTTTCCAGTCTATTCTGTGGTATGTTTGGAGTGTGTGGTCAGAAATCAGAAAGGCCAGTTTTTCCAAAATGACGGTATTTTATGTGACATTTGTGTTCATCCTTTCTGATTGGGATGGTTCGCCTTGTTTCCCTTATGTATGGTATGTTAAATGTGCAATCTATTTTGTAAACCTCTGGGTGCGCTAAGTGTGGCAGGGGATCCTTGGAAGAACTGAGTAGGTGTCTTAATTTTGTCGGGGGTTTACAGGTGGTTTTGATGTTGTATTTGTGTAGTGTTCTGTCTATTTTTTCTGAAATGCCTCTAACATATGGTATAACAATAGCATTCTTGAAATCTTTTTTGTTATTAGTGGTATCTTTGTGGAGGATCTTGTGAATGGTTTTTATACTGTATCCATTTTTTTATAAAGGTATGTTTGATGGTCTCATATTCATGGTTAAGAGCTTGTTCATTTGAACCAATGGTTTGAGCTCTGTGTTTAAGGGTGCTTATGACCTCTAGTTTTTGTGTTGGTGGTGATAAGAAGTTTTGTGTATGTACTGGCCTGTGTGTGTAGGTTTGCGATAAACTGAGAAGGAGAGACAGCATGAGGGAAGACGTGTGACAAGTGTGTCTAGGAACAGAAGAGAGTTGTTTTTTTCAATTTCAATGGTGAATCGGATGCGTTTGTGTTGTTTGTTCAGGTGGCTAAGGAATGAATCTAGTGCTTGGCGGCTGTGGGGCCATATGGCGAAAATATCATCGACGTATCTGAGCCAAATTTTGGGCTTTAGGCACACTGATTCTAGAGCACGTTGCTCAAAATCTTCCATATAAAAGTTTGCTATTGTGGGGGAGAGTGGTGAGCCCATGGCGGTACCCTCTTTTTGAAGGTAAAAATTGTTTTTCCAAATGAAATATCCGGAGCGGAGTACGTGGGCAAAGAGGGCCGTGATGTCTTGTGGAAATATGTTCTGTAAGAGTAGGATAGTATCATTGATTGGGACATTGGTGAAAAGGGAAGTTATGTCAAAGCTGACTAATAGATCTTGGTTGTTGAGTGTAATATTTTTAATTTTGTTTATGAATTGTTGTGTATTTTTTATGTAGGAAGGGGAATGACCAACCAATTCCTTGAGTGTGGCCGCTAATTTTTTGGCTAAGTAGTAATTCGGACAACAACAAACAAACAACACAAACGCATCCAATTCACCATTGAAATTGAAAAAAATAACTCTCTTCTGTTCCTAGACACACATCTTCCCTCAGGCTGTCTCTCCTTCTCAGTTTACCGCAAACCTACACACACAGGCCAGTACATACACAAAACTTCTTATCACCACCCAATACAAAAACTAGGGGTCATAAGCACCCTTGAACACAGAGCTCAAACCATTTGTTCAAATGAACAAGCTCTTAACCATGAATATGAGACCATCAAACATACCTTTCTAAAAATCATGTTGGAGACTTAATGGATTTTTTACAACACTCAAAAAGAATTAAAATAGAAATTAATACTTCCTATATTTTGTCTTAGTCACTACGGGGATTACAAAAACAATTAATGTAACATATACACAAATAACAAACAATACTAAGCCCAACCACGTGGGTGACACTAAAGTCCTATCTAGGTAGAGCGTCCTCTAAAGGCAGTAGTAGGTGGCCTGGAATGTAGGCTTGGCTGACCATGTTTTGGACACCACCCATAGGGTATCATGGAAGAAAACTACCATGCTCCACCACAGCAAATTCAAGAAAGAGAGACTTTTCTCAGAAGCAGCAGCAGCAGCTCTCAAAAACCAACCAAATCTCAATAAATACGGTTGAATTAAGCTTCCGAAGATTTGGGAAACACTCATCACCAAAGTTCCCACCTTACATTCCAAGCCACCTACTACTGCCCTTAGAGGGCGCTCTACCTAGATAGGACTTTAGTGTCACCCACGTGGTTGGGCTTAGTATTGTTCGTTATTTGTGTATATGTTACATTAATTGTTTTTGTAATCCCTGTAGATGTCCTAGTGACTAGGACGAAATATAGGAAGTATTAAATTCTATTTTAATTCTTTTTGAGTGTTGTAAAAAATCCATTAAGCCTCCAACATGATGTCCTCACAGCACTTAAGCCTCTACACACATATTCTAATCATCCATGGAGAAGAATTAGCATGCAAATCCAAGCAATACGGTAAGTCAAAACTACGACTATCTAGGCAACTAAATAGGCTGGCCTTTTTAAAACGATGTCGGGATACAAGAGTGATACCAAACTGCGTTAAAATGAAGATCAATTTCCATTCCAAAAAAGCACTTCGTATATATAACTGTGCCAGCCGGGCATTACTCCGCGAGCAAATCGCCTCTGCACTTGCTACCCTCGCAGTGACGAATGGCGCCATTGGCTCCTTACATTCCGAGCTCTCCACCGTTCTTAACCCTGAACTTTGGTCGATTCTCTCTGGCATTTCGGACACTTCCGCACAGAGAGAATTCCAAAAAATAAAAAATAAACACATCAAGAAATATAGCAACGTTGTGAAAAACAAACCACAACCACAAATTCAACCGCTCCAGACAGTAATAAACCTCTCTTCCAAAAGGCTCAACGGCGATGCCGTCAGCACCCTTTGCCTCGGCCGTAATTTTGCCGTCGCTCCGAAGGAAGTGCCGGTGCTTGACGTAATGGTGAACATCGAACGGGGAATCGGTCGCTTACCATCGGAGATAGCTAACAACATCAGACTTGACGTAGCCAACATCCTTGCGCATTCTTCGCCGCCAAAAAGTAATTTATCATATGCCCAACGTACAGCTCTCCTGAAACTACGTAAAGAAAAAAGTATCGTCATCACCAGGATAAGGGTAATGCCACAGCCGTTCTTAATACCAGTGAATACAATCGTAAAATGAACATTATCCTCCAGGATCGCGCTACCTACATCCCGCTAGAACACGACCCCACAAAAACACAAGCTAAGAAACTAAAAATCTTACTCAAAAAAGTATCTTCCTGGCCCCCTGACATCACGAAAAAACTTAAACCTTTCTGCTCCTGTCCCCCCCTGAATATACGGTTTACCAAAAATCCACAAACCCAATTCCCCACTCAGGCCTATAGTAGATGCCACCAATGCACCTTGCTATAGACTATCTAAACAGCTGGCCAACTCTCTGATCCCCCTCACTGGAAGGTCTCCTTCCTATATAAAAAACTCGACCCACTTTAAAGCCCTCACAGAAAATTTAACCTTGAATAAGACAGACATATTGGTAAGCTTTGATATCTCCTCTTTGTTTACCAATATCCCTTAATTGACACCTTATCTCTCTTAGAAAACGTTTTCCCTCTGACATCTTAGATCTCTTTTCCTTTGCCATTAACTCTGGGTATTTCTCTTGGAACAACAAAATCTACAAACAGAAGAGGGAACTGCCATGGGTTCCCCCCTCTCACCCCTCCTTGCCAATTTCTATATGGAAGATTTCGAAAAACGAACCATAGACTCAGCCCCACTCAAATCCTCTATCTGGCTAAGATATGTAGATGATGTGTTCTCTATTTGACCTCATGGCCCAGACATGTTAGACTCCTTCCTCATTCATCTCAATAGTCTACATCCAAGAATTCAGTTCACTATGAAAAAGGAAAAGAACAATTGTTTACCCTTCCTAGACACCTTAGTCACACACCTACCTAATGATACACTTACCTTCACCGTATACAGAAAACCCACACACACAGGCAGATACATTCACCAACTCTCCCACCACCACCCCTCTCAACAATATGGCATTATTAAAACCCTTACCAAGAGAGCCCACAATCTTTGTTCCAGTGGAACCGCCCTCACTACTGAGCTTAACCACATACACAGCACTTTCCTCTCCAATGGTTGCAGCGATCACAGTATCAAAAAAATAATCAACTCCTCCCCCATTCCCCGTCCTTCTCGTCAACAAGATTTTAAAAATGCCATCACCATACCCTACATCCGTGGCACATCCGAAAAAATAGCCAAGATACTAAAAAAGTACAACCTACACACAGCATATAAGCCCCACCGCAAACTTGCTACCCTTATCCGTTCTACGAAAGATCAGCTCCCTCCTCTCTCTCTGCCTGGAGTTTACAAAGTACCCTGTTCCTGTAAGCTGGCGTACTTTGGACAGACAGGCAGATCAGCATCCATCCGGCTAGAGGAACACAAGTCGTACATCTTCAAACACAACTATGGCCATTCAGGCTTGGCTGACCATGTTTTGGACACCACCCACAGGGTATCATGGAAGAAAACCACCATGCTCCACCACAGCAAATTCAAGAAAGAGAGACTTTTCTTAGAAGCAGCAGCAGCAGCAGCTCTCAAAAACCAACCAAATCTCAATAAATACGGTTGCATTAAGCTTCCGAAGATTTGGGAAACACTCATCACCAGAGTTCCCACCATACATTCCAGGCCACCTACTACTGCCCTTAGAGGGCGCTCTACCTAGATAGGACTTTAGTGTCACCCACGTGGTTGGGCTTAGTATTGTTCGTTATTTTGAGTATATGTTACATTAATTGTTTTTGTAATCCCCGTAGATGTCCTAGTGACTAGGACGAAATATAGGAAGTGTTAAATTCTATTTTAATTCTTTTTGAGTGTTGTAAAAAATCCATTAAGCCTCCAACATGATGTCCTCACAGCACTTAAGCCTCTACACACACACACACACCTTTATAAAAAATGGATACAGTATAAAAACCATTCACAAGCTCCTCCACAAATACCACTGATAAGAAAAAAGATTTCAAGAATGCTATTGTTATACCATATGTTAGAGTCATTTCAGAAAAAATAGACAGAGCACTACACAAATATAACATCAAAACCACCTTTAAACCCCTGACAAAATTAAGACACCTACTCAGTTCTTCCAAGGATCCCCTGCCACACTTAGCCCAACCAGGGGTTTACAAAATAGATTGCACATTTAACATACCATACATAGCGGAAACAAGGCGAACCATCCCAATCAGAAAGGATGAACACAAATGTCACATAAAATACTTCCATTTTGGAAAAACCGGCCTTTCTGACCACACACTCCAAACATACCACAGAATTGACAGGAAAGGTACCAAGTCCCTACACCGCACCAAAACTTGGTTCAAGCGGAAAATCAAGAAAGCATGTGAAATGCTCAAACATGACCCGAATCTGAATAAAAATGGTCTAACAATTCCAAGAATGTGGAGGACCCATCCACAGCCTTCATAGCAACCACGAAGAAAAATCTCAATACAAGAAGACTTGGTGAAGTTTTTTTTTTTTTTTTTTCTCCTGAACATTCAGCAGCAACCTGTAAGGTACAAATCCAGAAGATAATCATAATATAACAATTATAAACTGTATAATTCCAGAAGAATCCTAGTATGTGAGGACTTTATCAGAGTTTATTGTAGTTTTTATTTTATTTTTGTTTATTTTATTTTATTTAATTTTTTCCCCCACTAGAGGGCAGGCTAAGAAAAAAGATTAGTTAACTACTTAGATGTAATTTACTTGTATAGAGTGCAACAGCATGTAGCTTGTTCTTATGCACATGTATCCTTCTGAAGATGACCTCAACACAGGGGTCGAAACGTAAAGTTATTATTTTATTATTAATCAGTAAAATAATCTTTTCAACACGTGTGTTTTGTGTCCCTAAATTCTTCAATATGAATTCTTGATATTTATTTTCTATATTCTTACCAAAGTCTTCCCATGACTTTTGTTTAGCTAGTTTTACACAGTGTATAGCTTTCTTACATTTGTCTCTGTATTCTATAAGAGCACAAGCTGACTTATTGACTAGGAACTTTTGATATGTTTTTTCTTTTCCTTCAATGCCTCTTTAACTTCCTGTGTCCAGCATGGAGTTCTGATTTTTCTATCCTTGCAGGCAAGCTCACCATGCCTCTCTGGCTGAATCAATCAGGGTTTTCTTCAAGGCTTACCACTGAATCTCCAAGGTTTGGTTCTTGTTCTCAAACTCTTTCATTTTTTCTTCAATAATCTTTGTGTATTTTAGTCTACAGTTCACATCTGAGAACTGCTCAACTTTTATTCACTTTAAAACTTTCTTACGTTATTCTTTTCAATATGAAATTCAATTTTATCCTGCTCAAGACTAAATAGTGATTGCTTCTGGTTTCAAATCCTCTTTACACTTTGGTGTCCTGCACCAGGGAGAAAACATCACTATCAACAATAACATAGTCAATGAGACTTTTCTTATTCCTTGCCTCTTCTCTCCATGTGAATTTGTGCACATTTTTATGTTGGAACATGGTGTTAGTAATAACCAATCCATGTCCTGAGCAGAAATCCAACAGATATTTGCCATTATTATTAGTTGTGCTCATTTCTTCAAATTTTTCCAAAATATTTTTGTATGTCTTCACAATCATTTCACAACTTGTTGGAGATCTCACAATAGATCTCCAACAAGTTGCTTTTTCTAAAGCCTCAAAATATTCCTCCACTTCTACCTTCGTAGAACCTTCTGTTGGACCATAGGCACAAATAAGTCTCATTGTCCAGTTCTCCATTCTCATATTTTCCCACATTACTCTACTTGAGACTGACTGCCATTCAAGAAGATTAGCCTCATATTTTGTGTTGAATACTATGGCTATTCCTTCTTTTCCTTGATTGTCATTGCCTGAATATAATATTTTGTATTTATTACTCAGAAAGTTCTCGCCAGCTTTTGTCTTTTTTGTTTCAGTCACCCCTATTATGTCGATCTGGTACTTATCTCTAATTCCTCGGTTAGCTCCATTTCTTTGCCATTCAGGCTTCTTATGTTGATAGTATCAATCTTTAACTCTGGTGATGTTGAGTTGGGGTTTGTTTTCAGATTTGTTCCAGTAGCTGACTTTTCGTTGTTCGCCCTGGTTCCCTGGCAAAAACAACAGGGCCTTGTTTAACTGGGCGACGCCCCAGCCGGCATGAAATTTTGTCATGTCGTACCATCATTTTTTATTTTGGTTTAACCAATAAAATACAATTTGGTCGGCTAAATCCCAAATTGCCAGCCCATCCTCGTTCGTTCAGTATCCAGGTAGATACTCAACAGGGTGCACCACGAGAAGGTGAGGATTGGACATTATGTCAGAAACCCTGGTCGGTTCTCCGCATTCCTTTAAAGGCTATGTGGAGATCTCCTCTCAGTTATACAGCTTTGACCTTTAAGCACCCGCATGAAATTGTGAATTTATACCTATAATTTTTTCATCACTCTGATGAAATTTACATCTCTTTATTGCTTAGCAATGTAACATCACGCAGCTCGTTCTACTTTTGAATGATCAATTGTTTGCATTCCTACTTGTAAAAAACTGTTCCTATGAAGCCACTGAGGAGTGTCTGTTAATTTCAGAGTGAAATATTTGGCAAATATTAAAATATTCTTATGGTAATGTGTTTATATTACTTAGAGAGAGAGAGAGAGAGAGACTACATCTATGAACTTTTGGATATCACTAATCATTTTTAGGAAAATTTCTGATGCACTACATGTTCATTCTAATATTCTAAGGTTGGACAATTTGGAATTTATATACTGTTAGGAGTTATACAAGTAAGAGTTGATATCTTGAATGGAAAGGGATGCTAAGGAACTAAGGATGTGCCTGGAAATGCCAAGGTTTGGTTCATAGTTTATTTGGCACAAAAACTACAAAGGTCATACTGTGCCATACTAAGGTTACAACTAGACATGAAGCAGTTAAAGAAAATTGTAAACAATATGCCTGTACAAAAATTAGCTTCTACAAAGCAGCATCTACATAGAAACAGAATTGCTGCAGAGGGCACACACAAGGTTAAAGGTTATAGTAGTACAAAAATTGTCAACAATACAAGTTAAATAAACAAAATGTGTGTACAAGACACCAAACCAAGGAATGCAGTATCTACATATAGTTAAAATTATAACAGATGTTTTTACAGCCATACATAAATAGGCAAAAAGGAATTATTATACAACATGCATGCATAAAAATAAAATTTCTCAATGTGTTATCTACATATGAACAAAATTACAAGAAGGTTACACAAATATACAAGGTATCCTGCAGCAATACATAATTAGTCAAAAAAATAGTAAATAATATGTATGCAGAAAAGCTGGACACTGCAGTATCTACATCATCATCATCATGCATATCAAGGATTTAGGCCTAGCATGGCATGTTCCAGCCTTAGAAGTCATCTTTGAATCGTTTAAGAGGACGTCCTGGTTTTCTTTTTCCTAATGCTTGTACTTTAAGGCTTGTTTTGGTAATCTTTCTGTTTTCATTCTTTAAATGTGTTCCATCCATTTATGTTTATATTTTTAGATTTTTTTTTATTACTGGTTCTTGGTTTAATTCTTTCATAATATCTTCGTTTCTTTTGTGATCAAATAGGTATACTTTGCAGTTTTTCTCATAAACTTCATTTCTGCTGTTGTTAATCTTTGTTTGTCTTTTTGTTTTATCGTCCAGATTTTGCTTCCATATATTAAGACTGGTAGGGCAAATGTATTGTATGTTTTAAGCCTGGTTTGTTTTTGAACTAGGTTTGGTTTAAATATAGAGTTAATTACACCTGTTATTTTTAAATATTTTGCAATTTTTATGTTTATATCTTTTTCATTTTCATATGTGATCATACATCCTAGGTAGTTAAATGAATTCACCTGTTCTAAGATCTTGTTATCTAATACTATTTTAGTTCTTGATGGATCTTGTCCTTTAAAGGCCATAGTTTTTGATTTTTCTGTTGATATTATCATACCATAATCTTTGGATATCTCATTTAGATCTAAAATAGCTTTCTGTAAGTTATCTTCAGAATTTGTAATAATTATTTGGTCGTCGGCAAAGAGGAGAGTGTTTAAGTTAACTGTAGGAGAAAGTTTAATTCCTTGATGTAAATTTTTATTCCATTTTATTATTATTTCATTTAAGTAGATATAAGAGTTGCTGAGAGGGGACACCCCTGTCGGATCCCTTGATTTATCTCTCTTGTATATGATAGCTTGTGATTTAATCTTATTTGTATTTGATTATTTTCATATATACTTGTGACAGCTTTAAGGATATCATTTGGTAATTGTCTTTCTTTTAATATGTTAAATAATATGTTTCTTTTAACTTTGTCAAATGCTTTTTCAAAGTCAATAAATGCAATATGTGTTTCTAAATTGTATTCTCTTCTTTTCTCTATTATTAATTTTAGGCAAAAGGCCGGGTCTATACATGATCGTCCTTTTCTAAATCCATTCTGTACTTCTAGAATAAAGTTTTCAAAATATTTCATTAGTTTGTTATTTAAGATTCTGCTATATATTTTGTAACAGGATCTACATATAAACAAAATTACTGCAGCATTTAAGGCAGTACATAATTAGACAACAATACAAGTTAATAAACAAAATGTATGTACAACACCAAGCCAAGGAATGCAGTATCTACACATAAGATTACTACAATAAGATTACAACAAAAGTTATTACACTAATACATAGAGTTAAAGAGGAATTATTATTATTATACAATATGTATGCATAAAAATTAAGTTTAGCAGTGTGATATTTACATATTAACAAAATTACAACAAGGTAACACAAGGCTACAGAAATACATGAGTGGTCAGAAATCAAATTAATAATATATACATTAGTACTCAACTCCTGCACATATACATCACAAAAAATTACATATTTTGTAATATATATGTACAAAAGTCAAGTGAAGCAATACACTATTTACATATAAACAAAATGACAGTCAAATGTGTTTGTATAAATTAATTCTTTGTAAAAAATTAAAACCATCGTGCAATCTGCCCGAGTGTATATGGTCTGGCCAGGTAGGCAAAAATTTCATTCCTCTCTCGTGCAAAGTGCTGGCACTCTACCAGTATATGATAAATGTTGAGATGTGTATTGCATTTTTCACACATGGGAGGGTCATTAGCTTTCAGTAGATAAGAATGTGTAAGATGACTGTGACCTATGCAGAGCCTAGTGAGAACAACTTCCTCTCTTCTCATTATTCGTTGACTAGAATGCCAATGCTTAATTTCAGGTTTAATATCATATAATTTGTTTGTTAATGCTTCCTGCCATGATGACTGCCATCGAGCAATTAGCTTTGATCATATAGATTGTCTGTAGTCTGTATATAGTACTGTCAAACAGTACGTGGAGAAAGTTTGAGCTGATTTAGCATTTGCAGCCTCATTTCCCTTAATTCCAATGTGGCTGGGAATCCAGCATAACTGAACATCAAAATTAAGGATTTTCATTTTGTGAAACAGGTGTAACACCTCATAAAGTACTGGATGTAGATTATGCATAGGAGAGGAGATAGCCTGTAAACAGCTCAATGAGTCTGTATAAATTATACACTTTTGGTAGCAGTTTTCTTTTATATGAACAAGTGCAAGCTAAATGGCATGTAACTCTGCTGTATAATTACTGCAATCAGGTGGGATCTGGTTGGAGATAATAATGTCAGGAAACACAGCAGCACAGCCAACAGAGATATTAGTTCTTGAACCATCAGTATAGATAGGCAAGAAATCAGAGTATGCTGCTCTGTGTGCATTAACAATTGGAGGTAGACAGATGATGGAGTATGAGATTTCTGTAGCTAACAAAGTGAGAGGTTACAGGATGGTGTGCAAACCTGCCATGGAGGGATGCTGTTATGTTTAGTGTAAGCAATGTTGTCAACATTTATACCAAGAGCTTGCATAGTCTCTTTAACATGCATACCCAAAGGACGTACGGCAGTTTGAAGTGTGTGATATTCAGCTTCCCAGTGCAGAGAAAAGAGACTAGTTCATGTAGGATGATCTGGGAGAGATTTTATCTTTAGGGCATAATTAAGAGACAACTGTTTCTGAAATGATAGAGCTGGTTCATTTGCTTCAACATAAAGACTCTGAGTGGGTGATGTGAGAAAGGCACCAGTAGGTATACTCTGATGATAGATGGAATCCAACCATAGCAGGTTACTCTGTGTTGCAGAACCATAGACTTGAGACTCATAATCCAGCTTTGAACATTTGAACGTATAAGTGAACGATAAAGATGGAGCAATGAAGCTCGATCAGCATCCCACTCAGTAGAAGATAGAGTGCAAAGAAGGTTCAATGCTCTCTTGCACTTTTGTCTTAGTTGAGAAATGTGTGCTAGAAATGTAAGTTTACTGTCAAAAATCAGTCCCAAGAACTTGGCTTCTGTAGCTACTGGAATAATAGTGCGTCCCATTCTTAATTCAGGATCTGGGTGAAGAGTGCATTTTTGACAGAAGTGTACACATACACTTTTTTTCTATTGAAAACCTAAATCGATTATTAAGACCCCTCCACAGAGAAACATGATCAATTGCTTGCTAAAGTTGTCTTTCAATTATCCTCATGTTATGGTAGTGACAGTAAATTGTGAAGTCATCAACATATAGAGCATTGTCTAAAGTGGGAGGAAGCTGTTCTGTGATTGAGTTAATTTTAATAGCGAAAAGTGTCACACTTAAGACAGAGCCTTAGGGAACACCCTGTTCTTGATATGATCGAGATGGCGTATTTCCCACTTTGACTTGGAAAATTCGACTGGAAAGAAAGTTTTTAATAAATACAGGAAGGTGTCCTTTAAGACCCAGGTTATAGGGGTCTTTTAATATGCCATATCTCAAAAAAAAAAAAAAAAAATTGAAACAAGATGTTCTTGCTTCAGAAATGCATCTTTTATACAAGTTTCTAAACGAACCACATGGTCTAAAGTTGAGCAATGTCTATGGAATCCACATTGTGTATTGGAGAGAAGATTGTTGCTTTTTAAATACCAGAGAAGTTTGGCATTAACCATTTTCTCTAGTATCTTACAAAGACAGCTGATCAGAGCAATGGGTCAATAATTATTTACTTGTGTTGGATCTTTTCCTGGTTTTAGGATAGCAATGACAATTGACTTATGCCAAGAATTTGGAAACTCTTCCTCTGCAAGTATTCTATTGTATAATAAGAGGAGGAGATCCATAGAAGATGATGGTAGATGTTTTATCATTTCATAATGGATGTCATCAGGCCCTACTGCACTAAGGTGAGATAATAGGAGAGCTCTTTTTAGTTCCTCCTTAACAAATGGCTGATTGTATGGCTCAAGAACATTGGTAGAAAAATTTAGCCTTTGTTTCTCTTGCTGTTCTTTCAGAATTAAAAATTCAGGAGGATATGAAGCTGTTGCTGAGATTCTGGCAAAAGTTTCTCCCAGAGTGTCTGCAATGGCTTTGGGATCAGAAATAACACTTCCATTATGGCCTAAGGTAGACAATCTGTTCTATATCTGCCTTTCATTTTCCAGATTTTATCCCATACAATTTTTGGACTGGTCATTTGATTAATTGATGTAGTAAATTGGATCCATGATTTTTTTAACTCTGACACCTCACACAGTGTGCTTTGGCTCGAGCACGCTTGAAAGCTCTAAGGTTTGATGTGGTGGGATATCTACGAAATATATCTCATACTCTGTGTTGATCTTTTTTTGGCTGTCTGACATTCTGGTTTCCACCAAGGCTTTGGATAGAGTGGAAACCAAGATGATGTTTTTGGGATGGAGGCTGTTGTTGTCTGGACAATGCACTCTGTTATATATTTTACAGCTTCATTGATAGGTGTTTAACTGATGGCATCAGCATTAAATTTTGCAAGATGAAAGAAAGTGTTCCAGTCAGCCTGGTTCATTTTCCATATAGGTATCCGTGTGGGTGAACATGGTTCCTGTGAAGATATTGTGCAGAGAAGAGGAAAGTGATCACTTCCATATATGTTCTCTTCAATGTCCCACGTGAGCAATGGAAGGGGAGCAGATTGTAAGATCAATTGTAGAATATGAACGGGTAGGCATATGGAAGAAAGTATTGAGTTTAATATTTAAAAGAGAGGTTATTATTATCAAGAATTCTTTCAATGATTTGACCTTGTTTATTAGTGTTGGCACTACCCCATAGAGTATTGTGACCATTAAAGTAACCCATCAAAAGTATGGGTCCAGGCAGTTGCGAGATAAGGTTATCAAGATCAATTTCATTTAACTCAGCATTTGGTGGTAAATAAATTGAACATATTGTAATAAGAAATCCCACAGAGAAGTGAATCGCTACTGCTTCCAGAGAAGTATTAAGTTGGGCCTGATGGAATGGAATATGACTGCCCACTAGGATAGCTACTCCTCCATGAGCAGGACCACTCCAGTTCTATCCTTGTGTAAATTCCTAAAGGTAGGGTACTTATTGGGTCTTAAGTATGTTTCCTGTAGACAGAAACAGAAAGGTTTGTGTTTCTGCAACAACATCTTGATATCATCGATATTCTGGCGAAATCCAAGACAGTTCCATTGTACAAATTTTCCTACTGTTTTGGTTTTTATCATCATCATCATCATCACCATCAAATTCTTGCCATGTACCCTCAAGGGGTGTACAGGATATGATAGTACCACATGAAAAAAATTACATCATTATTAATTTCCTATCTACAATTTTCCTCCAAATCAGTCTGTTATTTGTCAAGACTCCAACATTAACAGATCTTATATTTCTATTGTCTAAGGCACTTTGTACCATATCAATCCACCTATATCTTGGTCTTCCTCTGGGTCGTTTTGCTGCCAACCTGGCAGTGAACACTTGTTTTGCTAATCTTTCCTCGCCCATTCTGTTTAAGTGACCATACCACCTGAGATTAGCTCTGCTAACGCATTCCTGGATGCTGGCAATGTCAAGTTTTTTCCTAATATCCTCGTTTTTAATATGATATTGCCATTGATGCCATCTGTTCATGCCTATAATCTTTCTCAGGATTCTCATATCTGTGGTCTCTAGTCTTCAGTCAAGTGTTTTACTTCTGACCCAGCTCTCAGATCCATAAGTTAAAACTGGTTTGAACACTGTCTTGTATACAGCTAATTTAGTGTTCCGACTAATTTCTCTCTTATTCCATATGAATTTATTCAGTTGACTTCCCACCATACCAGCTTTGCTGATTCTGTTGTCTATTTCTATATTTAATTTACCATCTTCAGTAAAAATCGTGCCTAAATAGCTGAAATGTTTTACTTGTTCCACAGGTTCTCCATTCACAACACAGTTGACATTTTCAATGATTCTGCCTATTTTCATTGTCTTTGTCTTTTTATTGCTGACCTTCATACCATATCTATTACAACAGTTATTCAATTTAGTCAGAGAACTTTGAAGACTTGTAGCAGATTTATTTAGAAGTATAACATCATTCGCATAGAGCAAAGAGCTGACATTAACATCTCCAATTTTGATATCAGGTTTAATACCACTTTCCTTCATAATGTGATCCATATAGATAATGAATAACAGAGGAGATAATGTACATCCTTGTCTCACACCAGATTTAACATTAAACCATCTTTCTGTACTTCCTTCAATTCTAACTGCTGACTTACAACTCAAATAAAGACTAAGTATTGCTTGATATAATGCCCCATTGACACCATATAACTGCAGCGTATTGAATAGCTTCTCTCTTGGCACCTTGTCATATGCCTTTTCCAAATCGACAAAACTTAAATACAGATCTTTGTTATATTCCCATGCTTTCTCGACTATTTGACGTAAAGTGAAGATCTGATCCTGACAGCCTCTATTTGGCCTGAATCCAGCTTGTTCTTCACCAAGCTTTTCTTCCACAATTCCTCTCAACCATTTCTCAAGTATACTTGCATACATCTTGCCAGGAACACTCAGTAGGGAAATACCTCTGTAATTCTCACATGCAGTTTTATTTCCCTTTTTATATATGGGTACTATGAGAGCTCTACTCCAATCATCGGGAATTCATCCCTCTGTCCAGGCTTTCTGAACTATGCAGTGCAGCCACTGTAAGACTCTTATACCACCATACTATAGCATTTCTGGTCAAATATCATCTACTCCTGCTGCCTTTCCACATTTCAAGCCTTTGATGGCTTTTTCTACTTCAAGTATGGGTATGTATTCCTGACTGCGTGCCTGGTCAGTATTTTTTACCACTGTGCTGTCATCACTGCTTGTTTCATTTAGCAGTTTTTCAAAGTAATTACTCCATACTTCAAGGATAACTTTTTCCCCCGTTTTCATGTCACCTTTATCATCTCTCTCTCCTTTTACAGCATTCTTTCCTCCATTCCTAAGCTTCTTCAACAACCTTCAGAATATTTTGCCACCTTCTTGATATTTGTTTTCTATGTTCTTGCCAAAGTCCTCCCATGACTTTTGTTTAGCTAGTTTTACACAGTGTTTAGCATTCTTGCATTTGTCTCTATATTCTCTAAGAGCACAAGCTGACTTATTTGACAGGAACTTTTGATATGCTTTCTTCTTTTCCTTCACTGCCTCTTTAACTTCCTGTGTCCACCAGGGAGTTCTGATTTTTTTATCCTTACAGACAACCTCTCCACATGCCTCTCTTGCAGAATCAATCAATGTTTTCCTCAGAGTTTGCCACTGAATCTCCAAGGTTTGATTCCTGTTTTCAAACTCTTTCATTTTTTCTTCAATAATCTTTGTGTATTTTAGTCTACAGTTCACATCTGAGAGCTGCTCAACTTTTATTTGCTTTAAAACTTTCTTACATGTTTTTCTTTTCAATGTGAAATTCAATTTTATCTTGCTCAAGACTAAATAGTGATCACTTCCAATTTCAAATCCTCTGTACACTCTGGTATCCTGTACCAGGGAGAAAACATCACTATTAACAATAACATAATCAATGAGACTTTTCTTATTCCTAGCCTCTTCTCTCCATGTGAATATGTGCACATTTTTATGTTGGAACATGGTGTTAGTTTAGTTTTTATAGACTTGTCTAATTTTTGGGAGGTTGAGGGCTTACCTTTGTCATATTTATATTTATCAATTGTTTTGGGGAAGTATGGAAGGCCAATGTCCATCTCTTCCTCTGGCAGAGTATTCAATACATCTGATGTGTTAGGGTCAGTTGGTAAGTTTAGTTTACTTTCACTGGGTACTGAAGTATCCATTTTTTACTGTGGGAGTATCTGGTGGTTTATCTTTAAGTGATATCTTGGCCATAATTTTTTGACAAGTGGGTTTTCATCAAGTGGGATCATTTTTGGAGTTGTTTCTGGAGTAAGGCCATAGGTCATGTGATTGATGTGCTCAACAGAGAAGTACTTGTGATCATAAGATGCAGGCATGATGAAATTAGCAGATGGTGGAACAGACATACAAGTTTGAGTTGCTACTGTCACTTTCTTAATTGTTACCTTCTCAGCATAAGAGGATCTCAGAGCAGGTGTGATAGTGGCTAGCTTTCATTTTGCATCCTGGTATGTTATATTTTGCTCTGTTTTCATTCTTTGTATTTCTTTTTCATCTTTCCATTTTTGACATGCATGAGAGTAAGCTGAATGATTTCCCTGACAGTTGACACATTTAGCTTTTTTTTTTTTTGCACAGCAAGATTTGTTATCATGCTCTTTACTACCACATCAAGCATAGGTAGTAAAACCACGACAGGCGGTTTGGGCAAGTCCATATCGCTGACATTTAAAACATCTCAGTGGGTTAGGGATGTACATTCTAACAGGACAGCTGAGATACCCTGCTTTTACAGATGTTGGAGGCTTAGATATATCAAAAGTAAGGATGATGTTCTTGGTTTGAATTAGGCGACAATCCCTATGTATCAGGATGTGCCTCACACTTGTCACTCCTTGATCTTTAAGTTCTGAACATATCTCTTGATCAGGAACATCAAGGAGATCTCATTCTGATATCACTCCTCTACAGGAGTTAAGTATTTTATGAGGTGTTACTGTAATTTCTATTCCACCCATTGTTGTTGCTTTCAGTAGTTTCTTGGAATGTTGCGGACACAATGTTTCCACAAGGACACCAGAAAGCAATTTCTTAACAGTTTTGGGAAGTCCTGCCAGTCCTCCTAAACCTTTTTGAATATAGAAAGGTGACATTTTCTCTATTAGTTTTTCACCTGTAGTATGAATGATTAAAAATGTTGGTACATTTATGTTAGCATCATATATCTTTTGTTTCTTAGTTCTGTTTCCATATGCTGTATCTACGGTATCAGTACTTGGTTGGGACTTTGTTAGGACCTCTGAAACATTTGAGGATGAAGGATTCATGCTCAAAAGGGTGTAAGTCAGTTCAATAATAAGAAGAAAATATGATCTTGCTTGGAAATCTGGGTATTATCAATGGCATGAAGAAGTGAAGTGAGATTATTCTTATGAGAAATAAGACAGGACTGGGTTTTGGTAGCATTGAAAATCACTGAATTGTCCTCATCTCATTCTTTAATGACAAAGAGATCATATTTTCTTCTTATTGGTGGGATTCACATTATTTTTATTTTTTTTTATATAATGTGAATCCTACCAACAAAAGGATGTAAACTCAGTAGATTAGTATTAGTACTGTGGGTGGAATAAGGGTTAAATAGCTAAATATGCAGCTTTTTTTCTACTTATTAGAGGCTACTTCAAGCCTCTAATAAGTGAGGTGGCAGTCTCATGCTAAAAGATGACAGTCCTCTTCTAGAGACATTTATAAAGACATTCACCCCAAGCAATGACATTCATCTACTATCTAAAGATATTCATTAACATCATATGAAATTCAAACTCCCATATCTGTCGGATGAAGAGCAGGTATGCTAATGCATCCGAGCAGGTATGCTAATGCATCCAAGCAGGCTAAGAGATATTTATAAGATTATGGAAGATATTGAAGCTTGAATTATTTGAGTACTGCCATAAGTTTTGACAAATGAAGAGTAACTGAGTACTTTATCATCAGCAAAACTATAGAAGAGATTTTGGAATAGTGAAAGAAGGTCATTCGTGTAGAGGAGAAAGACTGGAGATGAAAGCTCAGACTTAGGTTACTCCAGCATTGGTGAGGGAATCTGAAGAAATTAAACCAAGTATGAGACATCGTGAACAATCAGAGAGAAAACTGGTGACCCACTTGCAAAGGGCAAAACTTTAAGAGGGTGGATTCATAAGAAATATTGACTCTTGAATTTCCTCCTTGAAAATCAAGAGTGACCACTATCAAGTCTCTCACTAAAACTTTCCATAATTAGTTTTCAAAGGCAAATAATGTTTGGAGATGTGTTTCAGAGAAAGAATGGAAGAATACATACTGGCAATCACTTATTAACTGGTTACACCTCCAGGTAGTGAAAAAGTTGCTGTATGATGACTTTTTCCATTCATTGTTAATAGAGAACTAAGATGAATACAGTGAGAAGATAATTTGATGGATAACTTTTTTTTTTTGTTTTGATGGCCTCAAAAAATGTTTGCTTCTGTGTACAAGCCAGACAAGAATGACATAATGTAAAAATGATTTTTTTTTTTTTAATGATAATCTCATTAAAACTGAACATCTGTGTGAAAGGGAGTGGAGTGAACTGGTGAGAGATGGGTTAATTATTCAAGTACTAATGCAGAGCATGCTATCATCCACAAAACTGTGTAACAGATTTGCAGTCAAGTGGAGAAGATTGTTAGAATATAGAAAGAAGTAAGTGGTAATGACAGTGACTAGTTCAGTAGAACCCAGTCTATTCAAGTCCTCTTATAAAGCCACAACACCTGCTCTACTTCTCTCTAACCAACTGACCATCACCTCTGAAAACAATTGAATATCTCCATTCAACCTTCTTCAATATCATTAAGATATAGGTTAAACAGCAATGGCCCTAAAACAGACTTCTGAGGCACACCAGTGGTGACTTTCCTCTTTTGGGATGCTCCCCCATATACAACTTGCTGATATCTTTCAGATAGCCAATCTCCAATCCAATGTGCTAATTTAATACCCAACTCCATCCTTCCCCACATGCCTCTCTGCTTGAATCAACAACCCCCCACCACCACCACCAGGGTCTTTCACCGAATCTCCAAAGCTTGATTCTTGTTTTCAATCTCTTTCATTTAAGTTGAATTATTTAATACCTAATTAATTGTATTTTCTTGTTACAAATAAGTTTAATGATTACTGTGGAACATGAATATATGGCCAAGAAAAACAAATGCAATTTCAAGACACACAAGAAGTAGTTGGTGAAACAGGCCATTGCACATAGCATGAAGGGAAGATGGAATATGTGTATGTATATATAGGAAAAGAAAGGCTGAATTTTCATAACACATGGACATATATTGTTTATATTATGCATGAAAAAAAAAAATCACTAAATTTACTTAAAACATGGTTACTACTCAATAGTTATGGCAAGAAGCTTCTATAAAAAAATAAATAAATAAAAATAAAAAACAGTGTACAGAGCAATCTAGTAATGAATCCCACAATTATACAAAAGTGTGGTCACCATTGTATTTATGAGAGCTATTAGAAATCACTTAAAATACAATTGTGTATCCATGATGCTGGCCAGCTGTTGGAGATCTGAATAGAGGAGCACATTAGCAAAGATCATGAAAATGGGCTGAATTAGTATTTCTATGTTCTGTGAAACATAGTACATTCAAGTCACTTGAATGTACTATGACTTGAATTCATTCAAGTCATTCAAGTGACTTGAATAAAGAAATAGAGATAGCAAATTCATTTGCTATCTCTATTACTTTCAGAATGCTATCATTAATTCTGAGCATTTCTGATTTTCTTTCTTTAAATATTGAATTTCCCTTTTCTAACTTGTCCAAATGAAGCTTTCTGGCTCTATACTTTAAGTAAAAATTCATAGATACATTTCACAGATGTACTCAATTACACACTCTCAGACTCTGTGTCAAATGTGGCATATGTCCACATGTTTATGCTAATTTCCATCATCAGAAAATACAAATACTATCATTATTGTGGGAAACCCACACCAACTTTTACACATATAGTACCTATCATACCTTCTTCTTAAACTCATTCTGTAAGGGTACTCACAGCTAATTCTGGAAATCCATTCCACTCGTTCACCATTCTCCATGCAAAAAATCTAGTTCGCACATCCTTACTGACCACACCATTACACAATTTCCACATATGACCCTTAGTTCTCTGGCTATTTATCATATATTGAAAATTTTCCTTTGCATCAATTTTATAAAATCCCTTTAATATCATATAAGTTTCTAACACGTCCCCTCTTTTCCACCTATCAACCAAACTTTGTAACCCACACACCTTCAATATATCCCCATAGAGAGCATTCCATAGAAAGTCCAATTTATTACTCAACTCTGAATCTTCTCCACCATCTCCTGGTCTTCAAAAAACCCAGGTGACCAAATCTCTGCACAGCAGTCAAGAAGCGACCAAATCATAGTCTTATAAAGAGGAATAATATCTTCTCTATCTTTAGTTCTTAGAATATTCACCAACATCTAAGTAATCCTTTGAGCTTTTTACCAACTTTTGCAATATACCCTCTGAACTTCAATTCTCTGTCCACCATTACCACCAAATCTCTAGACCCATCAACTTCTTCCAGTATCATCAAGTGCAATACACAGTATGCAACCTTTTCGATGTGGAGTGCATAACCTTACATTCTGTGACATTAAAGTGACAATCATTATTCTGTGCCCACAATTCCAATTAGTTAAATCAACCTGCATGATATCGGCATCACCTTTATTAATTATTGCACTCCTCAGTTTTACATCATTAGCAAATAACTAAATATCCTTCTCCTTAATATCCAAGCGAAAATTTCTTTTTGATTTTTGGGTAAAATTTTCTCTCTGGTTCATCCTATCATTTCCCACTGGAATTTTTATAAGGAATTACAATGTGGAATATATGTTAGTTAGAATAATTTAATTATATTTCAAAAAGCTGCCATCATCTGGAAACAATGAACAAACTAATTTGTATCTGCGTGCACAAATCAGTTTGTACATTGTTCCTTGATGATGCAATTTGACTTTGCCAAAATATTAGAGGTATTAATTAAATTATTCCAATTAATATACATTATATTGACAAAAGCATTTGGAAACCTAGTTGTGGTAATAAAAAAAGTGTTTTAATTACATTTTAGTACTAAGTGGGACCATCTTTGGCCTCAACGACAGCAACTACCCTATGGGATATGATTTCAACCAATTTCTAATATGTCACGGCAGGAATATTCTTTTATTCCTTGCACCAAGCTACCCTCCATTGCTGAAGCTGATGATGGTCGCTGTGGTCTGGAGTGAATTTGCCATTCTAATTTGCATCAAAGATATTCAATGGGGTTGAGCTCTGGACCTTGAGCTGGCCAGTCTAACACTTCAACACTGTTTCGTGGAAACAAGACTCAGACACGCAGTGAAGTACATGCAAGGTCACTGCCATAATACTTTCACAGAGTCGGAAGCATGAGGTTGCCCAGGATATCCAGGTAGTCATCAGATGTTATGGTTTTGGTCACATCCCCAAATGAACCTAGCCCAACCAACTGAAACATCCCTATATCATTACCAAACCTCCACCAAACTTGGAATGACACAGTTGGAGTAACGCAGTCCTGCTGGAAACGTTTCCCGGCTAATTCCTGATCCAAATATGACCATCAGAGCAAACATCTGGAAGTGCGATTCGTTGCTCCACAGAACTCTTTTCCAATTATCTACAGTCTAGGAACAGTGTGAAAGATACCAGTCCAAAAGTCATTTGGCATCGAGAGAAGAGGAGGGGGGATAAGCGTGGCTTGTTTGCAGAAGCTCTGCCATGATAACCTAAGGCATGCAACTTTCTGCAGACAGTTCTAGTGCTGACACGTCTCTGCAACATTTTCCAGATTAACTGCGATGAATGCCCCTGATGATGTTTGGGATGCTCGAACATTCTCAGCGAGCTCATCAATCTCAGTCAGTGAGTGTCAATGGCCTCCTGGGGGGGGGGTCGTGCTGTGGAAAACTCCCAATGAATGACATAAGCAACAGTGGATTTTGGTCCACTGAGATGGGTAGCAATGTCATGTCATGGACAGAAAGACCACTCACATGACACCCAACTACCATTCCATGTTGGAAGTCTGTCATAGATACAGTACAAAACATGCAGTACATCTCGCCTTTTATGACCAGACTTATGCAGACACTCCCTGAATATATGCATGTGGTAGAATGCAAAATTTTCATGGCATGTAAGGTGTCCAAATACTTTTGTCAACATAGTGTATATTCTATATCATAATTTCTTGTGAAAATTCCAGTATGAACAATTTTTTTGACAAGCAAGTTCTCATTGAATGGAATCATTTTTGGAGTTGTCTCTGGAGTAAGACTGTAGGTCATGCAATTGATGTGCCTAACAGAGAAGCACTCACAATCATAAAGTTCAGGTATGGTGAAATTATCAGATGGTAGAATAGACTAAGGTATTTGAGATACTGTTGGCATTTTCTTAGTTGCCATCTTCTCGGCATAAGAGGATCTCAAAACAAGTGTAGCAGTGGATAACTTCCTTTTTTTGCATTCTGATATGACATATTTTGTTGTGTTTTAATTTTTTGTATTTCTTTTTCATCTTTCCACTTCTGACGTACACAAGAAAGAGGAAGCTGGATGATCTCCCTGACAGTTGACATATTTAGCTTTATTTGTAGAGCAAGATTTGTTCTCATGTTCTTTACCATCATATTGGGCACAGAGGGTAGAGCCATGACAGGTGGTCTGGATATGCACATATTTCTAACATTTGAAGCATCTTAGTGGATTAGGGATGTATGCTCTAACAGGAAAGTTGAGATACCCTGCTTTTACAGATGTTGGAGACTTAAGTGTATCAAAAGTAAGGATGATGTTCCTGGTTGGAACCCGGTGACCATCCCTATGTATCAGGATATGCCTCATACCTGTCACTCTCCGACTATTAAGTTCTGAACATATCAACTCATCAGGGAAATCTCATTCTGATATCACTTGTCTACAAGAGTTGAGTGTTTCATGAGGTGTTAGTGCGATTGATATTCCACCATTGATGTTGCTCCTGGCAGTTTCTTGGAATGTTGCTGATATAATGTTTCCACAAGGATATCACCAGAATGTAATTTCTTAACAGTTTTGAGATATCCTGCCAGTCCTTCTAAACCCTTTTGAATAAAGATGACATTTTCCCTATTGGCTTTTCACTTGTTGCATGGATGATACAAACACACTGATACATTTACACTAGTATAGTACAACCACATAAGCGAGAGCTGTCGTTGGCAGACTGCCAAGAAGAGTCAATTCATGTTGAAAGGGAGAAAGAAATCAGGCGATGTATGAATTGGTCACCAACACGTATGTAAAATTTTCCAACTGTCATACAAGCAAAATTAGCAAGATACACTTTAAAAACTGCAATGATTATAAAAGAGAAGTTAATTTTCCGACGTGTAATAATAAACACTCATCCCACAATACAAATTGATTACCCTATTATTGGAATGGATTCTCCTCCTTTTGAAATGCACAGAAGTGTCGAAGGGTCACGTGTCTGTGGGTGTACTATATCATATATCTTTTGTTTCTTACTTCTGTTACCAAACACTGTATGTACAGCTTCAGTACTTTGTTAGGACTTTGTCAGGTCCCCTGAAACATTTGCGGATGAAGAATTCATACTCAAGGGGTTTGGGGTTCGGCACTAGAGCTCCCCACCTACTAACTGACATGCAATGACCATTGCAGACAAGCCTGCTGGCCAACTGATCCTGGCAGGCCATCCAGGACCACTCATCTTGTCAAAGCAAAACAGAGGCCAAAGTAGTGAGCAGAATCCCTCTTTCCGGATGTCCATGGGTTGCACTGCACAGCAAACATGGCATCAGAGTGTTGGGCAAAGTAGAGTGAAGAACATAGGAAGAAAAGTAAAGAAAAAAGAGAAAGAATGAAAAGGGCCAATACCATCACTGGGAGGTCCTGTCCACCATGAACAGGTTCCCCACAGGGAGGAGGATTTCAGTGGAGACTAGTTTGGTCTGAGCAAATGGTTCTAGCTCAAATAGCTAAGGTTTTGATAAAACCATATTGCTGGAACAAGTGGTGATGTGACAAATGTATGTACCTTCCAGTTTGGGTAGGTTTTCTCTAGACAGAACACGAAGAGAAGGATCTGTTGAGTAGTCCAGTGACAGCGTCAAGGAAGGGGGCAGAGAATCACTGTTTTCTTTTCAATGGTGAAATGGATCCCTGGGTGCTGGCTGTTGAGATGTGCTAAAAATGTTTCCAATGTATCCCAGCCACGTCACCAAATAGAAAAAAATACGTGCACATAGCTTACCTATATTGTAATGAATTACAACATAGATAAGCTATTGCACCTAAATGAACATCGCTATGAAAATACAGCACTAAAAGTTCCTCTCAAACTCGCAATATGGCTATGATATGTGATAGATGTGTTCACCATTTGGCCACACTGCTGAGGTACGTTGAAAACATTTTCTGCACCTCAATAGCCAACATCTGAGAATCCATTTCAAAATTGAAAAGGAAAACAATTATGCTCTCCTTTTCCTTGAGTTATCAAAATCATGGCTTTGATAAGAGTTATCAAAATCTTGGCTAATTGAGCTAGAACCATTTGCTCAGACCATACTAGTCTCTCCACAGAACACAGTCACACCACAGTATTTGTTTATCCGATGACTTTCTCCTACACAAAATCAAGAGAATATTCTCCCATCTTATACCACCCCCCCCAAAAGCAATTCTCTTCCTAAAAAACACTGCAGTTCCTTACATTTGGAGCACCTCAGAAAAAATCTCACAGGTTTTAAAAAGGTATGACATGTACACCTCCCTCAGTCTATACCTAAAATTAGCTAGCCTCATTTGTGCACTAAAAGATCCTCTCCACCAACTAAACTAATGTTTCTCAAACTTCTTATTTTAGTAACGGGTAGTTTCATCTTTTCATTTCACAATATATTTATAGAACAATTATATTCACTATGGAAGATACCTATATTTATAGAACACTCATAATTAAAACTCAAATGCATTTTATTTTTGAAAACAAAATCAAAATAAACACATAAAAATTATAAAATCAGTTGACGATTAAAGCTGCATTCTACATAAGTTATACGCATATATACCAAAACAACATGAATTATGATTTTAAATGAAAAAAAAAAAGTTGCATTTTAATGAGAGCGGTGTTTCTGTCTTTGAATCATAAATTTCTTTAATCTCATCAAGTATAATGTAATGCTGGAAAGCATAACACCTAATTATATATATATATATAATCATTAATTAAAATTTTGCACGAAACACTTGTTCCGTGAAAAATCGTAAGTTGCACGGAACAATCTCACAGAAGATTAGTGTTCGCTGGAACACGGTTTGGTAAACGCTGATCTCTATAGCATCTCTTGCTTCTGCAAACATTCATATTTTTCGGTCAAACAGAATGGAACAAAACCTCCCTTTTATATAGGCACTTACATTGGAGTAATTAGATCTGGTATCTGCAATACAACACTCACCATATCTGAACAAACTTGGCTGCCTCATTTTACCTAAAACGAGTAAGACATTTATTTTATAACTTTCAATAAGTTTCCATTGCTGCACCCACATAGGATGCCAGTTAGGATTGTAGGATCCTGCCTTCCCTACTCTGTATGCATCACCGTCAACAGGGTGTAGCATAGAGGCAGCCTGCCTCATTGCGCGGCTTAATAAGGGTGCTTGTTCAGCCATATTGCGGTAGGTGCCGTCACTACTACGCTAATTCCTGTAAGCATAGCAAGTAAGGAAAGAAGTTTTTCCAAGCTTAAACTGATTAAAAATTATTTGCAAACAGCAACGACCCAAGAAAGATTGGTTGATCTAGCAACTATATCGATAGAGGCAGACATAGTTTATAACTTAAATTTAGAAGAGCTTATAAACAGTTTTATTGTGCGATATCCCCATAGAGCAAACATTTAATTAATATTATTATGTAATCGTTTTGTTAATGTTTGTCTATGCATTATGAAAGGACCACTACCCAGACCCAAAAGCGATACAAAGATTGAAGTAATGAGATGTCATATTTCCATATATAAGTAGTCAAAAGGTATCACATCTTATTACTAAAATACTCTGGATTAGAGAAAGATACTTGTAGGTTTTTTCACTTGGTTATATTATAAATTAAAGATGCCAAGAAATTATATTCTTAGTTTAATCCTTTATCCAAGTGTAAGCAAATAAAATTTTGCACATGAAGCAGCATCATGACTAGGCTTATTTTATTGTATATAGAGGCTAATGACTTCACATTAATTGTCTTAGTATCCCATAATGCAATGTACATATTCTTAAGGACATGTATAATGCTATGCATTATAGGAAGGACCACTATCCAGACACCAGTTTTGACCTTTATTGAGGTCTCATCAGTGGGAGCTAGATCCAGAAGTGATACCAAGCTTACACTTGGATAAAGGATTATACCAAGAATATAATTTCTTGCCATTTTTAATTTATAATATAACCGAGCAAAGAAAAAAAAAAAAAAAAACTTTCAAAAATCATTTGTTCATTTTGTATATTCAGGATATATAAAATTATATATTCTTACTTCTTTTTCAAAGTGATTAATTACAGCTAGATTATACAATTTGCTTCCATGTTCCTTTGGTAATATAGAATTAGCTCCTGCTACTCTAATTCCACTTTCTCCAGACATAGGTGCATTCATATCATCTGCTAAAATGAAAACACAATAATGCACTTGTATGATTGAAAATTTCATTGCCAGATAGAATGAGAAACATTTAGTGCACATAATAAATAATCATAAACAAAATTCCTGGGTATTATGAAAGATAAGAATTTATTTTTTTTTATTAAGTAATAAGAGCATTGGTTGGTTACTGTATGGGGGAGGGTCCCAATTTTTATTTATTTATTTTTCCTCCCCTATAGCTTGCATTTCTGATATCTGAGTCTGTTATTATAGAAACTGAAATGTTTCTACTAACTTTGGGTTCAACTTAGGATATACCTAAGTGCTCTATCATTTAGACTATCCTTAACCAAACACTCTGAAATGAAGCAACATGCACTGTCCCAATTTACCCTGATGTTCACGTTGGATGTATCAGGTTTTCCTCCCAGGTAACATGGATTTTTCACCCTCCAGACAGAGATTGAGAGAAACATGATCAGGAAGAACTCTGCGACATCTGACTATTAATCCTCCTTAAACTGAATATGATCCTTTCATTCCAAAGAAATGTTTATCAAACCTGTGGAGATTTGAACACACATTGTTTCCTACCAAAGGACACAGATTCGCATTATTCACCTACCTGGGCTACAGAGGCACTACAATACAAACACAATATTTTTAATTATGGTATATCATCTGACATCTAAAAGTGTCACAAACTAAAGTGATTTGAAAAGTAAGATTTTTTCAATTTCTGTGCTGGTTCCAAGTTTGGTCTCTAGAACAGAGTTTCTGGATTATTTAACCCTTAGCCTGTCCACAGTACAGTACTAACACTGCTGTCCTACAGATTTACAGTCTTTGAAGATTGAGATTCACATAAAAAATAAAAAAACATGATATATAGGATGCTTATACCAATATATAAGTCAGTCCTAAACTTAAGACATATGTGACTTATGATAGTCATCCCATTAACATGTTCACAAAATCTATCACCTCACTACTGCAACCAATGGATGTTATTGCTGTCTTCAAAATAAACTATTTAAGAAATATTTTGCAGATCTTACTGAGAACCACTACAGGGACGGGATAATGGTGCTGGAGCATTGCTGGAATAGATGTATTAGTCTTAAGGGAGATTATGTTGAAAAATAAAAAATATTTTGTAAAAATTATTTTTATTATAATTTTTTTGATGTTATACAGAAATTTGTGTTATAATTTGAGCATTATTAATTTTTTCATTATATTTTTTCAGGTATTTAAGGAACATTTAGGAAAATAATCGTGGAAAAATTTACAACCCAACAACGAATCAAAATCATGCAATTTATTTCAAAAATCAGCATTCAATTATTATTAATTAGCCATTAATTTGATATTAATAATTGGCTATCATGTTCTCCATATCTGACAGCTCTTGACTTCCTCCTATGGGGTTACCTGAAGGAAAAGGTGCATGTGAGCAAGCCACAGACACAATTCAACAGCTGAAGATTAGAATATTCATGCAAAAATTAGGATGCTAGAAACATTAACAGCCATATGTCATGGAACATGCCATAGAAAGGACCCATTTTTGTGAAGCCAAAAATGGAAAACATTTAACATGATGTGGTTTTTCATAACTAATAAAAAAAAAGACTAGGTTCTACATTTTATTATAAAAAAAAATAATAATAATAAAAAGTAATAAAAAAAGTACCTGAATGTCCCCCCCACCTTTGTGACTTATGGGCCACCCTGTATTATTTCACTATAAACAAAGAGTAAAATTAGTTAAAACATATAATAAAACATTAATTGTTAACATGTCCTTATGGTTCATGTAGTAATTTCCAAATTATGGGGAGATCGTTGAATGGAATCCCATCATAAGTCAAGGACTAACTGTATACACACATACAAATTTCCAAAAATTCAAATTTCAAAATCCTATACCTCATAAAACTTAAATGGTAGCCCTATTCATGTGCCCACACAGTCATCATTTTCAAATCCTCCAGCAGAGCACAAATCTACTTCACCTTTCATAGTGCTCCTCAGCTTTGTATCATCTGCAAACAACTGAATAAACTGATTTATACAATATTCTTCTCCATTTAACTACGAACTTATCATGTGGTGATTAACAAAGGATGCTGTTAAATTACTGCATGACCCATTACAAACTAATGATGACTATCATAGAGAATCTTATTTCAACGTGATACTAACCTCTCTAGCACCTTAATAAAGTCCAGATACAGAGATCAGTCTGTAATTTGAAGCCCGAGTGTTACTACCGCAATTCTCTTTTTGAAGTGGAACAATTATGCCCTCCTTCAACTCCTTTGGGACCTCTCCATTCCATAGTTCTAATTGAGCAAACCCATCAAAAGCCACTGTTAACATTATTTTGCATTACTTCCTGGAAGATTAAAATACACAGTGATATGTCATCATCTTGTCTATTAATACTGAGTTTACTTAATTTCTCATATATCTCCTGCTCATCCATCATTAATCCCACTTTTATTGTTCTCTTCTTACTTAAAATTTGTACAATATTCCACTTACCAGTAAGACATACTTTGACGAACAGCTTTTCAATATATTTTCCTCAGTGGCTAGCTGTTTACCATTTCCATCAACAAATATCATCTGCCTAGGAAGATGTAATATTCTCAATAATATTCTATACTATGATGATTCTTTCTTCTGCTGACCAAACATTGAAGGAGTGCTCTGAGATTTTTTGGCTAGATGGCTGATTTTTGCTGCTGTTCATGAAGTGCTTTTCCTTTCAAGGTGTTAACCTTCTTACCAAGCTCTTTATACTCCTAATTGATTATTGCTTAAAAACCTTACGTGATTCCATAATTTAGGTTTTTTTCTTCTTCTGGATTACCTGTTTAATCTTTTCCCTCCCTACATTTAGAATACATTCAGATATTGCAGCTGTTAGGCATTTATTGACCAACTAAAAACAGCACTGATTCCTTTCCCACTTCATCATCTATCTGTAGTTATTTCCATATATATATTTTTTCTCACGGAACCTAAATATGGCTGACCACCACTATCTAGATAATTACCTCATATCTGGACTGCATTCATTCATTCATAACTCTTCAAGCAAAAAAAATCTACTCCTCACACCCCTAATAACCACACCTTTATTCAACTTCCTGGGATGACCTCTTGTTCTGGTCCCCTCTAGCCAAGTGCTGAAGCATTTCCCCAGCACCAATCTTATAAAACTCTTTAAGTAACTTAAAAGTTTCTATCATATACCCTCTTTTTTTCCTATCACCCAACTTCTGCAATCCACACACCCTCAATATATCCTCATAGGAAACATTGTACAAACCACTCACCATCTTGATTGCGTTCCTCTGAATCTTCTCCACAACTTCCTCAACCCCAAGAAACCCAGAAGACCAGACCTTGAGGAAAGTAATCCAGATATGGACGTATCAAAAGGCATAACAACTTCCTTATCTCTATTTGTAGCATGTTCTTTGATAGCCAAGTAATCTTATGGATTACCATAGCAAACTTGAAGCAACATGTCCTCTAAACCTTAAATCTCTGTCTACCACCACCCTAAATCTCTAGATTCATCTATTTCCTGGAGTATACAGTGCCATCAATGTGATAGACAGCTTGTAATCTATTTATTCCAAAATGCATAACTTTACATTTTCCACATTGAATTGACACCCATAATCTTTTCCATATATTGACATCCAGTTTAAATCATCCTTCAAGCTCTAAACACTGCCTTGATTAACTAACTTTTGTATCATCAGCAAACAACTGAATATTTCCTTTCAGGTTATTACCTATATTGTTTATGTATAAATTAAATGTCTGTGCAGTTAGCCTAGTGGTTGTGCGCTTTGCAACCATATGCCTGGGGAAGGAGTGTCCTAGGTTCGATTCCCATCGACGACGTAAGGAGCTTAAGGATCCTCCTCAGCCATACCCAAGTTAGTCGGTCTTGGGTATGGACAGCAGGGTTTTTTCTCCGGTTTATCCTGGGGTTTCTCCTCCCGCAAAGCAGGCATGCCGGCCCCATGAACACACACTTTGACAGACATAGGATACTGCCAGGAATAAGGAGCAACTAACCTATTCCACGCGATTATCAGTTATGGAAGCTTACAGCATAAAATGTGTAGGCCTGAGCGAAAGTGTAACATACGATGATGATGATAAATTAAACAGTTGTGGTCCCAGCACTGAACCATGCAGCAACCACTAGTCACCTGCTTTCCCCTTTATTGTGCCCCTCTATATATATACCACTTTTTGATATCTGTCCAGCAGTCACTCTCTTATCCACATAACCATTTCTTTTAGGGTTACACGGTGATCAGCATTCATTTTAAAAATTTTATGGAATTTACAACCGTATTAAAAAAACTTTTTTTATTTTCCCGACGTTTCGATCTTCACATCAAGATCATCATCTGGAGCATACATAAATATACAGGACAAGCTGAGTTACATCATTAACTATACGCTAGAGAAACAATGATTTAATCACATGTTATTCTTCTACTGGCGTGACCTCTGGTGGAAAAAAACAGAATTGACTGGAAAACCACCAGCTGTCTACATCACACTAGAACATGGCATGAATGGAAATTCAAGGAAGCCTGTGAGATTATCAGCAACCACCCCAATCTGAACAATAATGATTGGTTTAAAAATCCTAAACATATGGAAGGTATATATTCGACCTTCCTCACTAAGAACAATTATAAACAGGACTGTAGAAAATCCAGTATTGTAAATCAAAAATAAGAATTGTAATACTAAAAATAGGACACCAATTGTTTTTGAAAGAAAACCATCTAAAAGAATGTTTATTCCTGTCATTGTAAAAATAGAATTTAGCTTGATGTAAAAATTTATTATTTTTATTTTTTTTCCACCAGAGGTCATGCCAGTAGAATAACATGTGATCAAATCATTGTTTCTCTAGCTTACAGTTAATGATGTAACTCAGCTTGTCCTGTATATTTATGTATGCTCCAGATGATGATCTTGATGTGAAGATCAAAACGTCAGGAAAATAAAAAAAAGTTTTTTTAACACAGTTGTAAATTCCATAAAATTTTTAAAATGAATCCACATAACCAGTAACTCTCTTATCCACATTTGCCTGAGAACAGAGTTTCTTCATGTGTTATTCTGTGAAATTCCTTTGCAAAATCCAGAAGAATCATTGTTGTGTAGCCATTTCCTCCATCTACTTCAGTTGTTACTTTATTATAAAAAGTTAGTCAATTACTAAGGCATGACCTACCTTTCACAAAGCCATGTTGCCCCTCATATAGTACCTTATTTTTTTCCACCCATTCTTGAATTCTCTTTTTGACCAATTTTTCCAATACTTTTACCACCATGCCTGAGATACTGATTGATCTATAATTCACTACTGCAGTCTTTGAACTTCCCTTATGCAATGGAATTATTTTACCCTCTTTTTACTCCCTTGGAACTCTACCCGAGCTGACTTAAATTAACTGGCAGTTACCTTGCACATTCTCGCAAAACCCGAGCTGATATCCCATCTAATCCCACAGCAGTATTTACACTGAGTCTCTGCAATATCCTAAGAACCTCAATTCATCCACCTCTTTTCCCACGTTAGTATCGGTCACATATGTTAAAGCAGTAACCTCACTAGGTTTGATGAACCCTTGCAAAGTGGTCACTGAGTAACTCAACTATTTTATCCAATTCTGTGTCCTCGTGACCATCATCACTCATTAAGATTAATCTTCAGGTTAGTCATTCTTCCTCTTACTTGCCACATGACAAAAGAACTCTTTGGGATTTCCTTTGGCCTGCTCAGATAGATTCTTCTCATAATTTGATTTTGCCTTCCTTGTCATGCTGGTCACCTTTCTTGCTTGAGTCTTGTACTGTTCATGAGTTTTCTGATCACCTTTCTCTTTATATACCCTCTACAGCATTTTCTTCTTCTGTAGCTCATACTTAGTGATATTAGTCATCCATCTAATGCCTACTTGATTAATCCTCCTTACCTTAAGTATACAATTTAATATTGCTTTCTCTAGATGACCCTTAACTATCTTCCATGCACCACTATCATTATTAACCAACAGTGTTTTATGCCATGGCACATATTCAAACTTCCTCCTAAGTTTGTCATAATCATCTGCCGACTAGATCCACACACATATTCTCCTCTTACCCCAGTCCTAAAGATACTTTCAGGTGCAAATTTTGTTTGCTCACACTTGGATAAAGGATTAAACTAATTTTATTATACTCTAACCAAGTGAAAAATAAACTTTCAACATCTTTCTCTAAATCCAGAGTAATTTATTAAAAAAGGGTGGCACACCATTTGGCAACTCCTATAGGTAGAGAAGACCTGCTAATGCTTCTGCCTGATATCTCCACTTGGGCCTGGCTCCCATTGAAGAGACCTCAATAAAGGTCGAAACTAGTCTGAGTAGTGGCCCTTCCCTTAATGCATAACATTATACATAACTGCAAGGAGATGTGTTTTGCATTATGGGAGATACTGAGATAGGAGTGTTGGTAGCTTGCTCCACCTTTGCAACAAGTTGTCTGGTGTTGTACCACCTTGCCCCAGTCCCGAAGATACTTTCAGGCGCTTTAGTAGTAGTGCTTTGTGCAAAAAAAGTACACCAAGTTTTTTGGCAGCTGCAGAAGCTAGACTGTCCTTGCTCTACTGGGATAATATAGCTAGGAGACTATGATTCTTTTACAGCTATTGTAAGCCACAGTATGGACAGCAGTGAGCAGTTGGAGTTTTGGTCTTGAGCCATTCATGGTATGCATAAGTATTTTTTTCTTTTACTGTGTTGACACATTTTTTTGAGAACTGAGGCTTGGATGGCAGCTGTGAATTTGGGATGATTTCTGTTTCTGAGAGGATGATTTCTCTTATTCAGTCTCAGCAGATGTTTAGATCCAAAGAACTGACCATGGAAAGAAGGAATAGAAGTGATGAAGGTCATCCCATCTAGCACTCTTGTAGTGCCAAAGGAAATGAGAATGAGGCCTGTTGGGTGATATTTGTTCTGTGGCAAAAGAGAATTGTATGAGGTTCTGATCTGAGTTACCAAGAGGAAAGATGACATTCATAATATACGAAAAGATCATGTGTCTTGGCAAATTAGAGGAGTTTGCCAGGTATTCTAGTAGGGAGACTGATGATCTGTGATAGGTCATTGCTAATGGCAAACTCTTCAGCATCTCTGCCTGCTTGTTTGATAAAAGTGGAGAAGGGAAGCCAATTTGAGTTGTGGATGATGTCTCTAAACAGGGTGACTCACAATTAAGATATTTTGACTGTAGAAAGTTGAGCGTTAGGGAGAGATAGTTGAAGTCAGAGTGATTGGAAAACAATAGAGATTTTGAAAAGGGCAGGTCGGTTTGGTAAGGAAATTTTTAACCAAAGCAGGTTGGACAGGGGATTTGAGGTTTTGCAATCTCTGGTATAGTATGTCAATTCTTATGAATTCATGAGTGCTACCCTTGTGATAGAAAGAACTGTATAATGTGTAGTCTGAGCAGTTGAGATGGACAATAGTTGTGAAGTTAACAGTTGGAGTTGTGATAAGAATAGTAGTTTTGTGGGTTAGATATTTTTTGTTTGTTTTTTATGATTTTCTAACTATTTTTGTGATCTGCAGTAAAATTATGTTTCTTTGGATTGTGGTTCATTGTATATGGTGAGGAAGAGATAAAAGGAAATGCAGCACTGCAGGGGGAGGTGACAGACTCAAAAACATACTGCCCACACAGAGGGAACCCAGTCTTGTATCCATATGTGGCCTCAACAGTTCCTCCTGCAGCCACAATACTTAGTCTCTCTCCGGTAATGAATTGACAAAATATGTGGCAGCAGGATTTGATACTAGCCAATCAGGAAGTTCTAGATTTGTTACTAACTAGTTTGGTCCAGTGCACTAATCAGCAGCTTGTCTGCAGAAGCATTTTACTGCTGTACCCTCAAATGGGGGAAGGTCTGGGTCCCCTACAGTGTGAGTGGCATGTCATTGAGGGTATCAGTTGCACTGCATGTAGGAAGAAGGGGTGACAGAAACCAGAACCATTGCTATAGTGACTATACATGGTTGCAACCACTTCATGTCTCTAATAAGCAAAGCGGTGGTATTTCACCAAGTGATGAAAGACATCTACCACCTGAAAGTTAGTCAGCATTTCCTCCAACTAGGGAACATATATATCTGCAACAGCAATGCTTGCTTGGTTTGCCAGAGTCCCATTTGTGGGACCAGGTTATACGGCATGTTGTTAATATGATATTTCCAAAAGGATATCTCCAGATTACAGTTTCTTACCTGTTCTGTGAGATCCTGCCAATCCTCCTAAACCCTTTTAAATAAAAAAGGGTGACATTTTCAATACTGGCTTTTCACCTGCTACATGGATGATGAAAGAAACTGGTGCATTTATATTGTTGCCACATCTTTTTTTTTTTTTTTTTTTTTTTTTTTTTTTTACTTCTGTAATCAAGTGATATACATACAGTATCAGAACTTGGTTGAGGCCTTGTGAGGTCCATGAAAATTTTGAGGATGAAAACTTCATATTCAAAGGATTAGAGCCAACCACAAATACCCACTCATTGGCAAGCAATTAGCAATTATTGCACTCGAGAAAGGAAAGCTACGATTTCCCCTGGATGCTATACTGACACCACAGCAAGCCTTGGATCCTAACCCTGGAAGAGGTACAAGACTTACTACAACAGCATTGCGCCTTGCGAGCAAAAGCCCACTAGGGTCATCCAGGACTGCTACCCTTCTGAAGCAGAGGCCAAAGTAGACTACCAGGATCACCTTTTCTGGATGTTCACAGGTCACAATGCCCTGCTACATGGTGGAAGAGCATTGGAATCCCAGTAATGGTAGTCTGGAAAAAATTATTTCTATAGTACAACTTTCTGTAGTGATAATTAATGGAATCACAATACAAAAATCACTAAGAAATGTACTGTTTGATAATTGTGTGTGATCATTTTTTAGAAAATGAGTCCATGAATGAAAGGCTGTTAGCCTATAGTACACATTAGTATTAGTACTGTTAACAGCAAAGAATTAGATAATCTAGATGATATTCTTACTTATTTAAAGTAAAGTGGCAAACAATAATACTATAAATATTTAAAATTAGTATTGTTAACTTAAAAATTCTCTATATGTTTTCTTTTAAAGATCACAATAACAGTAGATATGTCACAAATATTTACATATAAACTTACCATTTAAATCTAGAAATATGACAGGTATGTGTTTTTCCATACCTGGAGGAGGATCCCTACAAAAAAAAAAAATAAATAAATAAAAATAAGTCCATTTTATATCATAAATGTAATACAAACAGAATATGTACGATCTAATCAAGAGTTGACATGAAATGTAATTAATACATAATGATAAGTTTAATTATAATTATTATTAATAAATTCATCACAGGAGGGGTTTAGACTTAACTGCCAACAAGATATATCATAATAAACCCAAAACACATTCCACTCACCACTATTTTCCATATAAAAAATGCATTCCTCCCTCTTTTCAACCATAGTATTATGAAACTTTCAGATAAACACTGGTTCTTGTCCTACAATCAATGTATAATCCCTTGCATATTAATTCTGTAAAATCCATTCATCAGTTTAAAAGCCTAAATCATAAACATCTGTTTTTCACCTATACAATGAATCCTGCAATTTCACATTTCCTTCAGCCCCCTCCCAATAACTAACATTCCAGAGTCCTATTAAATTAGAAACCATGTGACAAAATTTGCACTGTAGTCAAGGTGTAGTCTAACCTAGGCCATGTACAATAGTGCTAAAACATCATCAGTACTAGTATCTGTGTGGAAGAGATGAAAAGATTCACAGGTGAGTGATCAAAATGGTGACTTGTGGAATATTCCTTCTGAGAATAAACAAGGTTTCAGAGTTACAGAGCTCAACTAACAAAGGTGGAAAAGTGGGAATAATCCCCTCAATAAAGGTCGAAACTAGTCTGGGTAGTGGTCCTTCCCTTAATGCATAACATTATACATATCTGCAAGGAGATGCGTTGTGCATTATGGGAGATACTGAGATAGGAGTGATGTTAGCTTGCTCCACCTTTGCAATGAGTTGCCCAGTGTTGTACCACATTACCCCAGTCCTGAAGATACTTTCAGGAGCAAACTTTGTTTGCTCACACTTGGATAAAGGATTAAACTAAATTTATTATGGGATAATCCCCTCTTAATAGCATATAAATTATTAAAGAGGATTTTATAGATTAGATGCTTAAAAAATTTCTGAATATATGACTGGATGGAAGAGAACAATGTAAAACCCCCATTCCTGGAAGATGTGTAAGAGTGTATTTAGTAGAATATAATAAGCATAAATTTTTTTGATAGCATTCATTCTTAACTTACACAGATGCCTTCTCATCCTCTCCCCACTTGCATAAAATGAAAAATTCTATCTACTAATATCCTGTGTAACCATTTCAAAATGTTGTAAATCTATACCATATACCCCTCTTTCTCCTGTTTACTAGCATGTACAGTCCACAAATTCTCAAATTCTCTCCTCATAATCTACATTCCAAAGTCATGATAACATCTTTAACACTCTCCATTGTACCCTATCTACTGTATCTGCATCACCTCAGAAACCAGAAAATCAGATCAGTGCACAACAGTGTAGATAAGGTTGCATCAAATTTTGTATGAAGGCAAAATGATTTCTTTGCTCTTACATGTCGATGATAATTTCAGCATTGCAATTATCCTCTGCGTTGAATTTGAAATCTTTGCTAATATGACTCTTGAAGTTTAACTTCCTATCTGCTAAAACTCCAAGATCTCTAACCTGTCAGTTTCTTCTAGCATAAACACACCAATATAATGTTGTGGTTATAGCCTTTCAGCTGTTTTAGGGGCAGCTATATACACGTCACCATCTAGAGAAATTACTATGAGCAAGGTGGTTTCCTGTTGCCTTCCTTGCTGTACTATATCCCATGACTGTAGCCTGTGTGTTCACAGGGCCGGTTTGCCTGCTTGCAGGATGAAAAATCCCAGATAAACTGTCAGAAAAAACCCTGCTGTCCATGCCCAAGACTGGCTATGGCTGAGGAAGATCCTTAAGTTCGATTTCCATCATGTCGTTGATGGGAATTGAACCTAGGACACTCCTTTCCCAGGCACATAGCCACCAGGTTAACCGTGAAGACCACCAATATAATACGACACTGGATATCTAATCAAATCAAAGTGCATGGCTTTACAATTACTAGCACTGAACTGACAGCCATTTTCCCATGCCCACAATTCCAACCTATTCAAATCATTCTGCATATCAGCAGCACTTCTGATTATCCTACCCATCTTTGCATCATCAGCAAACAGCTGTCTCCTGTCAGATATTTCCCAATATCATTAATGTAAAGGGTGAATAACAGTTGATCAAGGACTGATTCAAATGGTACATTACTGGTCACCTTATGTCTTGTAAACTTCCATCTCCAATACACCACATTATAAAATTTGAGATACAAAACATGACTGTCACTTAGTAAACCCATGTTGTTCACTGAAAAGTATAAATTTTCTGTCAAACCATTCTGTAAGCAGTTTCTTACCAGCTTTTCCAAAAATCTTCACCTACGCTCCAAAGATACTGACAGGTCAAGAGTTACACACATCAGTCTTTGCACCATCTTTGTGCAATGGAATTATGATACATTCTTTCCACTCCTGTAGAATCTTCTCCGTTCTGAGACTCAGATTATACAGTCCAGTCAAAGGTATAGCTGCTGCTGAATACCCTTACAGTGGCTGTGCTGATATCTCATCATTTCCTATTTCCAAATTCATATTCAGTTTAAATAACAGCTGTAGTACTTTTTCCTCATTTATCTTTATTTCTTCCTCCAGTATGTAGCACTGAGCTCAATATTGCATATACCAGGATGGTAGCTTCAGCAAAATGGGCACTCATTAATTTTTTTTCGTACTCGCACTTAACTATAAATTAAAGATGACAAGAAATTATATTCTTGGTTTAATCCTTTATCCAAGTGTAAGCAAACAAAGTTTGTGCCAGAGATCTCCATATAGCCTTTTAAGGAATGCTGAGAACTGCCCCAGGCCTCTGACCTAATATCCAACCCTCACCTTCTTGAGGTGCACTCTAATAGGGTGCACCACACTAACTACATACTAAAGATGCAGATGGGCTGGCAATCTGGATTTAGCCAACCAATTGGCTTAAACAATAATGCAAAACGATGGCAAAATATGAAAGAATTTCCTTATATCATTAATATATAAATTAAACAGTAGTGGGCCTAGTACAGAGCCTGTAGACATTCCACTCATTCACCCCATCTCCTAGACTCTACTCCACAATAATTAAATGCCAAAATAAATTATTTCTATTCTCAAGGCCTGTGTTAATTATATAAGTTTTTTCTTATGGCAATTCAGTTTAAGTGCATTTAATGACATTACAAAAATAAAGGTTTCAAGTAAATTATTATTTAATAACAGAATTAAAATAACTGAAATAAAAGCTCACCAATCAGCAGGAGCACCTGGTATTCCTGAACCAGGAGCAGGAACTAGCACAGCATTTCTTTCTTCTGTTAAGCATACCCATTGATCAATAAGACTCTGCTCTCTATCAATGTCATGATCTGATTTGTCTGATAAAGAAAAAATTTGCCATTATTTTAGGAGTCAATCAGTGAAAATATAAAAGATATAAACGTATGCGTATGTACAATCACTGTATGCACACAGTGAGCAGATTTACTTTACTCTTGTGAGCAAATGATGCAGGATAATGAAATTAGACTGGAAAAAGTGCAATGACAATAACAGCTTGTGTATGTGTGTGTGTGTGTAAGAGAAATGGAGAGGATTTTTGTCTAAAGGCCTTCACAGTTGTTTCTATTTTGAGTGTTACTGATAACTCCCATCTTCAACATATACATAAAAATCTAATAGTGTCATTTGCAACCAATTAATAAATGCGTACACGTGCTTTTTTCAATTTTCTAACAAACCAGTATAATGGTCACTTATAAGTGACTATTTTTGTTTTAGAAATTAGTAATTCACTTATTCAGATCTCTATTAATACCTGATGAGAGTCCTGTGTTGGGAAAGAGAATTTTTAAGGCTGATATATATTTTATTAACTTGTGGGAGATTCTCTCTTGTCATGTGTGCCTTTTTAAAAGGAACATATCTAATAAGAATCAACCACTCATTCTAGCAATATGCTCTATGCTCTTGGCACTGAAGAAGTCAGGAAATATTCTAACTACCTGTTCATGAATTCTTCACCCGACTATTAAGACTCTCCTATCTTCTCATATTCCAAAAGGAACATTCAAGTTTCTCTCCCCTCCCCAGAAACCTCACTTTATCTAAATAGCCTGTCCTTGACTACTGTTAAATCTTGAATGAAAGAGAATTTATAATGTATTATCTTTCATTCAGATTTAACAAGTATCTAAATTCTCGATATAATACTTGTATATTAATAAAAAGAAATTGAATGTAAATGAAATGATAATAACATCCTTGATTTGAAATTTGCTGAATATTGTATTGTCAAATGTCCCATGAAAAATAAAAAAGGGGGAAAGCAATTTAGGAATGGCTGAAGTATGTGTTAGTATGTGAACATTAGGCTAAAATCCCAGACAAGATAAGAAGATTAAATCATGACCTGAGACCATCACGTATGCAAAGGTCTACGTTGCGTGTGTGTGTGGGGGGGGTTCCCATGGACGAGAACAAGAAGTGTCGGAACGGAGTGCAGAGGAATTGAGGTGCCATGTGAAGGTCATCGAGGGAGTATATAGTTTTTGGCGACACAAAAACGAGGCTTTTTTGCCTTGGATCAGTTCCAGTTGTTCCCAGAGAAAGGAAGTTCCAGTGATGTCGGGGTGAGTTGAATTAGAGCTATGTGGCCAAGTAGAATGCCAACGTGCATATAGATCTTGGCATAGCAGAAGGTCAGCGTAGGCCGAGAAGGAAATGCGGAACCTTGTGGACCAACATCGGCAGCAGTGCTTCATGAACATTGTAGGCAATGAATCGTGATCGTATTCACATATCTACCTTCCAGAAGCAAGAACCTAAGGAGCGTATCAACCAGGTAACCTCGTCAAAAAGCGACCAGATAAAGAAAATGCGAGCCATACAATTTTAATTGATGATCACAAGTATAAGCTAGTTAGATCCCGACACCTCAGTAAAGTAAGAACTTTTTTCAAAATTTTGTATACAAAGAAAGTTAGATTGCGACGGTAAAAGGGACTAATTAGAATTGTGATTTATGAAGTGTTGTAGGACTTTAGGAGTTGAACCATAGGGAATGATTGATCTGAGTCAGAAAACTTGAAAAGGTGCAGTGTGAAAATATTTTAGTTTGTCATTGTCAGGTAGTTCTTGAACCATTAATTGTGTGAAAATAATCTAGGAGTGTTAAGTAATTAGAAGGACATCCCATTTTAATAGTATTAGATAACATTTCATGTTGTAAGGGAACTAGAATGTCCATGTTATGTCGAGTTATCTTATTTTACCATTCATACCAACATTAGTTAAGTTAGTGTCTATGAAGATAATTATAACTTGCTTTATTAATAATGAATAAATTTTTTCGTCAACCAAATAACCTGCCTGATCACTAATCTCAATGCACCACTCATAAAGAGAACCTATGCATAAAATTATTGGGGATAGTCACGACTGCAGTACCAAATTATTGTGTTTGAAAATAGAGAAGGAAAAGATACAGGATCGTGTGCCATACTAGGTGTTTGCTCTTAGATAAAGAAATTTCTCTTATCTACAGAATTTTGGTGGTGCAGCATAAACAAATAAATTTTCTGAAATTTGAAACAGGATTAATACAAGTATTATAACAAAGAAATTGGCTCTAGCCAGAGGCATTTCCTTTGTCTATCGAGTTTTGTACACATGGGCAATACACTAATAGCGACCAAGGGTTAGAGATAATAATAAGGGTAGAGTCTGTAAGAATTGTATAGGACAAAAATTTAGAATTGAGGAAATAACAAGTAAAAAATAAAAATAATACAACATAAGCCAAGATTTAAGGAAAGGATACAAAATCATAGAATAAACACAATCAACAAATGAATCTATACTCATAATACATCAGAAATATATCAAAAATATATATATAGAAAATTTTACACTATTCTATGTCTTGATCAAAATCTATACCCTTTAATATCAAGTTTTGCAAACAGCTTTCATAAAATTAGTGATCATAAAGCATATTTTGTAGTGTCAGAAATCAATTTTGTGAGTACATAAAGAATATAAAATAAATAAAATATTACATGTACCCTCCCCCATCCCCCCTACACCCAACACACAGGATCACAGCAAAGCCACTCCCATTCCATATGTTAAGGGTACATCGGAAAAAAATAGCCAAAGATCTTTGCGAATATGATAATATGATCTCCATGCCACTTTCAAACCTTTCATTCAACTAGTTTTATACATTCACTTAAAGATCGACTACATCCTCTCGAATATCCAAGAGTGTATAAAGTTCCTTGTGCCTGCAAGTCAGACCATTTTGGACAGACTGGTAGATCAGTTAAATATATGCCTTGAAGAACATAAAAATTACATCTAAGATCATTTATATGGCAAGTCAGGATTGGTAGACCATGCTTTGGACACTCCTTCACATAGGACTAGATGGAGAAAAACATATCTATTACATAGAAGTCATTACAGGGTCTGAGGTGCATTAATTTACCAAAGATCTAGGAGACTATCATTTTAAAGACCTAATAACCGGACTTCTTTGAATTAACTTTGTAATTACCTGATCCATAAAGAGTACCATGTAAGGACATCAGGTGTCAGTTACAATTTAAATTGTTTCTACAATTACTTGGTTTAGTGCTGTGTGCCTGTCACAGTTATCACTGTACTCTGATGATGCTCAGCAGAAAACCAGCAAAATATTGGTGAGTTTAATAAATATATTTTTCCTCTTGGTGTTAGTTATACCATTAGCCTTTATTATGAACATGAATTTTGTGAGTAGTCTGACATTACTGTCAGACTGCAAAACTGACTTACAGTCCTCACACCCTCTACTAACTGCACCCTTACTCAACTTCCAGGGATGACTTCCTTTTCTGCTCCTTGTAGCCAAGTGCTATAACATATCCTTTGCATCAATCTTATAAAACTCTAAGTAACTTAAGGGTTGTATCACATTCCTTCTATTTTTTGCCTGTTAATCAACTTCTGCAACTTACAAGCCCATAGGATGTACTCCACAGATCAATCACCTTCTTGGTCACAAGTCTCTGGATCCTCTCTACTGCTTCTTCATACCCAAGAAACTGAGGTGACTAAACCTGAGCACAGTAATCCAGATATGATGTATCAAGGCTTTATAAAGAGGGATAACTTCCTTATCTCTACTTGTTAGTATGTTCTTCAATATCCAAGTAATCCTATGGGCTGCCTCGGTAACCTTATCAATATGCCCTCTAAACTTCAACTCTCTACTTACTAACACCCCTCAATCCCTAATCTCATCTATTTCCTGGAGTACAGTTCAATCAATGTGGCACACAGCTTGTAACATATTTATCCCAAAATGCAAAACTTTGCATTTCTCCACGTTAAACTGATACCCATTATCTTTTGCCCATACTGTCAGCCTATTTAAATCATCTACAACACCTTGGCTAACTATTACTCTGCTCAACTTTGCATCGTCAGCAAACAACCAAATATCCCCCTCCCCTTCCTATATCATTTATATACAAATTAAACAGTAATGGCCCTAGCACAGAACCAAACACCACTATTCTCCTGATTCTGCTCCTCCATATTGTAGAATATCATATTCATCCATTCGTTACATCTCTTTTTGACCAACTTTTCCAGTACTTTTACCATCACTCTTGAGATAATGATTGATCTATAATATCTATAATTTGCGACTGCAGTCTTAGAACCTCCCTTATGCAAAGGAATTATTTTGCTCTCTTTCCACTCCTTAGAACTCTGCCAGAGCTCACACTTAATCAAACAGCTGAGTCACAGGACTAAATATAGTGTTGTACTATCTTATCCAGTAAGTAGTGCAACACCAAGGCAACTCGTGGCAAAGGTGGAGCAAGCTACCAGGCACTTCTAACCCAGTATCTCCCATAATGCAAAACACATTTCCTATGTGGATATGTATACTGTTATGCATTAAAGGGATTGGCCATCTACCCAGACTAGTTTCGACCTTTATTGAGGTCTCTTCAGTGGGAGCCAGGCCCAGAGCTGGAGATACCAGGCAGAAGCAGTAGCAAGTCATCTGTGCCTATGGGAGTTGCCAAAAGGTTTATCACATTTTTTAAAAATTACTCTGGATTTAGAGAAAGATGTTGAAAATTTATTTATCACTAGGTTAGACTATAATAGATTTAGTTTAATCCTTTATCCCAGTGAGAGCAAACAAAGTTTGCGCCTGAAATTATCTTCAGGACTAAATATAGTGTTGTACTATCTTATCCAGTAAGTAGTTGCTCCACCTTTGCCACGAGTTGCCTTGGTGTTGCACTACTTACTGGATAAGATAGTACAACACTATATTTAGTCCTGAAGATAATTTCAGGCGCAAACTTTGTTTGCTCTCACTGGGATAAAGGATTAAACTAAATCTATTATAGTCTAACCTAGTGATAAATAAATTTTCAACAGCTGAGTCACAGTCACTTGCATAATTTGCATATTGATGATATCTGTATCACAGAGACAAAATACTGGAATCATTAAACTTTGTTTAATTCATTCAATCATTCATTGTGCTATCTTCATATCACTAAACAATAAAATTAACTTAGACTAGCCCTGAAGTCTAATTTTTTTATGTTTATTTCTATTTTTTTTTAGGTAGCTCCTACAAATAAACCTACAATATACATTAGTATGAATTGCCTTAGGATATTTTTTCTATTTTTTTTATTCATTTTATACATATTTTTGTTTTATGTTTTGTATAATTTGGACCCTTCTCTTAGATACCAAACATGGAACTTTTTCCAGCTACTTCAGGCCTCCAATAAATAGGGTGATAGTCTCACAGTGAATGATGAAATTCATCTCCCACTTAAGGCCAATCACAAACATCCATGTCTATGGTGAGATTCAAACCCATAACCTGACTGGCCAACCCACCAGCTTCATGAATACATTCCTAAATACACAATATTTAGGAGGAGATTAAAACAACAACAACAAGAAATAAATAATCTTTATGCAGCACACATTTCACATGCCTATCCTGTGGTATACACTGTGTGGTTTCTTTTCTTATTTGCATACTACTACATTTAGAAACTGCTTCCTGAAATTTTGTTTTTCTCCCTTCTTCTTCCTTCTGAACAAAGACTTGTTTATTTCTTTCGAAAAAATTGCCTCATATAGCATAGTCATTTTATTTCAGAACCATGATAAAGCACACATATGCTTTACAGCAGACTTTAAAGCATACATGTATGAAGTGGCTCAAGTTTTTCTATGTCACAGAATTTACATATATAAGCTCCTTCTATCTCTCTCTCTCTCTATATATATATATATACAAAAGAAAAAATATAGACTAAATATGAATGATTTCAAGCATAGAGGCTTCAGAAGATTAAACTTCATTTATATCAACATGTTTCATAATTCACATTAAAGGAAGTTGATATCTTGCCTTGTTTATTGATTAACTTTTGAATATGATCATCTAGGTACTGCCGCCTCCGCATCAGTGCTTCAGACCATTTCTCCCGTAGAAGGCTGAGATCTTCTTCTTGGTAGGAGTCAAGTGGCTTCTGCAGCTTAGAACGGGAGCTAACACAGCCAATGGCTATACTTGTAATTTGTTCACAAATAATAGGAAGTGTACCAGAATTCTGAACTGGCTGAACTCTAACTACTATTCTTCTTTGCTGCCCCTATAAAATCAATAAAATGGCATCACTACTTAATTCAAAAATAATGAATAAAATTTACCGAATTTATAAAAATATTTTATTATACTCAAGATAATGGCATATTCAGGATATAATAAATGTCTATCAACAGAAAATGCACTGATATTTTGATATTAATATTAGCATTTTTTTTTTATTTTATTTTTTTTATGTAGCTCCAATCAACAAATGGTTGTATATGTGCAGTGGGGATATGCTAATCATGCGGCCATTTTTTTATAATTTTTATTTATTTATTTATTTGCATAATCTGCAAACTCTACAGACTGTACCCTTTCACGCAACTTCAGTCCTCCCCTTCTTCCCATAAGTTGGGCAGTGGTCTCACACTGGGTAACGAAATTGATTTTCAACCTCAAGACATTCACAAGCATCCATGCCCACAACAGGAGTTGAACAAGAAGTCAGCTGGTCAGAGAGTGAGCATGGAAACCTTTCAGCCAACCAAGCTTATCATATATAATTCTGGTTAAAAAAAACTTTAAGTACATACAAGCAAGGATGTAACATGAATAGCTGAAAAATGAGCCTAGAGGGCATCAATGATGGCTTATGAGAATATAATCTTCAATATGCTGAAAATTATATTCTCATAAGCTCTCTGGTCAAGTTTTAAGTTGCAAATTTGATTATTTAGCTATGAAATAATGATGGATTATAATACCATTTATTTCTATAATTTCACTATTATTAGCTTAATTTTTATGCTGATCTCTTTCTATAATTTCTTATTTCTCCAATTTTTGAATTCAATCCACTGCAATGGTATTATAATATTTGTGGACTGCCTTGGGTCAGTCCACAAATATGCTGCATGGAAAAAAGGCTGCTTGGAATTACAACCCAAGGATATGACGCTGAGGCCAGTACATTACACTAATTAACTATGTATTCCACCAGCAAATGCAAATGCTTTGCATTATGAAAACATTATTATTATTTTGTAATATCTCCAGGGAGTCCAAGGACTCATTGAGGGAGGACACCTACTCCACCACTCAATTCGCCACAACTGTCTCCACCCATTCAATTCACCAACTACAACGAACCGCACCTACCATCATCTACACCAACAATCATCTACTGCCCACCACCACACCTAGTATTTCCACAGACAATCACAAACATCCATGCCCATGGCAGGATTCGAATCCGCAGCCTTTTGGCTGGAGAACAGATACGCTAACCACTTGGCCAACTAGGTCGGCAAAATACTTGAAGTTTCTGGGAAGAAAAATCCTGTGACAAGATAATTCAAATTCACTAGGAAAATTTCTTTACAGATTGTTTATAGCAGCAGCCTAGAGTCAGTATATGATGTTCACAGTATTCCTGACAATTCTGTCAAGAATTTTACACAGATTGAGATAGCACAGTAAACTGGTCCCCAAATAACTGAAACCCTGTTTAATTTGTCCTGAAAGAAGTTAGCCAGTATTATTCAGTAACACAGAGAAACAGTTTTCTGACTCTCGTAGACAGGCTTATACATTGGTTATGCATTATTAAATCACTTAAGGAATTGAACAACGTAGATATGAATATAAATTAAATTACACTTTGATAAATATTTCCGATATTTCGGCAACATCACGTTGCCATTGTCAAAAGGAACTTACAAAAAAAGGCACGTGCACATAGGCACTACAACACAGTAACTGAGAATGAAGAGATGAAGTTATTATTCTCCTAAAAGTCCTGATGGTGCCCTCTAGCAGGCTAAGTAGGTGTTCTTGGCCATTGTTGTTTGAAGAGTTTCTTAGAGCTAAGGCCTGCTTCCATAAATAGTCTTTCGAATTTGTATTTGCTACAGTGTATTAGTGTAGCTTTCTTCCATCGTATTCTGTGGCGTGTATCCAGAGCATGGTCTGCAAGACCAGAATGGCTGCTTGTGAAAACGGATGTAGGCCTTGTGTTCAGAAATTCTGATATTCGCTGTCCTGCCTGTTTGGCCAAAGTAAGACAGTTTACAACTGCAAGGGACCTGGTATACACCAGGTAGATCTAGGGGAAGTGGTTGGTCTTTGGAGGAGGAGATAAGGGATGCCAATTTTCTGTAAGGCCTGTAACAGGAGGTCAGGTGATGTTTTCCGAGGCACCTCGGAAAAAATTACCAAAATTTTAATTCCACAATGTGGAATATAGACCACCCCCCCCTCCCTTACAGTGTATTTCAAATGTCCTACTTTTATGAAGGCTAGAGGGCTGAAGGCTTCAAATGTAATGAAACTGTTATTAGTTGGTACAAGGCTGACATTCATATGCATCAAGATTTGTTTTATAGCTCATTCTTTGTCCCTTCAATTTGGAATGAATCTGCTGGTCTGGAACACCAAGGAAAGTGCCATTATATTAAGACTACACTTGATAAAATTAAGTTTTTTTTGGGGAGGAGGGGGGGGGGATTGGGAATACTGCTAATTTGCATTCCCTACATTGATGTTGCATGAAGGAGTTGCTCAGAATGTTTTTTTGTTACAGATTTATGGAGATATTGCAATCCTTTTAAACCCATTAAGATAACGAATGGTGATATTCTTCGAATTGGATGTTCAGTTATTGAATGAATAATTAAAAATGATGGCATATCAATATCATTTGAATGAGGAAGGACATACGCATCTGGAGAGATTGCTTTTTTCTGAACGAGTCAGTGTGTCAATGCAGGGAAACTAGAATTCTCAGTGTGGATGGTAGCAGGGGTGGCCTCTTGTGGGGAATAGGTGCTTGGGGGAAAAAGAGGGATGACATCATGTAACACTGAGCCCAGTGAAGTCTGGAGGGGATAATGATAGGTAAAGAAGCAGTGACATTTTTATACTTTATACTAATGGCAGGAGTATCCGGAATAAAGGAGATGAATTGGTGGCACTGATGGCATCAGCCTGTCCAAAGATTATTGGGATCTCTGAGATGATATAATAACAGGAATAGAAGTAGCAGAGTATAGCATTTTTTTGCCAGGATGGAAGGGAAAATGTGGTGGTGGAATACTGCTTATGATAAGTGATGACTTATGTCCTCTAAGAGTGAGGGCTTTGGAAAGCATATGGTGTGAGATAGAGGTGGGAAAGACAGGATATTTAGTGGAATGTTGCTACAAGCCAAGGAGCAAAGAGCACGGGAAGCAGGAGATGTTTAGGCAGATGAGCTTGGCAAGTGCAAGAAGAATGATAGTTTATGGGAGATTTAACTATAGAAATATCAGTTGGGAAGAGGAAAATGCATGTAGTAATAAGGGAATGGAATTTCTGGAATTCTTGAGGGACAGATATCTTAGGCAACATGTAATAGAGGGAACAAGAGGTTCAAGAGTTTTGGATTTGGTCACAGCATCAGAAGAGCTGATAATAACTGAGATGACATTCCCCCCCCCCCCTTTTGGAGAAAATGACCATGTGGTTTTGAGTTGGAAGATGAATAGACATGCAGGAGTATCAAAGAAAAGGAAACATATGTGGAATTATAAGGCAGGTGATTATAATAGTCTTAGATATCAACTTGGGGCAATTCCATGGAGGGCTTCTAGTAGCAAGACTTATACGTTGGTTAGACATAACTGGTAATTCGTTTACGGAATTAACAACGCATATAAAGTATATTAATTAAAGGTAACTTTAATGAATAACTTCTATATTTCGGCAATGTCACATTGCCATCTTCGGGAACATAAAGATGTGGTATGTGCACTCAGGAACTAACACAAAGCAAATGAGGAAGAAAGCAAGAAACTAATATTGTTCCTAAAGTCCTAATGGTGCCCTCTTGCGGGCTAATTTGGTAGTCTTGGCAGTTGGGCTGAAGTTCTCATAATGAAAGTCTCCCAAATTTGGGGCAGTTTCATGCACCCAAATTTGTTGAGGTTAGGAACGTTTTTTAGAGCTGCTGAAGATTCTTTGAATAATCTTTCGTATTTAAACTTGCTGCGATGGATTATTTTTGTTTTCTTCCAACGAATTTTATGGTGGGTATCTAAGGCATGGTCTGCCAGCCCAGAGCGGCTGTACTGGTGAAACCGGATGTAGTCTTGGTGTTCTGAAATCCTGATATTTGTTGTTCTGCCTGTTTGGCCAAAGTAGGACAATTTGCAGCTTCAAGGGACCTGGTATACACCAGGTAGGTCTAGGGGAAGTGGTTGGTCTTTGGTAGAGCGGATAAGGGATGCCAACTTTTTATATGGTCTGTAACAGGAAGTAAGGTCATATTTTTTGAGGATATTGGTTATTTATTCAGAGGTGCCCTGGATGTAGGGGATGGTGATAGACTTGGTGTAATCTTTATTGTGGAGTGGGGAAGGGGGTTGTGGTTTACAGGTTTTAGTATTTTTTGGATTTTTTTGGGGTTATAGCCATTGGCTAAGAAAGTGTTGAGGATGTGGTTTAGTTCAATAGTCAGGGCCTTGTCATCTGAGCAGATTAATTTTGCCCTGTTATATAGTGTTTTTATCACCCCATATTGTTGTGAGGGGGGGGATTGCTGGTGAATGTATCTGCCAGTGTGGGTGGGTTTTCTGTAAACAGAGAAAACCAAAAGATCCATCAAGCTGGCGGGGGTGATTAAAGTGTCTAGGAAGGGGAGGGTGTTGTTTTCCTCTTTTTCGAAGGTGAACTGGACTCTGGGATGTTGGTTGTTTAAGTGTGTTAGGAAGGAGTGGAGTGTGTCTGAGCCATGTGGCCAAATAGCAAACACATCATCCATATAACGAAGCCAAATAGTGGGTTTTTGTGGGATGGAGTTTAAGGCTTTCTCTTCAAATGTCTCCATAAAGAAATTGGCCAAGGGTGGGGAAAGTGGTGAACCCATGGCTGTCCCCTCTATCTGTTTGTAGAACTTTCCTTGCCAAACGAAATAGCCTGAGTTCATTGTGAGCTGAAACAGGGCTGAGATATCGGGAGGAAAACCGCGACGCGCGTTCTCCTTGCCGATGAAAACAGAACCTTACGGGTGCTAGAGGAAGAGCTTTCTAATACACTCGGCCTTGATCTATGGTCTATACTTCATGACATCTCATGCACATCGGCAAGAAAGGAATTCGAAAAAATACGTAGTCGGCACGTGAAAAAATACGAAAACCTGACAAAGACTTCTACTTCTGTACCCCAGCCACCACTCAACACTGTAGTCAACCTCTCGTCGGCAGTTTTAAAGCCTGAAGCACTCACCGCACTTTCACGTGGTCACAATTTCGCCCTAGCTCCTAAAAGGATACCTGCTGAAGAAATCATGATCCAAATAGAGCGTGGAATTCGCAACCTGCCTAACCATATCGCCAACAACATGAGACTGGATGTAGTCGGTGTTCTCACCAAAGCCAAACCTCCAAAATCCAACTTATCCAAAAACGAATATACAGCCCTACAAGAATTGAAAAACAACAAAAAAATAGTAATCACCAAAGCTGATAAGGGAAGCGCCACTGTGGTACTCAATCAAAAAGACTACAAAGGTAAGCTAAATTCTTTAGTACGAGACCGTACTACTTACCTCCCCATTGAATATAATCCGACCAGCTCTCAGATTAGAACTATCCACAGACTCCTTAAGAAAGTCACTTCTTGGCCTGTGGAAGTCACCAACAAACTTAAACCTTATAACTCTAGATCCCCACCCCGATTATATGGACTCCCAAAAATACATAAACAAAATGTGCCACTGCGTCCCATAGTGGATGGCATTGATTCCCCCACATATAAATTAGCCAAACATTTAGCCAAAACGCTCACACACTACACTGGCAACATCATCACACATAAAAAACTCGGCCCACTTTAAAGCCAGTATAGAAAACCTCACACTCCAACACACTGACATAATGGTCAGTTTTGACGTCTCCTCCCTATTCACTAATGTCCCACTCAAAGAAACCCCTTGAACTCATCCAAGCCAAGTTTCCTCCCGATATCTCAGCCCTATTTCAGTTCACAATGAACTCAGGCTATTTCGTTTGGCAAGGAAAGTTCTACAAACAGATAGAGGGGACAGCCATGGGTTCACCACTTTCCCCACCATTGGCCAATTTCTTTATGGAGACATTTGAAGAGAAAGCCTTAAACTCCGCCCCACAAAAACCCACTATTTGGCTTCGTTATGTGGATGATGTGTTTGCTATTTGGCCACATGGCTCAGACACACTCCACTTCTTCCTAACACACTTAAACAACCAACATCCCAGAGTCCAGTTCACCTTCGAAAAAGAGGAAAACAACACCCTCCCCTTCCTAGACACTTTAATCACCCACCAGCTTGATGGATCTTTGGTTTTCTCTGTTTACAGAAAACCCACCCACACTGGCAGATACATTCACCAGCAATTCCCCCTCCCCCCCTCACAACAATATGGGGTGATAAAAACACTATATAACAGGGCAAAATTAATCTGCTCAGATGACAAGGCCCTGACTATTGAACTAAACCACATCCTCAACACTTTCTTAGCCAATGGCTATAACCCCAAAAAAATCCAAAAAATACTAAAACCTGTAAACCACAACCCCCCTCCCCCCCTCCACAATAAAGATTACACCAAGTCTATCACCATCCCCTACATCCAGGGCACCTCTAAAAAAATAACCAATATCCTCAAAAAATATGACCTTACTTCCTGTTACAGACCATATAAAAAGTTGGCATCCCTTATCCGCTCTACCAAAGACCAACCACTTCCCCTAGACCTACCTGGTGTATACCAGGTCCCTTGCAGCTGCAAATTGTCCTACTTTGGCCAAACAGGCAGAACAACAAATATCAGGATTTCAGAACACCAAGACTACATCCGGTTTCACCAGTACAGCCGCTCTGGGCTGGCAGACCATGCCTTAGATACCCACCATAAAATTCGTTGGAAGAAAACAAAAATAATCCATCGCAGCAAGTTTAAATACAAAAGATTATTCAAAGAATCTTCAGCAGCTCTAAAAAACGTTCCTAACCTCAACAAATTTGGGTGCATGAAACTGCCCCAAATTTGGGAGAATTTCATTATGAACACTTCAGCTCAACTGCCAAGACTACCAAATTAGCCCGCAAGAGGGCACCATTAGGACTTTAGGAACAATATTAGTTTCTTGCTTTCTTCCTCATTTGCTTTGTGTTAGTTCCTGAGTGTACATACCATATCTTTATGTTCCCGAAGATGGCAATGTGACATTGCCGAAATATAGAAGTTATTCCATGGAGGGCAGAATTGGAAAACCAGGATATCATTAGTGCTCTGGAAATCGTGAAGGAATATTTGTTAGCAGCAACAGTAAGCTGTATTCTGTAAGTGAAGAAGAGGACATAATTTGGTGTAAAGTGGAAGACAAACAATATCAAACAGGAACTGCAGGTGAAAAAGAGGTTATGAAAGAGATATAAGGAGACAGGTGAAGAGCAGATGCATGAAGAATATAAGACACAGGTCAGGAGAGTGACTAATATGGTAAGGAAGGCGAAACTGGAATATTAGAAGAGTTTGGCACTAAGATCCAAAGATAATCCTAGGGAATTTTTTAACTATGTGGCCAGTAGGAGGAGAAATGATTGTGGAAGAATGAAATTGTGGGATAAAAATGGGAATAGAGTGACGGATGCAGAGGACATAGTTCATGGAGTTGTTCAATAAACACTTTATTGGAGTATTTCATAATTGAGAAGTAAGTTTTAATACTAGAGGGATAGGGTAGGTTTGCGCAGGAGGAGAGTGTGTTCCAAATACTGAGTACCTTGGATGCCAGTAAAGCTGTGGGACTGGATGGTATTTCACCACGGGTTTTGAGAGAATGTGCTAAAGAACTAACAGCTCAGCTGACTTGGCTTTTCAATGAAAGTCTGGCTATGGGAAAGGTACCCAAGGAATGGAAGGAAGGTAAGATAGTGCCATTGCATATGGGTGATAGCAGACTGGATGTGTCTAACTATAGGCCAGTTTGTGATTTATCAGTAGTTGTTAAGATCTTGAAAAATTAGTGAGGGACCATACACAACGTTGGGTAGATGAGGGTAATGTTATCTGCGAGTCAACATGGATTTGTTAAGGGGAGCTCTTGTTTTAATAATATGCCAGCCTTTTATAATAAAGTTACAAGAGCAGCAGATGAGAGAAAGGAATATACTGCCATTTTCTTAGATTTAGTGAAGGCATTTGACAGGGTGTCACATGATCAGCTGATAGTTAAGTTGCAGTACATGAGTTTAGATGTCGGTTTAGTCAACTAGATTCAGGATTGGTGTCTGATAGGTATCAGAGAGATGTGTATGGTGAGGCAGTATCAAGGAGGAAGGTTACAAGTGGGATCCCACAGGGCTCACTAGTGGGACCTGTATTGTTTAACCTTTATATCAATGGATTGCAGGAGAATATTCAATTGTTTGCAGATGATGGCTGGGAAGGGTTATTAGTAATAGTGCAGATGGAGCAGCCCTGCAAGATGATTTGAATAAACTAGACAGACGGGCAAATGAATGAGGGTATCAGTTTAATGCAGCAAAATGTAAAGTCTTGAAGTTTTGGATACATCGATGGAAGGCTGCATATTCGAGTGAAGAAGCTGTACTGGAGGAAGTAGAGGGAGACAGGAGGTGTGGGGGATGATAACTGATAGAAAACTGAAATTCAGGGAACATATTACAAAGGTGGTGAAAGTAACCCAGAGGATTGCTTCAATAGTGAGAAGGAAACTGACCTGCAGAGATAAAAGAGTTATCGTTCCATTGTATAAGACCATGATCAGACCACACTTAGACTATTGTTCTCAAATTTGGTCCCCAGAATTTGAAGGGGATAAATTAACTGTGGAAAGGGTACAGATGCAGATAACAAAGATGGTTTCAGGGCTGTGCAATGTTAGTTATGAGGATTAGTTGAGGGAATGTCGACTGCAGTGTTTGGTAGATAGAAGAAGGAGAGGTGATATGATTGAGACTTTTAAACTATTGAGAGGTAGTTACAGGGTTGACACTGGGGAGTTCTTTCACTTGGCTGAACAGCAGGAAGCGATGAGAAGGGGACATTCCTGGAAGTTGCAAAAGGAAGCAGTGGGCAAGAGGATGAGGAGTAGTTTCTTTGCATGGAGGGTGATTGAACGATGGAATGCCTGATAGAGTGGTGAGAGCAAGAACAGTCAATGAGCTCAAGGAATGGCATGATAATCTTTGTGTTTCCTAGGAAGGACCTCCCACAATGAGTCTTTTGATTCCATGGAGGCCTGAATAATAATAATAATCTGCAATAATCCAGATATAATGTTATTATCACCTTATAAAGACAAAATAACCTCCTTTTCCTGATTGCCAGTGTGTGTGTGTTCTTCAACATTTAAATAATCTAATAGAGTATTCTGACCACTTTTTCTCTATAAACTTCCACTGCATATCCATAATAATTTTTTGACCACAACTCCTGAGATAGTGATTGGTCTGTAATTTTCAAAATAACTATTTTGCTCCTTTTCCACTCTCTGGGTGCCTTCTCACAGCTCAGACTTTAAATTAAATAGCATGGACAGAGATCTGCCAGTTACCCTGTCCAGTTGCATAATACAACGGCTAATATTTCATCTAATCTCATCCCTGTGTTTGCATTAAGCTTAGTTCCACAATATCCTAAGCACCTCCAATTCATCTCCCTCTATTCTGCCATCAGACAATATCACATCTGGCACTGCAAAATTCTCACTTGGATGATAAACACGCACCTTTGCAAAATGATCACTCAGTAAATCAACTAATTTGTCTGCTTTTGTTATCTCCCTACAATCTGCACTGATTAGCATTATCCTCCCATAGTCATTCTTTTATTCATCACAGAGCAAAAGAAAATAACTCCTTGGGATTTTCTCTGGCCAGCTCAGCTAGCTTCATCTCATAATCTGCTTTTGCTTTGCTTACTATACTGATCACTCTTTTTACCTGCTCCTTATACTGCTCATGAGTTTGCCGATTAACTTTCTCCTTATATACATTTTAATCACACCTGTTTCTTTTCTGCAACTCTTGCTTAATGATACTTATCCATCTAAATCCTGTTTCATCTTTCTGACACTGGATATACAGTCTGATACTACTTCCTTCAAATGCTCCCATCCCCATCATCTGCCATGCACTACTAACATCTTTTCCCTCTAGATTTTTATGCCTTGACTACTCCATGTTGCCTCCTCAGTTTGTCATAATCACCAGCTTATGATTCCAACTATCGCTTCTTAATTGAAAATTCTGTGTGTCTAGCAAATCTCCAATGTCACAACAGCATGATACTTTTATGTGGCGACTCTGGGTAGTAACTAGTTCTCTGATGTTATCACCATATGTAGCATTCTCGACCCCATCCCAGTCTCTTCCATTACATGCTGTCTCATATGCTACCTCTTAGCAGTTGTAGAAATTCCATTTTCTTCCTCCCTGGGAATGTTCATTCAAATCTCTGTCCCCATAGTTTTAGTTCCCCGATAATAATAACTCACCTTTCATTCATTGTGCTAATTTTTAATGCATGCAATCCACATTCTATGTTCTCTTCCCTACACACACACACAGCAATCAATAATATATTTCATTCTATTTGTCTTTATCCCACACCAGACAGCCTTAAATCTAATGACCTCCTGATGAACTAGCTTTTAATTATTCTGCTATTTCTACTATCATTAGCCAAACTACTATTTTCATCCCATTCCCTCTATCCTCACTGAAAATATAATAGCTATTGCATTCTATCCCTATGACTATATTGTCTACTGTCAATTAGATCTCATTAACACGTAAAGTTTTTGGTCAAGTCAAACTACTCAATGCAAAAACTGCTCCCCTTTTTTCTGGATGCTTCTGGCATTGGGATGCCAGAAGGATGCTTGCACGCATACGTGCGCACACTTGCCTATGCCCCCCCCCCCACCTCACAAAAAAGGGCTTCAGTTCCCAACTCTATGCTTCTGAACCCTCAATGAATAATACTTTCTCAAGACCCCACCCCCCCTCCATGTTACTCCCACTCATGAAAAGATATTGTAAACCTGTAGTACATTCATACCATAGGTGAAATAAGGATTTTTTCCCCCATTTTTATTAATTATATATATTTTTGTATTTTTATTCATTATCAAGTACAGAAGCCCTGCTCTAGAGACTAAAACATGGAACTTTTTCAAGCCACTTCAGGTCTCCAATAAGCAAGGTGTTAATCTCACACTGGCCAATGAAGTTCATCTTCCACTTAAAGGCAATCACAAACATCCATGCTCATAGTGGGATTCAAACCCACACAGGTCGAGAATTCTACATCACCATATGTAGCATTCTCGACCCCACCCCGCCACAGATACAATAAACACTTAGCCAACCAGGCTAACAAATCCATTACCATTTTTAAATTCTTTCATCCATTAAACTCAATCAATGCATCCACAAACTCCATATTATTCCTTTTGCAAAAGCTATTCATTAACTCATCTACAATCTTGGTCTGTTTTCTTAACTTTCCATTATCGCACCATGACACCAGACTCACATTTTTTATTCTCTAACTCATCTTATTTGCTTGTACTAGCAGTTCTTTCTTCTTGCACATACCAAACTTATCACTCAAGATCATTTGTAGCTGCAGAAATAATCATCTTTTTCACTTTTCCTCTCTGCATCCTAACAGCATCACTAATATTATTAATCTCTACCCTTTGGAAACATGATTTCACCATGCTCTTCTCACCAGGCATTTCTCCTGTTCTATCTCTCATTTTGTCCCATGAAGAATTCCATGTAATTGCACTCTCTCTCTCTCTCTCTTGTTAGCATGTTGTTATTCTCCTCATCTTCTACTCTTTTTTTTCATGCTTTTCATTCATACTGCATTCAACCTTGCTCACTTCCACCATTTGACTTTCAATAAACTTGCAAAACATTTCACTCACTCACATTTTGCTATCTATTATATATTAATGATGTGAAATAATGTGAATTACTTTAATCAATTATCCTAGGATAGTTGCTGTTATGGCAGTATATAAAAAAATTAGAAAAATTCCAAATGCAACCAATAAAAGGCCTCTGATAAGAAAAATCATGTAATATTAAAAAAATATTAACACTATAGATTTCTAGCTAACTTTGTTTTGATGTCATCTGTGATTTCTCACTAAATTCCCTGCATCAACTATCCTTGAAAAAATTTCTTCTAGGAATCGCATTCCTATTCAGCCATGTGAGAAGGCAAATTCTTGCTAAGAACTGCTTAAATACAACATTTCAAAAACGAAAAAGAATTCTTTCATGAGATTTATATACTGAAAATGCCTGTACTTGTAAATGATAATTGAAATTAAAATTTCACTTATCATTTACTTCATTTACAAATTTTATTTAGCAAAATAAAGTTACACAAAACCATGTACATGAATACTGAACTCCACTTCCAGAGTTTTGGTAATTCAGAAAATATAGCATGAAGCAGTGGTTAAAAGCTAACCTTAACAAATTATATAATTTCCTTTAGGAAATATCATGCAGCGTTGCTTAGCCTGCACAAAATGTTGAACTGTTCTAGTCCACTGTAACAAGTAAACAAAACACGATCAGGTTTCTTACTCAACTAAGCTAATAAGTGATTTAAAAAAATGCATTATTAAATTCTGATAAACAGGCTAAATAAATTTGTATTTTGCATCACACACTCAAACTGAAAAATATAAGTTAAGACAGAAAAAAAAAAGTGTGGAGTAATAATTCAAACAAAAATAGTAAAACATAAGTCAACCTAAAGAAAAAAGTCTATATTTATTATTATTATCTGGAAACCTCCATGGCGTCCTAAGATCAGGGGAAACTCACAGTGATACCAAACGCTGTTTTATGACAATGCACTCATAACTACTTGTGCTAATACAAGTAGTTATGAGTGCATACTTGTGCTACTCATCTGCAAAAAATCTATTCCTTGCATTTGCTAACCACACTTCCAGTATGGTGAATGATTGTTCTTTCTCTATTCCTATCATATATGAAAGGAGGAGGAGAATGCAGAAGAAATGAAAAAATTCTTCCACATCTAAAAGGAGAATTGGTAAACAACAAAATTACATGACAACCACAGTAATAAACTTTAATGAAAGTAGAGATATTTTGTACTGCAAATAACAGTGCATCATTAGTGTACAGAAACAACAAGCAAATCAAAGAACAGGAAAACAACATACAACAATCAAAGAGAGAGAGAGAGAGAGAGAGAATCATTTCGATTCACGTTAGGCCAATGTAAAAGGGATTCACAACTTTCTTTGAAACGACATTCATATTTAAAACTGTTTCTATGGAGAAGATGAATGTCATCCACAGGATAAGAAGATTGTAGATCTGAAGAAAACAGTTCATTTGAGGCTATCTAGTGTGAGATAAAAGCCAATAGGGCAAAATATATTGTGGACTGCTACTATAGACCTGAAGAGATCCAGAAGAAGACGTGGATGAAATGCATCAGCAGATTAGCAATAAGTGCAGGCCAAGAAATTATCATGGGAGACTTCACTATAAGAATACAGATTGGAAAGAGGAAAGGCATTTGGCAAATTGGAAATGGAATTTATACAGATACAGTTACTAAAGGGATTCTATAAGATAGGATATTGTATTTAGTGTCAATACTATGCAGTACCAGACCAGACTTTTGAGGTTTCATGCATTCAGCATAGTAATGATGTTCATTACTTTTCTCCCACAGAACAGTCAGTCTGCCCAAAGTATGTCACATTACATTCACAAGAGATCTGGTAAACACCAATTAAAGAAAGAGGTGACAATTTGTCTTTTGTAGATGGTAAGAGATGAGAAATTTTGTTAACAAGAAAATATGTGAGATTAAGGTAATACTTCTTCAAAATTTTACCAATAGGTTCAAGGATATCTATTAGAAATATAAGGGATTAAAACTGCATTCTGTTGAAGAATTTGCTGAGGGTTGTAAACCACTTAATTCCATTAAAGTTTTGATATTGAGAAGTTCTCTCTCAAGCTTACAACAATTTATGCAGATGATGTTCTAAATAAATCCAATATAAGTATGCAGGATTATCTGACCAAACTGAATAAAATAGAATTAAATTTGGCATGAAAATTATATTATATAAAGGTAGCTGTGGGTTTAAGGGGATGTTGAAATGAATGTACAGAAATAAAGGAGAGGAGTTTTAAGCACTGGTTAGCTCAAGTTGGCAAAAATTATTGGCATCAGCAAGGCCTGGTTCACAGAGAATGATGTAGTTACAGAGAAAGAAGATAGAGGAAATAGGAGAGGAGGAGGAATGATATTACTAATGATAGCTGAATTAAGGAAGATTGTAGATCTGAGGAAAACAGTTCATTTGAGGCTGTCTAGTGTGAGATAAAAGCCAATAGAGCAAAATATATTGTGGACTGCTACTATAGACCTGAAGAGATCCAGAAGAAGATGTGGATGAAATACATCAGCAGATTAGCAATAAGTGCAGGCCAAGAAATTATCATGGGAGACTTCACTATAAGAATACAGATTGGAAAGAGGAAAGGCATGTGGCAAATTGGAAATGGAATTTATACAAATACTAAGGCATAATTATCTGAAACAGCACATAATGGAGGGGATAAGGGGTTTGATAGGGTTGGACCTGGTAATAGCATCAGAAGATCTATCTATAACTACAGTAGCAATTCTGCCTCCAATTTATTTGAAGTGGTTACAGGTTGTTGGAGCCAGGCATACCCAGATATCGGATAGCATACCCAGAGTCAAGAGGATAAACTATGTGTGGATTAAGTAAGTGGATGAGTAGCAAAATAAAGCAAGAGCTGCAAAAAAACACTGTGAAGGGAATATAATGAAAGAGGTGATCAGCATGCTCATGAGGAGTACAAAGTGCAAGCAAGAAGGGTGATTAGTAATAAGAAAGGCCATATCAGATTACGAGAGAAAATTAGCTAAGTGTAACAAAGTAAATCCAAAAGAGATTTTTTGGTATGTAGCAAGTAAGAGAAAGAATGATTATGAAAAGATAACTTTATTAGTGCTGATGGTAGGAAAATTACAGAAGCAGAAGAAATAGTTCAGTTACCAAGTGATCTTTTTGCAAGGGTATATCACCCAGGTGGTGACTTTGCAGTTACTGAGGTGACAGAGGCTGATGTGAGCATTGCAGTAGATGAACTGGAGATATTCAATATATTGAAAAATATCAATTTACAAAAATGTAAATTGATATTTTTTATTACTTTACAAGCTCCATTATATAAAGGTGGCTCCAAGACAGAAAAGTAGCAAATTACAACCCAATTAATATATCGGGAGTAGTTGTTAAAGTTAGTTAAAATAAAATTCAAGAATGGGTGGATAGGAACATGATATTCTACAGGAGGCATCATGGCTTTGTAAAAGGTAGGTCCTGCATGAGTAATTTATTCACATTTATAATAAGGTAACAGCAGAATTGAACAAAGGAAATGGCTACCCTATGATACAGCAATATACTTTGTAAAGGCATTTGACAGAATACCACATGGAAAACTATCGCATAAGTTGGAACAAATGGAATGGATATGAGGTTGATGACAAGGATGGGGGTGGCTGATTGACAGACATCAGAGGAGGTAGTATGGTAGAGTGGAATGAAGGCAAATGAGGGTGACTAGTGGAGTGCCCACAGCTCTGCACCAGGACCAGTGCTTTTTAATTTGTATATTAATGATATAGCAGCAGATTTAGGGGAGATATTCAGTTGTTTTGTTGATAATGCAAAACTGGGGAAGGCAATAGTTCCCAAAGGTGATCCTGTAGGATGATTTAAATAAATTGGCAGCATGGACAAAGGCCAATGGTTATCAATTTAATGTTGAAAAATGCAATTCTGTATCAATATCGATGGTACTAGATTACAGGAATTTGATGAGGGTTGGGATCTGGGGGGTGATGGTGGATAGAGATCTGAAATACAGAGAATATATTGCAAAGGTTGGCAAAGTAGCTTAGAGGATTACTTGGATGCTGAAGAACATAAACAAGTAAAGATTGGGGGGGGGTATTATCCTTCTTTATTAGGTTATTAATCGGCCACATGGTAACTACTGTGCACAGATTTGGTCACCTGCATTTTTACTGGACTAGAAGGTAGTCAAATGGATTGAGAGAAAAGTGACCAAGCTTGTGAAAGGTCTGTGGAATGTGTTCCCTATGAGGACAGAATGAAGGTGTGTGTGGGTTGCAGAGTTTAGTTGACAGTGGAGGAGAGGAGATATGATAGAAACTCGTAAGTTACTAAAGGGATTCTATAAGATTGCCACAAAGAAATTTTTCAATACACAACGAGCATGGAAGAACAAGGGGTCACACTTAGAAGATGTCTAAGAGTGTGGTTAGTTAGGGTGTGTGGACTAGTTTCTTTTCTTGGAGAGTGAATAATTAACACTGTTAAGGATTAATTAAATCTTTAATTAATCCTTAACAGTGAATATTTTAAGGAGATATATGATAGGTGTTGTGTGAATAATGGGTAGTGTGGATCTCCAGAATGGAGTCTTTTGACTCCATGGAGATACCTATCTCAATAATAATAAAATGCAGCAATAAAAAGGCAAAACCTATGAAAATAGGCAGAAACATTGAAAACATCCAATGAAGAACTTATAGAACAAGTAAAACATTTCAGCTATATTCAGGCACAATTTTTCTGTGAAGATGGCAAATTAAATTTGGAAATAGATATCAGAATTAGCAAAACTGTTATGGCAAGAAGGCAACCAAATAAATTTATAGGAAATAAAAGAGAAATTAGTCAGAAAACTAAACTAGATATATACAAGATAGTATTCAGATCAATTTTAACTTATGGATCTAAGAGTTGGGTTAGATATAAAACACTTACTCAAAGACTGGAGACCACAGATATGAGAGTTCTGAGAAAGACTAGGGGAGTCAACAGATGTCATCAAAGCTGTATCATATTAACAATCAGGATAACAGGAACATAGAATCATTAGCATTCAGGTAGTATGGTCACTTAGACAGAGTGGGAGAGGAATAGTCAGAAAAGAAAATTCTTTGCAAGAATGGTTGGAAAAACACCCAGAGGAAGACCAAGATCTAAGAGGATTGATATAGAAGGAGGTCATTTTTTTTTCGATAAAAACCTGATAAAAAAAAAGAGCCTTAAAAGAAAGAAATATAATTGATCTTTAATTGATTTATAAACATCTAATACCAACAAGTTTTGCCGACAGGGCTGTTTGGCTTCTTCAGGGCTTATAACGGTAAGAGAAAAAACTTAAGTTGGCTAGTACAGAGAAAAACGGAGTAATACTATCGTATAAATTAAACATTAAAACAGAACGCGTAAAATTACACGCATGGAGCGTGTTGTGTTAGTCACTGTTATGAAAACATGTACTGTAGTTTTAAGCGAAATTAAATTCTGGCAGACCGAGTGATCTTATTAAGATTTTCCATATGTCACCTATTATCATTCCCTGGTTTCTGTTAAGATATTCTCCAGAACGGAGGACTACAATGGCTTCTATGAAATTTCTACAATAGAAATCTTCTTCTAGGTAAGGCATAGAGCTGCTATCCCAATCAATGGTATGGTTAGTAATTGCAAAATGATGGGCTTGACCTGAGTTGTCTGTTCTGTTGTTATTAACATCTCCTATATGTTCTTTTTTTTTTGGATTTCAAGGCTTCTCGACCAATGTGTTTGAAAAAAGGATTAATGTCTTTTGGCGATCTTAAAACATGATGGACAGTCTTGAATGGTTTGAACGCAACTCTGATGTTGAAAGGATTAAAAAGTTTTGCAATCTTCTCAGACACTGTACCTGCATAAGAAATAACTAAGGATTGACTGTATTGAGTGATAGTAGGTTGTTGTTATTGTTGTTGTGGGGGGGGTTTCTATGAAGAATCTTGTTGATTAGATTCTTTGGATAGCCATTTTTTATTAATGTCTCTGATATATGAGTAATTTCATCATAGAGTTCTTTTTCTTCTGAGATGATGTTCGTAGCTTTATTTTTGAGCATATGTATTATGCTGAGCTTCTGGGAAATATAGTGAGTTGGCTTGAAATGAAGGTAGCGTTCAGTGTGTGTTGGTTTGCAGTAGACTGTTAGTTTGATAGGGCCATCTGCTAGTTTCTTGATTAGGGTATCCAAAAATGGTAGTTGATTATCTTTTTCCAGTTCCAAAATGTGTATTTTTTGATGAAAAGAATTAATTTTGTTAAAAAGTCCAAAAGAGCTGTTTTTTTGTCCCTCCAAATGATGAATACATTGTCTACATACCTCCACCACACTAAAGGTTTTAGGTCTAATTTTGAGAGGATGTCTGTTTCTAGCTTTTCCATGAACAGATCTGCACAGGGCGGCAAAAGGGAGACTGCCAATAGTTAAGCGATTTAGTTTCTCATATATCGTTTCATTCCATTTGAAATAAATAGATTTAAGGCAGTAACGAAAAAGGTGAGCGGTATCTTCAGGGAAGAGATTGTATAGGATACTGATAACTTCTTCTACTGGGATGTTGGTAAATAAAGATACCACGTCCAAGCTAGTGAGAATGTCTGTCTTTAAGATTGAGATGTTTTTCAATTTTTCAATAAAGTGCTTTGAATTCTTAATGTAAGTGTCCGATTTTCTGATATCTCCTTTTAGGAGGCTGGAGAGGTGTTTGGACAATAAATATGTGGGAGTATTTCTTCCGTCAATGATCAGGGGTAGTGAACTCCACTTTTGTGGACGTTCAGGGCTCCATACAATCCTGGTATCAATGGGTGTAGTGACTTCAGATTCCGTTGCAAGTCTGCTGTGGACCAACTAGTCATGTTCCATAATAAGTTGTTAGTGTGCTTGTGGTTTTTCCATATTGGGTTCAACTCTAATACGTGATACACTGATGAGTCTGATAGTACTTCTGCAATCTTGGCTATTTAGTCTTTAGTGTTTAAAATGACTGTGGCATTACTTTTGTCTGCTTTTAAGATGGTTACCTGTTTATCCTTTTTCAAGTTTGAGAGAGCTCTTTTTTCTTCAAGTGTTATGTTTAAGTTAGGTGGCTCTGAAGTTGAAAGGATAATAGCACTTTTTAATCTCAGATCATTTGCTGTTGTTTCTGGAAAGGATGAGAGCGCTTTCTCTATGTTACTGATGATGTCGACTTTAGGAATATGATCTGGGGTGATGGCAAAACTGAATTCTTTCTTAAGTATTTCAGATTCTGGTTGTTTTAATATATGGTCCGAAAGGTTAAAAATCACTTTCTCATCACAGAGGCTCAGTCCACAGTTGTAATACTTTTCATATAGTGTGTTGAATTTTTTGATTTGAGTTTCTTTACTAATTAGAAAAGCTTTATTGAAACTGTTATAATTCATGTTATCTAGAAGTATCTATAAGTGTTCTATATGTTATTAGAAATAACATAGTTGCGATCAAACCAGTCAAGACTGTCCATCATGTTTTAAGATCGCCAAAAGACATTAATCCTTTTTACAAACACATTGGAGTGTACAACATCCAATGTGTTTGTGACCTAAACTATATAGGACAGACGTCGAGAAGCCTCAAAATCCGAAAAAAAAGAACATACAGGAGATGTTAATAACAACAGAACAGACAACTCAGGTTAAGCCCATCATTTCGTGATTAGTAACCATACCATTGATTGGGATAGCAGCTCCATGCCTTACCTAGAAGATTTCCATTGTAGAAATTTCAGAGAAGCCGTTGTAGTCCTCCGTTCTGGAGAAAATCTTCACAGAAAAAAAGGAATGATAACAGGTGACATATGGAAAACCTTAATAAGAACATTTAGGACTGCCACAATTTAATTTTGCTCAAAACTACAGTATGTGCTCTCATAACAGTGACTAACACAACACGCTCTATGCGTGTAATTTTACGCGTTCTGTTTTAATGTTTAATTTATACGATAGTGTTACTCCATTTTCTCAGTACTAGCCAATTTCAGTTTTTTCTCTTACCGTTATAAGCCCTGAAGAAGCTGGACAGCCCCGTCGGAGAAACTTGTTGGTATTAGATGTTTATAAATCAATTAAAGATCAATATACATTTCAATTTAATTATATGTTTGAATGACCAAACATAATCTGAACAATGAGCATTATCAGATCTTTATTATTTTATTATTATTATTACGGGTATCTCCATGGAGTCAGTAGACTCATTGTGGGAGACCCAAACTAGCAAATCCATATCTATCATATCTCTTCTTGAATTCATTTATCGACGAAGAACTCACAACTGAGTCAAGCAATGCATTCCACTCATTCACCATCTCCCAGGAGAAAAAAAACCTCATTCTCACACCCTTGTTAACTGCACTTTTCCTTAATTTCCAGAGATGACCTCTTGTTTTTCCATCATTATCACACAGCTGAAACATTTCCCCTGCATCAATCTTATAAAAACCTTTTAGTAATTTAAATGTCTCTATCATATCCCCTCTTCTCTGCCTATCAATCAACCTCTGCAATCCACAAGCTCTCAATCTATCAATGTAGGGAGCATTTTTTTTACATCACTCACCAACTTAGTCACTCTCCTCTGATCCCTCTCCACAACCTCCTCATTTCCAAGGAATCCAGGTGACTAGACCTGAGGGCAGTAATCCAAATGTGGAAGCATCAATGCTTTATAAAGCGGGATAATAACCTCTTTATCTCTGGATGTCAGTGTGTTCCTCAATAATCAAGTAATCCTATGTGCAATCTTGGACACCTTAGAAATGTGTCCCTTGAACTTTATCTCCCTATCTACCAACACCCCTAAGTCCCTAGCCTCATCAATCTCTTGGAGTACCGTTCCACCAATGTAGTACACAACTGGTAATCTTTTAATCCCAAAATGCATAACTTTACCCTTTTCCACATTGAACTGACATCCATTACCTTTTGCCCATTTTGCAGCTTATTTAAATCATCCTGCAAACTCTCAATGATTTTTTATTGCACTACCCAACTTTGCATCATCAGCAAACAACTGAATATCTCCCTTTAAGCCATTTCCTATATCATTTATGTACAAATTAAACAACAATGGCCCAAGCACAGGGCCCTGAGGCACACACACACCACTGGTCACCTGCCTCATCCTGGATTCTGCTCCTCCATACACCACCTTCTGGTATCTCTCCCTGAGCCATTCTCCTATCTATATCACCAGTTCAGTATCCATCTCCCATATGCTCCAATTTGCACAACAGTATTCCATGGGGTATCCTGTCAAAAGCCTTAGCAAAATCCAAAAGTATCACTGAGAAGCCATTTCCTTTGTCCAACTCAGACGTCATTCTATTATTAAAAGCTAACAAATTGCTAAGGCAGGATCGTCAACAAAACCACGTTGGCCCCTATAGAGTATCATATCCTAATCCACCCATTCTTGAATTTTGTCTTTAACCAACCTTTCCAATACTTTTACCACCACTCCCGAGATGATGATTGGTCTGTAAATAACTACTGCAGTTTTAGAGCCATCTTTATGAAGAGGAACTACTTTGCCTTCCTTCCACTCTCTAGAGACCACACCAGAGTTCAAACTTAAGTTAAATAACCAAGTAAGAGGCGGTGACAATTCCTTTGCACATTCACGCAAAGGAATTGTCAACGCTAATTGCCAAAGCGATTTTTTGACTTCAATTCTCACATTAGTTATTGCTACAGGTACAGAAATATCCTCACTTGGGTGATAGACTTTTGAAAAGTGATCACTCAGTAACTCTACTATTACATCTGAATTTGTCACCTCAATACCATCAGCACAGACTAAAGTTATCCTTCCGAAGTCATTCTTCCTTTAACTTGCTACATACCGGAAGAACTCTTTGGGATTACCCTTGATCTCCCTAAGATCTTCTCATAATCTGATTTAGCTTTTCTTACTATGCTGGAAACCTTCCTAGCTTGAGCCTTGTACTGCTCATGAGTGTACTGATCACCTTTCTCCTTGTAAATTCTCCATAACATTTTCTTTTTTTGCAGATCAAGCTTGATACTACTACTCATCCATCTAACGCCTACTTTGTTTGTCTTCCTGACCATGGGGATGATCTGAGGAAGGCAATACCAGGAGGATATTGCCTTCCTCAGATACCCGCTGCTTTTATCCCATGCACTGCTAACATCTTTCCCCTGCAATATGTTCTGCCATGGGACTGCTGCAAGCTCACTCCGAAGCTTGTTATAACTGCCTAACCTGTAGTTCCATATATACCCCTTCTTAAGAGAGAGAAATCCACAAATTTTGCAACCTCCCAAGTATACCACATGATCACTCTCACCAATTGGGGGTAACGAGGACATCTTACTTATGCATATATCCTCTGAACCAATGATCAGGTCCAACACTCTCACAACACGTGTCCCTTCAGTTATGTGCTGTTTCAAGTAATTATCTCATAGAAGATGTATGAATTCCATTTCCTTTTTGCCATGTGATATTTCCTCCTTCCCATTGATATCACCATAATTAAAATCCCCCAAAATAATCACTAACCCTGCATCCGTTGCACTAATTTGCTGATGCACGAATTCAATATCACCATCTGTACCCCCCCCCCTGGCCTATAGCAGCAACCAACTGTATATTTGGTTGCGTTGATCACTATTTCACACCAGACCGCCTCAAATGAACTATCATTCATATGTCTATCCTCTTGATATACTACTTTCTTTGGCTGTAACTCATCAGCTATCATCAACAGTACTCCCCCCCCCCCATTCTATCTCCTCTACCCTCCCTGAAAATACTGTACCCATCACATTCAATTCCAGTGACCACATCTTCTGCTGACAGTCAAGTTTCACTAATGCCTACAACTTTTGGTGAGATTGCACTGGCTAATGCCAAAAATTCTTCCCTCTTATTTCGAATGATTCTTGCATTAGTATACAAAAATTGCAGATTCCCTTTAGTTCTTGTACCAGCTTTAGAACTGATATACATGTCACTAATTTCAGTAGTCCCATGCCGATTTTTATTCACTCCATTCTGCAATTTATTCCACGAATAAGGATCAACAAATATACAATCACTGCTTATGTTTCTCCCTCTTACACTCAACCTTTTCAATTTTAGTTTCCCTGCCCAATTTCTTCAACTTGTTCAGAAAACAGTAACTTCTTCAATCGCTTATGACCTTCCACGTTCAGATGCAACCTATCTCTTGCATACAGTTGTCTTTTGCCTTTAAACACACTCCAGACATCAACAAATTCCAGCCAACCTCTTTTTTTTTGTGCACATTCTTGCAATCATATCATTCATCATCATCGCTCGTCTACTTAACTCATAATTGTCAAAATGAGGCAGAAACACACACACTATCCTTCCATTGATACTTTTCTTCTTCACGATATCTAACAATGTTCTTAAATCTTTTGCTACCCGATTTATATTACCACTCAGGTCATTTGTACCCACTATAACTATCATCTTTTCTGCATCATGCCCTCTCTTTATTGCTAAAGCCACTCTCTCTATTGTTCCACCAACCAAGCACTCCTCAGGCATACTGCTCTCCATACCCTTAATCATAGAATCACCATATATTTTCCACTCATAACTTTATTCAAGTCCAAACAATCCCTCACTCTCACAACATCTCGTTTATTCTTGACCTCTTGTGCTTTCATTCTGTTGACTCCCAATAACTCCCACACTATTTATTACTTCATCAATCACCAAAGACTCTCCCATACTAACCCATTTAACTCAGTTTTAATTTCTAGAACCTCCTTACTGAGCACTTCCAATTACTCTTGCAGAAGATGATCGCTTTTCATTTTCCTGAACTCCTGCCGAAGTTCTTCCGGTACAGTCCCGATGTCTGCTTCCATTCCTAATCGCTCCAGCCCATCCCGACACCTCTCACATACGTCGACGTTTTAATTCTTCTCATTTAGCCAAACAGTCCACAGATCCTTCACATTCCTCAGCGCATACATATAGCAGTTTCTGCAACACATCCACTGCGAAAAATCCAACGCAGAGCCAGACATTCGCATAGAAGTCCTCCGAGTCACTGACGTACGTCTCTTGTTGGATGCCATCTTTAGTCGCTGAAGTAGTGAAACAAACAGCAGCAAAAACACAATATATACAACAGAGTTTCAAACAATAACACCATTGAAGGACACCTGTATCCAACCGAAGCACAATTTGAGACAAAAAGCCACACTATACTTTAATTTAAAAACGCTTTCCAGCACAACTCAACACGACTGCCACATTCACTAGCGACACTGATGTTATACTGAAGTCATGACAGATAGCAGGTTAATTTGGAAGAAAATTGTCAATAGGAAGTCAGTAACAATGTAACTTTTTCATGCAGTAATACTATACTATCCTGTCTCCTCCCCCCACCCATGAGGGTTTATATCAGGAATTCGATGATTTTTTTGATATAGCATACGATGATGATACAACGGCCATGAGTCTCCTTTTACAGGGATGATCAGCACCATCTCAATCCCCCCATTTTTTATCTGGTCTCAGGACTGGCAGATAGGTGATGAATCAGGCCTATGGCTGGGTCTTAAGTATTCCTGACTGTGAACCATGTTTGTTCATGGGGTTAGTTTGTTACGGCTCATTTTGAACACAAAAAAAAGAAATTCATAGTGAAGAATTTATGGAGACACAACACACATGATAGAATAATTACTTTACTTATCATTAAGAAAGTAACATTCAACATTTATTGCGTGATGATTTGCCCACCAGGAGGGGGGGGTACAAAATTCAATGTACCTGTAACCTACCTTACATAGGGAAAACAGGAAGCACCATCTCAATTAGAAAAGATGAACACTATTAATTACCTCCACTATGGTAAAACAGGCCTATCAGACCTCGCACTCCAAACATGCCACAGAATTGACTGGAAAGACACCAAGTCCCTACACTGCACCAAAAAGTGGTTTGAAAGAAAATTCAAAGCTGCCTGTGAAATGATGAAACAATCCAAATCTGAACAAGAAGGATGGATGAATTATTCCAAGAATTTGGGCACCCATCTTGAACCCATATAGTATCCAGAACAGACAAAAATCTTAATATAAGAGGACTTTAGAAATCGTCTTTTGGATTGTATCCTGTACATAACGTATGTTTTCCTGATGATGACCTCAATACAGAGGTCAAAACGTCAAATATTACTTTCTTAATGATAAGTAAAGCAATTATTCTAATACGTGTGTTGTTGCTCCATAAATTCTTCACTATGAATGATGACTGCCATGTAACCTTAAAAGAAAGAAATGGAAAAAGAAATGATGTTCACAACTATAGACCTATTTTTTCTTCTAATTTTTTTGCAACTAATTTGCCTCTCATCTCTAAACTTCTTGAAAAAGTAATACACACAAGACTGCAAAAGTACTTACAGAAATATAACCTTATACAAAAGCAATACAATTTCCAGAACAAAAAGCACAACCAAGTTATTAGAGAACTTTATAAATGAGCTTAATAAAGCTCTTGATAACAAATTTGTTATCCTCACACTTCTTGACCTGACCAAAGCCTTTGACTCACTTGACCATGAAATACTGCTCACCAAACTGTACTCAGTCAGAATAAGTGGGATGCTGCATACCTGGTTTAGAAATTATCTCACAGACCAAAGGCAAGTAACAAAAATAGGTATACATCACATCCAGGGAATACAGATACAGCACGGTGTCCCACAAGAGCAATATTATCTGTAACACACTGTTCAACATATCCATAAATGACATTATGCAGAAGATATAGCACTACTGATGGTCCACACAGATATTGGCACTGCTCTCTCCAAAGCACCACATAACCTAAACCAAATAACCACCTACTTCTATCACAATTCAGTTATAGTTAACAACACTAAAACACAAACGCTAATAATAAAGAACCCAAGAATCATGCAGCCTACATCTCTAATAATATATATATATTATATTATAATGATACATATGATCATTGCATCAACCATGGAAGCTGCTAGTGTTCCAAAATCACACCTGTTTTTTTTTTTTTTTTTTTTTTTTACTGTGGATGAGCTAATGGTTAGATACTCCAGAAACTCTGATCTAGATACCAAACATGGAATTTTCAAACTATCTCATACATCTAATAATCAGGGTAGTACTTCACATTGGACAATGAAATTCATCTCTCATCTCAGAAATACAGCAAAATTTGAACCTTAAGGTAACCAGGCCAGCAGTTTGCTGATGATGAAAATTATGTTAACTCTTTTCATGAAGATTTAAATAGATTTGAAATTTAGATACTGAATGAGCATTTGCAGTTTTGATGCTAATAGTAGATACAAGAATAGGGCTGTGGATCATTGGCAGAGCTGTGCCGCAGGAGATGGATGAGATTTGAGATATGGGAGTGACAGTTAGTAGTGGCCAAAAGTTCCAATAGTGTGTTGCAAAAGCTAAAGTGCATTGCTGCTATGTTAAGGGGCACATTGACAAGTGGAGATGAGGAAGCGGTTGTGTCACTGTATAAAGCATTCGTCAGAGCACACAAATTATCGTGCTCAAATTTTCGGTGTGATGTGGAAGCTGCAGAGAGTTACTAGAGACAATATCAGGACTCTGGAATGCTGGTTATAGGAGGAGAGGCAGAAAAATATATAAATTGCAGAGTTAAGTTAACATCAGGCCTCTGGAATGCTGATTACAGGAGGAGAGGCAGAAAAATATATAAATTGCAGAGTTTAGAGGATAGGGAGAATCAAGGTAATATGATGGAAAAGTTCAAGTTAGTGAGGGGATTTCACCAGAGAAGATATTATACACAGTTCTGAAGGTGAGATAAAAAGAAAAATTAAGCTCTCTCATACTCTACAGAGGTATGTTATAATAATAATAATTAAAGTGTTAATAAACTTATTTAAAAGTCCAATCAACTACAATAATCTTATTTTCATAAATGAGATTTTATTTTTTACCTGTCTTAATTGGTAAATTCCACCTGTTAAAATGTCGGGTTTGGGAATAACTTCAACGGGAGCATATTCTCCTTGTTCATTAAGCTCATGAATTTCTACTCTTAACTCTATTTTTCTGGTTAGTTCAACCCATCTACAGAGAGAGAGAGAGAGAGAGAGAGAGAAAATATACTGTTAAAAGAAAATTCAATCAATTAAGAATGAGAATGATGTTTATGAAATATAAATCACAGAAATAACAGTTTAACAAAAATGAAATATATATTTATAAACTGAACAGTCTGGAAAGTGAAATCATTCTTCTACAAAGGGAAAACTGCTCCTGATAATAATTTACTCTCACATAAACAGACTTGATCAGGATTCCATTCAATTTTAAGACCACATGTATGTCATTACAGTTAGTTCCAACTCAATTTTGTTATAAGATAATTTATATTGATATGATGTAAGCAATAAGAATAAATCCTGTAATACCATTTTATTTCCTAGAGGGATGTAGATAGTGTTATTTTAGCTCTGACCTGGTTATTAAAAACCATTACTAATGGTTTTTAATAACCTTAGTAATGCTCCAGCATGCTAAATAAAAGCCAATGTTTCCAAATCCTAACTAGTATCTGTTTGTATATACTCATGTCTGTTCTATAGTCAATCTGCTAAACTTGAGAAATAAATCTCAAGTTTCTTCTAGAAGAAAAATACCCACTCATCTACACCAAAAATCAACTGATTTTAAAATTAGTGAAAAATAGATAAATAAATATTAAAAGAAAGGAAAAGAAAAAAAAAACCCTTGTTCCTCTGAAAACATATCTTTTGTCAGTGACTAGAAATGAACCTATAATGGTATTTCTTCTGAAGAACCAATGCAGTCCTTTCATGGATGTGATCTACTCTTTTACTTAAAAAAGTACTAAATTTCAGGTCAGTTAGAAAGTTACCCACTTTTTAATTTTAGAAAAATGAAGATGCTGAGAAAGTATAAACTTCATATGTGATACCTTACAGAAAGTACCTCAAGCATAAAAATCACTCCATACACTCTGTTAAAAAAATAATTTAAAAAAAAGTTGTAAGCTGAAATGAATATGGCAGTAATGCTTCTGTAACACACGACCTATTTCAAACTGAAAAACTGTGACTTCTATATAACACTGTTGCAATATCAACTTCCTCAGAATTTAATCATTAAAATGTTACAGATGCAATTTGGATAGGAGTCACAGCAGTACAGGCTACAGGAGATGGATTATTTCAACCATCACTTCACCAATGCAGAATGACAGAGGTCAAAAAAAAAAAAAAAAAAAAAAAAAAAACATTAAAATAGTTCTACTATTACAAAGATCTGCAATGTATTAAATTATGCTTGAAAAACCTGAACTTAGCAAATTTCAGTGAGAGAGAGAGAGAGTGTGTGTGTGTGTGTGTGTTGGATCATTGTTGTTCCCTTTGTAGAGTGATTATATTGGAAAGAATCTTAGAGGAGATGTTCAATTGTTGGCTAATGATAAGTTTACAAATGAAATGCGACATTTAAAAATGAAGATTTGCTAGCAATTTAAATTGCATATAATAAAGTCAATGCAAAGAGAGAGAGAGTCATGCCACTTTTGAAGTTCCTTTGAGGTAACAAAATGAGGGAACAAACTTTTAGTAATTACTTCATTCCTCAGAAAAGATTCTTCAACAGGACGTTATCATTTGCTGCGGTTTTCATTGCTGATTACAAAAGCAGTGGATATTTGCTGGCCTGGCTGGCCGAGTGGTTAGCATATCCGCTCTCCAGCCAAAAGGCTGCGGGTTCAAATCCCAGCATGGGCATGGATGTTTGTGATTGTCTGTGGGAAAACTAGTGGTGGTGGTCGGTGATAGATGGCGTTGAGGTAGTTGCAGTCAGTTGGTGGATAATTAGTGAATGAGTGGTGGAGACAGTTGTAGAGCAGGTGCCCTCCCTCGATGAGTCTTTGGACTCTCTGGAGGTGTCAAATAATAATAATAATATCTACCTCATCTACCATATCCTAAGATGGGTTGAGTTCCCCTCTACTGAGGAGGCTTACAGCTAATTATTGCAACCAGGTCACCATTCCTTGCTGCATCTCCTAAGGGCAGTATTTCTGACTATAGTCCGTATGTGTTCACGAGGCTGGTTTGCCTGTTCTGGAGGAGAAAAAAATCCCAACCTCCATATGAGAGCAGATAGCTCACCTTTCATCAAAAGAGACCAGATAATGGTTCCTCATGTCACTGCCGGGAATTGAACCCAGGTCTTTCTGACCAAAGGACTTGGTCTATACTGATTGAGCTACGGAGGCACAAAAAATTACCAGCAAAGATTACCAGCAGTATATCCATCTTTCTCACAACTGTAACAAAAAAAAAAAAAAAAAAAAAAAAAAAAAAATCCAAACACAACAATTGTTCCACAGATAGCATACCAAATATTTTTATAATTAATTATTATAAGCATATTTTTTGTATTACAAAAAATACAAAGTACAGGGAAACAGAAATAACAGTTCACGCCCTTGAACAGAAACATACCCCGCAAATCGACGACAAGGCCATAATAATAGAGAGAGACAAGACAACGAAACAATGCTTTCGGAATCCACTGACTCTACATGATCTCTGAATGTTGGAAGCTCCATAACATAAAAATTAGGTCACAACTCTGACCAATAGGAGATACCAGCACTTCAAAGGCAGAAACACCAAGCCGACATAACATAGCATCCACTTCCCCCATAAGTTCTGAGGACGACACATGGTCGAAACGGCTCGCATCCTGTTAACTCTCTCCATGCCCCCCCTTTCCCATAAACCCTTCCCCTTCCTCAAAAAAAAAAAAAACAATTTCTATTTTCAGCCCCCTCTTGCATCTCTCCCCCCTCCAGAAAAAATCACCCTTAAAAATAATAATATATGTATACATTATATAAAAAAACCCAGGTGTTTCAAATTAATTCTCCCACACTGCCTCAACCCCCTTCCTTTTTAACACCCTAACAGCAGAAGTATGCACATCGCAGAAAGAAGACAGCCAACAAGCATCCAAAAAAGGTATGTGCGAATTTTCTTCCTCTATTATTCTGCATACATTTGTCTCTAAAATACACCTGTAATACCCTAAAAATTCTTGAGTAAAAAGCCAATGACATTAAAAAAGGGGCACTCCTAAATGGAAGCAGGCAAAATAGCTGTAAAAATAACATACAATCATTCTGATTTAAATTAGTGCAGTGTATTAAGACACTGCCCACAAAATGTTATTACTAAACCTACAGTACATTTGCATGGGTGGGCAAGGATTTTTTTTTTCTCCATTTTTGTCAATTTTATACATATACTATATTATTTTAATGGCTAATATAGCCTAGTTTCATTTTTTTTTTTTTTTCGTAATTTTTAAAAATTCTATTTTTACATGATCCAGAAACTCTGCTCTAGAGACCAAACATGGAACTTTTTCAGCCACTTCAGACCACCAATAAGCAGGGAGGTGGTCTCACATCAGACGATGAAATTCATCTTCTACCTAAGTGTTGCTTATGTGGTTTGCACATTTTCTAACAAAGTGGTGCTCATATACTGCAGACAAGAAGCAAAACTATCTTGACACAGAAATAGGAATAATTCATTAAATGGAAGGATTATCGAGAGAATAAAGAGTTCTCTGCCTATTTTGTTATTATTGGATATTTTTTAAAGAAAAATAACTTTAGTAAGGAAAAATTAACTTAAGTTAAAAAGAATTGCTTTGCATTTTTTAATTCAATAAATTTAAGAAGGTGAAAAAAAAAACAGCTCGAATGATGCTAAGAGACTTACTTCAGTTCTTATCTTAACTGAATTTTTTTTTTCTTTTCCTCTCTAGTGTGAGCTAGAGACAATTATTATTTAAGAATGATAATATTTGTGCTGAGGAGAACTTGAGTTATTTTGACAGAAGTCTGTTTGTTTGTCAAATTTTAAACTTCTGAAGATAAATTTGTGTGTGAGTGAGTGAATTAGTGTATCTCTAATTGTTTTAAATTAAATTATATAAATAAACGTGTGTATTTTTTCCCTGCATAATTACACAGTCACAATAAGTGAATGAGATTTGTTTATGATTTAAATTTAAGGATATATATAATATAAACTTAAAAAAAAAATATATATATATATGTGTGTGTGTGTGTGTGTGTGTGTGTGTGTATATGTATTCAAGATACCAAGCAATTTTATATGAACTTGGTTTTTAATCCTATTTCCCAAGAATGCAAACAGACAAGAAAGTCAAGTTTGCGCCTGCAAGCCTAAGGCAACTGATCCCTAAGGTAGTGCCAGTTGAGGCAACTCGTGGTAAAGGTGGATAAAGCTCTGATCACTATTCTTAGTATTTTTCCTCTAATGTAAAGCACATCCACTTGAGGAGATGTATGATGCCAAACATTAAAGGCAATGGTCACTACCCATACCGGTTTCGACCTTTGTTGGAGTCTCGTCAGTGGGAGCCAGACCAGAAAATGCTAATAAGAGTGAAGTAATGTAGAGCTCATTATGTTTTGGCAACTTGTTTTACCAAAACAAGTTGCCAAAAGCTGTTTTAACCTTATAAATAAAATCTCAGGATGAGAGATAGATGTAGAAAATTTTAACTCGTGTATATATTATGTATTCATGATACCAAGCAATTTTATATGAACTTGGTTTTTAATCCTATTTCCCAAGAAAGCAAACAGACAAGAAAGTCAAGTTTTCACCTACAAGTTAAAATTTTCTACATCTATCTCTCATCCTGAGATTTTATTTATAAGGTTAAAATACCTTTTGGCAACTTGTTTTGGTAAAATACATAACGAGCTCTGCATTACTTCACTCTTATTAGCATTTTCTGGTCTGGCTCCCACTGACGAGACCTCAACAAAGGTCGAAACCGGTATGGGTAGTGACCATTGCCTTTAATGTTTGGCATCATACATCTCCTCAAGTGGATGTGCTTTACATTAGACGAAAAATACTAAAAATAGTGATCAGAGCTTTATCCACCTTTACCACGAGTTGCCATAAGGCACTACCTTAGGGATCAGCTGCCTTAGACTTGCAGTACTTGCAGGTGCAAACTTGACTTTCTTGTCTGTTTGCATTCTTGGGAAATAGGATTAAAAACCAAGTTCATATAAAATTGCTTGGTATCTTGAATACATAATATATACCCAAGTTAAAATTTTCTACAGATATATATATATATATATATATATATATATATATACACATATAGTATTCAACACAAAATACGAGGCTAATCTTCTTGAATGGCAGTCAGTCTCAAGTAGAGTAATGTGGGCAAATATGAGAATGGGGAACTGGACAATGAGACTTATTTGTGCCTATGGTCCCACAGAAGGTTCTACTAAGGTAGAAGTGGAGGAATTTTTTGAGGCTTTAGAAAAAGCAACTGACACAATGAAAAAGGAAAAGTTGGTCCTTGTTGGGGATCTAAATAGTAGAGTAGGAAATGATTGTGAGACATACAAAAATATTTTGGGAAAATTTGGAGAAAAGAGCAAAGCTAATAATAATGGCAAATATCTGTTGGATTTCTGCTCAGGACATGGACTGGTTATTACTAACACCATGTTCCAACATAAAAATGTGCACAAATTCACATGGAGAGAAGAGGCTAGGAATAAGAAAAGTCTCATTGACTATGTTATTGTTGATAGTGATGTTTTCTCCCTGGTGCAGGACACCAGAGTGTACAGAGGATTTGAAATTGGAAGTGATCACTATTTAGTCTTGAGCAAGTTAAAATTGAATTTCATACTGAAAAGAATAACATGTAAGAAAGTTTTAAAGCGAATAAAAGTTGAGCAGCTCTCAGATGTGAACTGTAGACTAAAATACAGAAATATTATTGAAAAGAAAATGAAAGAGTTTGAGAACAGGAATCAAACCTTGGAGATTCAGTGGCAAACTCTGAAGGAAACATTGATTGATTCTGCCAGAGAGGCATGTGGTGAGGTTGTGTGCAAAGATAAAAAAATCAGAACTCCCTGGTGGACACAGGAAGTTAAAGAGGCAGTGAAGGAAAAGAAGAAAGCATATCAAAAGTTCCTGGCAAATAAGTCAGCTTTTACTCTTACAGAATACAGAGACAAATGTAAGAAAGCTAAACAGTGTGTAAAACAAGCTAAACAAAAGTCATGGGAGGACTTTGGCAAGAATATAGAAAATAAATATCAAGAAGGTGGCAAAATATTCTGGAGGTTGTTGAAGAAGCTTAGGAATGGAGGAAAGAGTGCTGTAAAAGGAATTAGAGATGATAAAGGTGAAATGAAAACAGGAGAAAAAGATATCCTTGAAGTATGGAGTAATTACTTTGAAAAACTGCTAAATGAAACAAGCAGTGATGAGAGCACAGTGATAAAAAACACTGACCAGGCATGCAGTCAGGAATACATATCCATACTTGAAGTAGAAAAAGCCATCAAAGGCTTGAAATGTGGAAAGGCAGCAGGAGTAGATGATATTCGACCAGAAATGCTGAAGTATGGTGGTATAAGAGTCCTACAGTGGCTGCACTGCATAGTTCAGAAAGCCTGGACAGAGGGACGAATTCCCGATGATTGGAGTAGAGCTCTCATAGTACCCATATATAAAAAGGGAAATAAAACTGAATGTGAGAATTACAGAGGTATTTCCCTACTGAGTGTTCCTGGCAAGATCTATGCAAGTATACTTGAGAAACGGTTGAGAAGAATTGTGGAAGAAAAGCTTGGTGAAGAACAAGCTGGATTCAGACCAAATAGAGGCTGTCAGGATCAGATCTTCACTTTACGACAAATAGTCGAGAAAGCATGGGAATATAACAAAGATCTGTATTTAAGTTTTGTCGATTTGGAAAAGGCATATGACAAGGTGCCAAGAGAGAAGCTATTCAATACGCTGCAGTTATATGGTGTCAATGGGGCATTATATCAAGCAATACTTAGTCTTTATTTGAGTTGTGAGTCAGCAGTTAGAATTGAAGGAAGTACAGGAAGATGGTTTAATGTTAAATCTGGTGTGAGACAAGGATGTACATTATCCCCTCTGTTATTCATTATCTATATGGATCACATTATGAAGGAATGTGGTATTAAACCTGATATCAAAATTGGAGATGTTAATGTCAGCTCTTTGCTTTATGCGGATGATGTTATACTTCTAAATAAATCCGCTACAAGTCTGCAAGATTCTCTGACTAAATTGAATAGCTGTTGTAATAGATATGGTATGAAGGTCAGCAATAAAAAGACAAAGACAATGAAAATAGGCAGAATTATTGAAAATGTCAACTGTGTTGTGAATGGAGAACCTGTGGAACAAGTAAAACATTTCAGCTACTTAGGCACAATTTTTACTGAAGATGGTAAACTAAATATAGAAATAGACAACAGAATCAGCAAAGCTGGTATCGTGGGAAGTCAATTGAATAAATTCATATGGAATAAGAAAGAAATTAGTCGGAACACTAAATTAGCTGTATACAAGACTGTGTTCAAACCAATTTTAACTTATGGATCTGAGAGCTGGGTCAGAAGTAAAACACTTGACCAAAGACTAGAGACCGCAGATATGAGAGTCCTGAGAAAGATTAGAGGCGTGAACAGATGGCATCAATGGCAATATCATATTAAAAATGAGGATATTAGGAAAGAACTTGACATTGTCAGCATCCAGGAATGCGTTAGCAGAGCTAATCTCAGGTGGTATGGTCACTTGAATAGAATGGGAGAGGAAAGATTAGCAAAACAAGTGTTCTCTGCCAAGTTGGCAGGAAAACGACCCAGAGGAAGACCAAGATATAGGTGGATTGATACGGTACAAAGTGCCTTAGACAATAGAAATATAAGATCTGATAATGTTGAAGTCTTGACAAGTAACAGACTGATTTGGAGGAAAATTGTAGATAGGAAGTTAGTAATGATGTAATTTTTTCATGTAGTACTGTCATATCCTGTACACCCCTTGAGGGTACATGGCAGGAATTTGATGATGATGATGATGATGATGATGAAAAAAAAAAAATATATATATATATATATATATATATAATTTTTTTTGTTTTGTTTTTCTCAAGTAAATAATTATAGATACCAGAAAAGAAAAATAATACTTGTAGCCCTGAACCTTAGCTACATTAAAAATTTTGGCATAACGTTTCAAATTGTTATTTATTTATTTATTTTTTAAAGGCAAAGTGAAGACCTAATTCTGGGGGAAACTTAATGCAGAGGGATTTTATGCTGTTTGTATGAACTGTGGATTTCGATGGTTAATAATAGCAATAGTAACATTTATTGTTGATCTTTTAACAAAGTGATAAATAAACCATCATGATATTGCTGATTTTGCAAAGGATTTTCACAAAACACTCCAACTTGCTGCCAAAATTCAGATAGGCTGATGGATAATAAACTGATAGGAATGAATGAGCAAGGTTAGTGAACGAAAGTGCCAGTAAGATGTCTTAAGGAGTTGCCTTGGTATGCTCCTTGGAAAACTATTGCTTAATGTTGATATCTTCTTCAGAAAGGAGAGAGAGCTGTTTGGTTATAATGAAAAGTTAGGAGGGATGATAAGGAAAGACCATGTGCTATTTTCAGCACTTAAAGAGAGAGAAAAATGTTACCTTCTTACAATGGGAATCTTTCTGAATTGAAGAGAGTGCTGACTATGTATTACACTGGTGAGAATGCATCCCAGTAGTTGGAGCTAATAAGAGTTCTAGATGTGACATTCAACAGAGAATTTTACAATATCTTGAGACAATGCAAAAGAATTTTCACAATTTCAAGAAGGGCATAATGAGTAGAGATGAAATTAATGATCACCTTTATAAGGCCTTGATCCTGAATCTGAGATTTGCTTATATTTGTAAATCAGGTAATTTGGTTCTGGAAAGATGTAGAGAAGAATAATTAAGGTGAGATTGGGGCAATGGAATGTTGATAATGGAATGGAATCCAAACAAGTGGGAAACAGGAATATGATAGAGCAAAATTTATGACTTAGTGAAAGGATCTTTATAAGACAGATACATGAGAATGCCTTAATATATGGTAAGAGAGAGAAAGTGGAATAATTATTCAAAAAAGAACGTATGCTCCTGTTTTTATCCATATCTTATGCTAGTGTAAGAAAACAAAAGTTCTCAGGTGATGAAACTTCATACTATGCTATTGTATTATAGAGAACACTGGCTTCACATTGAATTGCTTGTTGTACGCCTACAATGCATGGAAAAACGTACTTCTGAATATGATGCTACACATTTTGGTCAGCATCACTACTGAGACTAGTTTCAAACTTTACCAAGGTCTCATCAGTGGGAATTAGATAAATATACACAGTGACAAAGAGTATCTCCATGGCAGATTTCTCATCTACAAGTAGCCAAACAGCATATTACCATATGATTACAATACTTTAGACTTGAAATAGCTATGAGGTTTTTCTGCTTCACTGGCTCTTTACACCATGGAAAACAGTTAATCTCACTCTGTTGTGAGATTAACTGCTATTAAAATAAGACCAGGCCTTATATTAATTTTTGCTCAAAAAGATGTATTAGGGCTTATTTTCAGGGGATGTCTTATTTTTTCATGTACAACAATCTACATTTATTCATTTATTCGTGTACAAAAATCTACATTTATTCATGTAAAAAAATGTATCTTTATTCAAATACAGTCATGTCATCTTCTTCTGAAACATCATCATAACTCTCCAAACCCTGAATTCCAGCCCTGAATTTCTTGCGACTCCATTTCCTGTAGAACCATTGGCCCCAATCTCTCATGTCCAGCAATAGAGCTCTCCTTAAATGAGCACTTCTTGTCCATGTAGCCTGTTCATAGTGCATTGGCAACACAGCTATCAGTGATTTTATCTCATGAATTCTTCACCCAAGTCACGACCTCTTGCAGGCTAGGATTCACAATATTCCCACACTGATTTCTCTCCATTCTATTTTCAATGTAGTCATTGATTTCCATGCACAAATGGTCCTTGAATGGCTTGATTATTGCAATATCAAGAGTCTGGAGATAGGCAGCCATTCCTGAGGGAACCATTATTTGATTTATTCTTCTCTCTACAAGAAAGTTCATGTCTTTAGCATGGTGAGTGCTGGCTGAATCCCAGACTAGCAGACCATTTGGCCACATTGCAAAACAAGTGGCAACATTAAATCGACCCACTTCCTTATAACTGCTTGTGTGCACCAGGCTTTTTCGGTTCCAAGAACATAAATGCCTGAAACACGTTCAATCTTATATTTTTTGTCCTTAGTAATGATTAGAGGTGGGGCTTTCTTTCCATCCAGATGAAGTGCCAAAATACAGGTAAGACGTGCACTTTCGTAACCAGTGGAGGGAATGTAGATTGACGAGGCACCCCTCTGATCAATTGTCGTTTGAGATCCTTGGCCCATAAACACTGCTGTTTCATCCATAGCAATCATGTTGGAGAGTTGGTATTTAGAAAAGTCGATGCCATCAACAAAGGACTTGAATGCAAGTGCATGTTTAATAACTTTAGTTCTTATTTTTCTTATTTAGTTCAATCTTCCAGCTTGAACAGTGTTGTCGATCTTCTTAGAGACAGTTCATATTGCTGAAGGAAGCCATCCAGCCAGTGTTGTGATGCTTTGAATTCTTCTGGGGATATTTCTAACTGTGGTGCCATTGCAAAGGCAAATGCTTGAATATCAGCCCTGTACATAACCAAAGCCTTTGCTCTCCTGTCAGCATTCCATTCACAGGTGATGTCTTCCAGCTAAGGAAATAATGGTTGCTGACCTAATCCACACTTGTGCTTCTTAGCATTTCCCTCATCCACCTGTTGACTGAGGTTATCATACTCTGCTCACCAGTTTCGGACCATCCGGAGATCTAACTTCTTCTCTTTGCAGAAAGTCGTAAGATTCTTGTCCCGGGCGTTCTCCACGATTCCTTTCTTGTACTCGACAGAACAGGTCTTTCTTTTTGCACTCATCTTGTCTGGGGATCAAAATATTATTCCCTTTAAATCTACCATTAAATCAAGTGTTAATTGAAGACTTACGAGACAGGAGTGGCAACAAAAATGATGACAGTTAAGAATAATGGTCCACACAAAAGCGACGAAAAATTGCAATCACCAAAATTCAGAAAACGTTTCTTTATTTCACACAAGTGCATTAAGTATGTCCGTTACAACACACGACGTACTGAATTATGAAGATTCGTATTAGACACAACCACGGCCGTTCATTATCAAGTGTGCACGTTATTCGTGCGTTGTGTCTGTACTTCGATTGGTCATTCGGCAATAAGTCTCGAGTTTATCTGTTTATATACGCATTTACCTCTTGTCCAAAGGCGCCAGCTTGGGTATTTACAAATACTTAATTATAATTTATATTATCATTTATTTTAAGTATTAATGTCAATAATATTATTTATTTATATTTAATTATACATTAATATTATTATTTTATAATTCAATACGTCCGTCGTGTGTTGCAACGAATGTACTAAATGCATCCATCTGGCTGACGATTTAACTGGGGCTTATTTTTGGGATAGGGCTTATATTATGAGCATCCTGAAAAATCATGCTAGGGCTTATTTTCTGGTTAGGTCTTATTTTTGGGGAAATAGGGTATATAAATTATTTTGCACAATACTGACAGGGTTTTTTTGGGAGTTCAAATGGTTACATTTTAAATCAATTCACCCACTGAAGGTTGAAACTTGTAGCATAATTTAGTGCTGTTGATAGTCTAGAGTTAGATCATTTAGAAATCTGCTTGTTAGACATGGAACTGTTTTTCATGCTAATTCATATAATACTTCAACAAACAGAGTTGTAGTAGTTTTACACTAAGTGATGAAATTCATCTAATTACTTAAAACTGTAACACAAAATATGATAAGATTTAATTAATATCAAAATAATTTAAATGTGAAAAATTGATAAAGGAAAAAGTATTTGAATAGGGATTTACCTATCTGCTAAAGAACGTGACCGTTGTAAATGAGTCTCAACTTCCCAGCCTGGTTTAGAGGAACTAAAACCAGCACTCCTATGGCCCCAAACTTCAATGGATAATGCTCCTTCTCCACAGTGTTCTACAAATTCTTCAGTTACATTTACTGTTAATTCCTGAAACCAATTATTCATAAATATTATATATATATATATTAATTAGCTACCTTAGTGAAATAAATATTTTAACATAACAAATTTCCCCCATGTCAATAAAGATGAACATGGTTAAATATGAAATGAATTTACCTTATTATTATTACTATATTTCCATAAAAATCTTCTTAAAATATTATAAATTTTTATATTGTTATAGGAGAATTTTTATATTTTTAAATCATCAGAGATTCGTGGAAATTCCGTTTCATATTGATTATTTAATGACTATCCAAAAAACAACAAGACCAAATAAGTGCAATTACTGATCTTAATCAGTTATTTTGGTGGACTTACAACTAGTGTAGCAGATACAGGTTTCTCATAATACAAATACACTACAAGTAAGTGTGGAAGAAAAACAATTCAAAATTGTAATGCACAAAAGGATTAAGATCCTATCATGGAAAATCTAGGGTTGGATTTAAAGTGATCTAGGCTGCTAGGTATAAGGTGGTCTTAAAAGGATAGTTCCAAACTTTTTTGGTAAATTAATGCAGCTGTATTTTTACTTTATATTTTTCAAAACAAGGCCACACATGAAAAGTTGCAGAACCTATAGCATATCAGTAACATGTATAGGCAAACCATCAATCAAACTCACAAAAGGTTGGAAACCTATGGTGCATCTGTACCATGACTGTAGTACTGGTTAGATAATTCAAGAATTCTGCTCCAAAGACCAAATATGAACATGTGCCACCTAAATTTAGGGCAGAATAGTCTGAATTATTAAAATGACTAACTACATTTTGACTTTCATATCAAGATTACCATTAGGAATAAAGATAATCTACCACTGCACTATGGTAAAATGCAGTACTATTGAACTAGTTAATCTTCTTGCATTTGGGGACAGCAGTATTAAACAAAAAAAGCCTTGTTGTTAGCAATCAGCAACATTATGAGTAAATAATTACACTTAGAAATCTGTTGTTATTATTATTATCTTAAATTGTTATCTTCTCAACACTGAAATGCAATAACGAATAGGTGGTAGTCTATAGTTCTATTTATACTTTACATCAATATAAGCGTAAACTTACATTGGTGTAAACTGAAATTTCTAACAGACAGCGATTATTAGAAATGATCTAGAATCCTCTTAATAAATTCATCCAACAGGTGAATAACTGAAAGTCCTGTTTGAAAATTACTTTACACGAGCAGCTTTTATACAGAACTGTTATTAGAATATATTTTTGAATCACAAGAAGTGTGGAGCCTTAAAAAAGAGCTTGGTATACTTGATGGTATCTTAAGTTACAAGTTAATAATTAAGTGAGAGAGAGAGAGACTGCTTCAGCAAGTTACACCTATAGCTATAACTAAAGAAATCAGAGAAGAATGGCTTTCTGGCTAGGATGGTTGAAGTGACTGAATATGTGCTGACCAAAAATTTTAAGGCCTTCATTTTTTGAGAAAATTTTGATTCTGAAGGAATCAGCATCGAGAAACCATTATTTAGATTATTATTTTTTAATTTGATTACTACATATTTTGATTCAAGGTGATGTAACATGACTTCAGAATTCCTTTTTAACTATTCATGCCTAAAATGGTTCTAGTAAATTAGCACAGCATTTCAAAGGATTCTATCTCAGTGTGCTGATGACCACACTGAGTTAAACTATACAAAAGGCATTCACCATAATGGATTTAGTTTTGGTAGTCACTAATCATCTTTTCAAAAGCACAGCAGCTTGTCAAAAAAAGGGGAGAGAAGGACAGTCATAGGTAACCCAACCTGATATACAACGATAAAAACAGGGGAATCAGCTAAACTTTGCTGGTGGACAAAAATATGAATTTGCCAGAAAGTACAAAGGTGGAGACAAACTGAAATATCTTCAAAATCCTGGTGATCTGATTGGAAATACCCAAAATATATGGAATCAGATACCTTCTCTCATTGCAGGAAACATGAGGAGAATGGATTGAGTTTTTTTTCCTGAAATGCATGAAGTCAATCAATAATATTCTTACTAGGTTTATATAAGACTGCAGCAATTTATAATAATTGCTATTATTGTATGGGCACCTCCATGGAGTCCAAAGACTCATCGTGGAAGACCCAAAGTATTCATACAATCTATTATACCTCTCCTTGAACCCATTAACAGATAAAGCACTCACAACTGACTCTGGCAACTCATTCCACTCATTCACGACTATCCAAGCACAACATCTAGTCTTCACACCCCTATTAACCACACATTTATTCACATTCCAGGGATAACCCCTTTGTCTTCCCCCCCCCCCCCAAGCCAAGTGCTGAAACATTTCCCCAGCATCAGTCCTATAAAACCCCTTAAGCAAGTTAAATGTTTCTATCATATCCTCTCTTTACTTCCTATCAACCAATTTCTGCAATCCACACATCCTCAATCTATCTTCATAGATTGAGGATGTGTGGATTGCAGAAATTGGATTGCGGAACTCCACAGACCACTTGCCATCTTGGTTATTTGCCTCTGAATATTCTCCACCACTTCCTCATCCCCCAGGAGACCAGACCTAAGCACAATAATCCAGATGTGTACATGTCAAGGCCAAATAAAGGGGGATAACGACTTCCTTATCACCACTTGTTAATGTGTTCTTCAATAGCCAAGTAATCTTATGGGCAACCTTGGCAATATGTCCTCTAAACTTCACCTCTAAATCTCTAGCTTCATCTACCATATTTACTTGAATATAACTTGCCCTCACATATATCTCACATTCCTGATTTTACTTTTGGAAAAACAGAAATTAAAAGTTTGCATATGAAGTTTCACACACGGAAAAAAAAAAGCTTAAAACTTTAGGAAATAGATAGTGAATATTGTTATGGCAGTTTCAGATAATTTGGAATTTGGTTGAAGAGAATCAGCATTTCAGCTGAGCAATGGTTGGCTTGCCTTTGTCGTTGATGTCTTCATATAGACATTTTATAGCTGTGTTATCTCTACCAGCACACCATTCCTGCGCGTTTCGTGACTCCGCTCTCACTTCTCATTAGACGTACATTAAGGATTGTGCATAACATATCTCAAGACTTATGAATTACCAGTGATTTTTGCTTGAAATATAGAGAAACATTCAAGTTACAGCTGGTTTCAAACTTTAAGAGAAATCAAAGTTATGATAAACTCAAAGATCATATGATCCCAAAATGATAAAAGGACAAGCAATAATGAAATTGTTTGTTCCAATTTAATTATATAGAAGCACTGCCACCAAGGATTCAAATATATCGTGTGATGAAGGTGATCCACCAAGTGCATAAATAACATTGATAATTAAAATTTAAATGCATTAATTTTATAAATAATTTGAGCAATTATAAATTACAATACTGAGAATTTAATTATAAACGTCAATTTAGTTTTTTTCCTGAAAATCCCTGCATATATCTTGCACCACGATTTTTTAACTTTAATTTTGGAGAAAAAAGTATGAGTTATATTCAAGTAAACATAAATAGTATTTCCCAGAGTACAGTGCCATCAATGTGATACACAGCTTATAATTCTTTATCCCAAAATGCATAAGTTTACATTTCTCCACAAACTGACACCCATTATCTTTTGCCCATACCGACAGCCTATTTAAATCATCCTGCAAGCTCTCCACATTGCCTTGATTAACTATTACTCTACCTAATTTTGCATCATCAGCAAACAACTGAATATTTCCTTGCAGGTTATTTCCTACATCATTTATGTACAAATTAAATGTGTTGCAAAGTGGATGGCAGCCAGGAGACAGATCTGGAGCTGGAAGAAAATGTCATCAGGAAGGTCAGTGATTTTAGATACTTAGGTTCAACAATGAAAGAGGATAGTGAGGCTGAGAAGGAAGTGGGATGCAGGATATGGAGAAAATACAGGATTGGATAGATGAAAATGTGATACTGTATGGGGGAAAGCATGGTTTTGTGAAGGGTAGATCATGCCTTAGTAACTTGCTCACATTTTATAACACAGTGACAGCTGAACTGGATAATGGATTTACAGTGATTCTACTGGACCTTGCTAAGGCCTTTGACAGGATACCACATGGAATTCTAATCACTAAACTGCAGCATATGGGAATGGATATACGGTTGGTGAGATGAATAGGAGGGTAGTTGATGGAGAGATATCAGAGAGTGGTTTATTCAGCAGTAGAGTCCAGAAGACGGACTGTGACTAGTGGTGTGCCGCAGGGTTCTGTTCTTGGACCACTACTGTTCAATTTGTTCATTAACGATATAGGAAAAGAGGAACTGTTCATTTGTTTGCTGATGATGCAAAGTTGGGTAGAGCAACAGTGAGTGCACAGGATGTCAAAATTTTGCAGGATGATTTGGATAGTTTGAGGAGTGGGCTAAGGAGAATGGATGTCAATTTAATGTGGCAAAGTGTAAGGTTATGCATTTTGAGGTTAAAAGATTAGCAGCAGTATATCACATTGGTGGAACTGTACTCCAGGAGATTGACGAGGCCAGGGATTTGGGAGTGTTGGTGGATAGGAAGTTGAAGTTTAGGAGGCACATTGCAAAAGTGGCTAAATCAGCTCATCAAATCACTTGGTTGCAGAAAAATACTTTAACAAGCAGAGACAAAAGGTTATTGTTCCTCTGTATGAGCCTTGATTAGACTACTGTGCCCAAATATGGGTGCCAGGGTTTCTTCTGGATGGGGATGAGGTGGAGAGGATCCAGAGACGAGTGACCAAGATGATGGCAGGTCTATGGAATGAACCTTATGAGAACAAGTTGAAGATTTGTGGGTTGCAGAAATTGGTTGATAGGTGGAAAAGGGGGATGATATGATTGAGACATTCAAATTACTGAAGGGTTTCTATAAGATTAATTCAGAAGATATTTTTGAGAATAGGACTGGTGGTGGGAAGACTAGGGGCCATACATGGAAGCTGGGCAAGAGTGTGGTTAGCAAGGGTGTTAGAGTTAGGTTTTTTACTTGGAGAGTGGTGAATGAGTGGAATAAGCTACCGGAGTCTGTTGTAGGTGCCACGACTGTAAATGAGTTCAAGGCGAGGTATGATAGATACTGTGTGAATATCGAATAGTTGTTCTTGACAGGATGTTAGGGCCTCCCTCGGTGAGTCTATGGACTCCTTGGAGTTCTCGTAATAATAATAATAATAATAATAATGATAATAACTATGTAACTTATCATGTTTGCTTTTATATATTTTTCTGTAATAATCTTATATCTGTAATAAATTACCCATGAGCTTTTGTTAAAATAATGTGGTGCATGACGTCATCATGTAACGCTGTTAACTCATGTCTAATTAATAAGTCTAATTCTAAGAATTAGACTTATTAATCCTGCTGTAACCCAAAGTTGCTATATATGGCCATTTCAAAATACGCGCAAGGTATAACGTCATGTCAGATGTCAATATATGACCATATATGGAAGTTTCCAGAGAAGGATGCATATGTACAACGGAAGTCCCAGCCTATATAAAGTGTGACGTCTAGAAGGACTTTGTCTTACAGTTTTCACCTTCTCTTACCTGAATCTGCCACCATGAGAGGTCCGTTGTCTGTAATCGAAAGAGAAGCATTGTAAGTCTTGGGTTTCAGAATGTTCTACCTGGATCAACCAGCATGTAAGGTCCACTGTCGGTAATTGAAAGATGAGTGTCACAAGTTGCAAAGGTCCTAAAGGGAATAGAATAATCGACGACTCGGACAAACAAGAAATTTGGTGAGAAATCAAGAACGAGCCAGCAGAAGGAAAGAAGGATAAAAAAAGGAGCACTTTCGTGTAAAAAAAGTTCGTGTAAAAGGCAGTGCTGAAGGAGAATTGTAAGTACTTATATATGTGCTAATTCCTAACAAGAATGTACATCTAGTGAGTTTGTTTATGGGTACAATAAGATAATGTGAATTGATAATGAAATAAGCTTACTCAAGGTAAGATTTATTGTCAGCTGGGACTTCCATTGTCTTGCTTCTGTTCATACAGTACTTTGTGTATATATGACTGGCAGGATAATCTAGATTGTGATTTAGCTTTCTTCTTCTTCTGCAGCTTTTCCCACATAAGTAGGGTCGCTGTTTGTAGTGAGTCTACTCCACAATCTCCTGTCTTGGGCTGTAGCCACATCCAAGTTCTTCATCCTCAAGTCCTCCTCCACCATCTCTTCTTTGGCCGCCCATGCTTCCTCCTCCCCTGCACATCCATCTGCATGACCTTTCTTCCCACATACTCTTTCTCCCTCCTCATCACACGACCAAACAATCTCAACCTTGCCTATTGTGTCTTTGCTCTTAAGTTCGTAACTTTCACCGTTCCCCTTACATAGTCATTTCTCAGACGATCCTTTCTGGTCACACTGCACATCCACCTAAGCATTCTCATCTCCACTACCTCCATCCTGCTGATGTTATTTTTTCTCAGGGCCACAGTTTCCACAGAATACGTCATAGATGGTCTCACTGATATCCTGTAGATTTTGCCTTTCAGATTGATCGGCACACTCTTATCGCATAGCACTCCAGCCATCTCTCTCCAGTTCCTTCATCCTGCTTCCCACTTCCTTCTCAGCCTCACTATCCTCTTTCATTGTTGAACCTAAATATCTAAAATCACTGACCTTCCTGATGACATTTCCTTCCAGCTCCAGATCTGTTTCCTGGCTGCCATCCACTTTGCAACACATATATACTCTGTCTTACTTCTGCTCAGTCTCATACCTCTCTCTTCCAGTACTTTCCTCCAACTTTCCAGTTTAGCTGCCACTTTTTCTCTTGATTCTGCACACAGCACAATGTCATCTGCATACAACATAGTCCAAGGCAGGTCTTCTCTCATCTCCTCCGTCACCACCTCCATCACAATATTAAAAAGGAACGTACTTAATGCTGACCCTTGATGCAAGCCAACTGTCACTGGAAAACGTTCTGTCTCTCTGCTCTCAGGCAGGTCAGAATTCTTGTCTTCACATTTCTGTACATCTCCTGCACCAGCCTGACATATTTCTCCGATACCTTCTTCTCTCTCAGACACCTCCAGACTTCTTCCCTTGGCATTCTATCACATGCTTTCTCCAGCTCAATAAATACCAGATGTAGCACCCGTTGCTTCTCTCGAAACTTTTCCATCATCTGCTGTAACTCAAAGATAGTATCTGTCGTCAATCGACCAGGCATGAAGCCAAATTGCTCCTTTGCAATATCCACCTCCTTCCTCAGTCTTCCTTCAAAAAACATTCTCTAGGATTTTCATCGTGTGGGAAATCAACTTTATTCGTCTGTAATTCTTACAGTCTTGTGCATTCCCTTTACTTTTGTAGATGGGGACAAGAGTATTTCCCCTCCATTCCTCGGGTATATTTCCTGTTGACAAACTTTTAGTAACAGGTCCCACAGCAGGTCAATTCCCTCTTCTCCCAGTGCATCCACTGGGATCCTGTCAGGGCCCACCGATTTTTCATTCTTCATCCTCTTTATGGCCTCCTTCACTTCCACTCTACTAATGTTCTGCACCATCCCCTCATAAGGATCCCCATCTTCTCTGTGAGCCCTTGCATTTTCTTCATTCAAAAGCCCTTCAAAGTATATTCTCCATCTGTTTCCTATATCCACATCCCTCCTTAATATCCTTCCTCCAGAGTCTTTTATCTGCCTCACATGTATGATGTCCTTTGATGCCTTATTTCTACATTATGCCAATCGATAAATCTTTCTCTGTTCTTCCATTTTTCTAATTGTTCATAAAGGTCTTGATAAGCCACAGCCTTTGCCTGTGCAACAACTCATTTGGCTTCTCGTTTTTTCTCCTCTCTGTCCTCTTCCACTCTTGACTCGTCCCACTTCTGCTTTGCCTTCCTCTTAGCCATCACTGCTTCTTGTACATTATTATTCCACCACCAACCCTCCTTCTGCTCTCTAATCTATCTGGATGTTTCACCAAGCACCTTAGAATTGCTTTTGAATTATGTCTCCACCAATCTTGTACACTTTCTAGTCCATCTGAAATCCTCTCTAACACCTTCTCTCTAAAACGGTTCCTCACACTCTCTTCTTTTAAGGGAAACCACTTAATTGTCTTCCTCCCATGGCTTCCAAAGGTTCTTGTCTTCTACCTTATTTTCAAGTCTGCGCACAGCAGCCGGTGTTGCTGCGCCACTTGATCTGTTGGGATTACCTTACAATTTGTTACTGCCTTAAGATGTTTTCTTCTAGCAAAATGTAGTCAATCTGTAAACTGTTGTTGCCACTTCTAAATGTTAGCAAATGCTCTTCCCTCTTACAGAAAAAGGAGTTAACAATTGCCAGATCAAACGCTACTGCGAAGTCCAAAATCCTCTCTCCTTCCTGGTTCATCTTTCCCACTCCATGGCTGCCATGCACCCTTTCATAGTCCCTATTCTGTCTCCCTATGCATCCATTCAAGTTTCCTCCGACAATCACCATCTCCTTTTCTTCCAGTTCCCTCATTTTTCTTCATTTAACACGTTCCAGAATTCATCTTTCTATTCTGCTGTACAGCCAACTTGTGAGGCGTTGAAGAATTGAAAATAACAAAAAATTGTAATAAACTGTATATGTTAATATGAATTAAACTAAACATTCCTCTTTGATTTAATAAAATGGTTTATGAACAACACATTGGACTGATTCTGTCAATGCACTATCCTGAAAATTTCGAACCTGCATAAGATAAACTTTAGATTATCAATAATCAAGGCACGACTAATTTAAGGTATAGATTAATATAAGTGGGAAATAGAAATAAAGAACATTTATAGCAGCACATTGCTAATCAACTGTTTTTACCTCGATTCTGTCCTTTCATATACCACTATTAGATATCTGTACAGCAGCAGCCCTATTATCACATAACCAGTGTCATATTCATCTCCATTTGTTCTAATTTGCACGATAGAGTTCCATGTGGTATTCTGTCAAATGCCATTGCAAAATCCAGTAGAATCATCGTGTAGCCATTTCCTTTATCTAACTCAGCTAAAAAGTTAATAAATTACTAACGAATGACCAACCCTTAACAAAACCATGTTGCCCCTCACACAACATCATATTTTTATCCATCCATTCTTGACAAGAGTTTCTGTAGCTGAAGTTGGTGCAGATGAAACTTTTTGGTCAGAAAGACCTGGGTTCAATTCCTGTCCATGACATGACGAACCTTTATCTGGTCTCTTTCGACTAAAGGTGAGTTAACCAGTCCCATAAGGAGAAGGAGGGTTCCCCCTCCCGGTAACTCAGGTTTTTCATCCCTCAAAACGAACAAACTGGTCCTGTGAACACGCACTGCTACAGTCATAAATACTTACGGCAGGGAAAGCAATGGGAAACCACCTTGCTTCATAACTATCTCTCTAGTAATCAGCTGCAACCCTCTCAAAGAGAGGAATCCACAGGATTAGGATTCCTGACAAATTCTCTTTTTTCACCAATTTTTCCATCACTTTTATCACTACACCTGAGATACTGATTGGTATCTCAGGTGTGGTGATAAATATTTCATCAAAGGCACTTAGTAATCTTTGAACTTCCTTTATGCAAGGGAATTATTCTGCCCTCTGTCCACTCCCTTGGAACTCTACCAGAGCTGAGACTTAAAAGTAGATGCCATCATCCCAAGGTTTAACAATCCTGTATGGTACAGGATGGTTAACCATACATACTACCTTCCCATTAGTCACTTAGTAGCTGTCTCGGTTATCAGATAGACTGTCACAGTATTGCAATGCATGTGGTAAAATAACCCTTATTTTACTTAATGATGGCCCCAAAGCACAAGGGTAGTGATGCTGCCAATTCGGATATGCCAAAGAGAAGTCATAAAATGTTTCCTTTTAAATGAAAAGGCGAAAATTCTTGACTTCATAAAATAATAAATAAATGATAGTATTTATTATTTATCCTCATACACTTTGTATCCATCATATATTTCAATGTAATATCAATGGTATTGCAACTTTAATATGCACTCTGCATTCATGATAACTTGGACATACATATACGTCCTGGCCGGTAGCATTAACGATGCTGTATTAGGTGGCAGAAAACAAAATTCCACATTTCGGTATCTAAAACAGGATGGCCAAGCGCATTGTCTATAATCAATAAAACTTTAAAAGTACAGATTTTTTTCCATCAATAGCATTTAAATTCTGGAACAAAACATTGATTCTGGAACCATTCATTAAAAATTTATTTTGTAACCCAACCTTTTTTTTGTCTTCCAGTGCAGTGGTAACGTGTTAAAATCCACAGCTTTCATTGCCCATCTTAGGGATTAATTAATGAGTAATGGTTTAATATACAGGGTGCTTAGGGGGTCAAAGCTGTATAACTGAGAGGAGATCTCCAAATTGCCTTTAAAGGAATGCGGAGAACCGACCAGGGCTTCTGATCTAATGTCAAATCCTCACCTTCTCGTGGTGCACCCTGTTAGGTATCTACTTGGATATTGAAAAAACGAGGATTGGCTGGTAATTTTGGATTTAGCTGACCAAATTGTATTCTTATTGGCTTAAACCAAAATACAAAATGATGGTACAACATGACAGAATTTAATGCTGGCTGGGCCTTCGCCAGGTTAAACAAGGCCCCCGTTGTTTTTGCCAGGGAACCAGCGGAACGTCAGCTACTCGAACAAATCTGAAAACACACCCGAACTTAACATCACCAGAGTTCAAGATCGGTACTATCAACATAAGAAGCCTGAATGGCAAAGAAATGGAGCTGGCTGAGGAATTAGATAACTACCAGATCACAATAATAGGGGTGACTGAAACAAAAAAGACAAAAACTGGTGAGATCTTTCTGAGCAATAAATACAAAATGTTATATTCAGGCAATGACAATCAAGGAAAAGAAGGAGTAGTCATAGTATTCAACACAAAATACGAGGCTAATCTTCTTGAATGGCAGTCAGTCTCAAGTAGAGTAATGTGGGAAAATATGAGAATGGGGAACTGGACAATGAGACTTATTTGTGCCTATGGTTCCACAGATAGTTCTACTAAAGTAGAAGTGGAGGAATTTTTTGAGGCTTTAGAGAAAGCGACTGACACAATGAAAAAGGAAAAGTTGGTCCTTGTTGGGGATCTAGATAGCAGAGTAGGAAATGATTGTGAGACATACAAAAATATTTTGGGAAAATTTGGAGAAAAGAGCAAAGCTAACATAATGGCAAATACCTGTTGGATTTCTGCTCAGGACATGGATTGGTTATTACTAATACCATGTTCCAACATAAAAATGTGCACAAATTCACATGCATACCAAGGGAACTGACAGGAGGAGGGATATTACTGATGATCCATCCATCCTTCCTGAAAATACAATCATCATCATCACCACCAACAGTGGTTCTGGCAGGCCCTTAAACAGCAACACTCTTGAAGAATCCTGAATTTTGTAACATAATTACGAGGATCAGGTGGTTAGCCATCATATCTATAAGTATTCTTTAATCTGTAAATTGTGTGTGTTCTACTGGCTGGTTTTGCCTGGCTGCAGGAAGAAATACCCTGCCATCTCTGTATAAGACCAGTTCACTCACTCACCTTCAGTGATAAGCCCTGGTAAAGATTTTTCACATCCTAGACAGGGTTTGAACCCAGGTCTTTCCAACCAAATGGCTTCATCTATACTGATTGAGTTATAGAGACTCCCTGAAAATACGATATCTCGCACTTTATATCCCTATAACATCTTCTGTCAAAAAAGTTTCATTGATGCTGATAATTTCTGGCGAAGTCAAGCTTATCAATGCCAAAAACTCCTCCATTCAAATCACTCCACTAATAATAACTTTTGTTTTAAAAAGTTCATGTTATTAATCCGGCTCTTCCGTGTGTATACAGCTTTCAGAGTCAAAATTTTCATGACTTTTTCTTTATTTCCATTCATTCCTTTTTATCACATTTATAAAAATCAGCACTGAATATCAAACCAAATATTCAAATTAATAAGAACATGCATCTCCATTAATCTTTATATGTGATGGTGCTACTTGGATTTAATGGAACTTGATAGCATTCCCTATATAGATATTTACTAAAATTTGAGGGCTATTTTAATTTTCATTAAAATCAGACTTTAGGAACTAAATTATACAAGGTTAAATATGCTGTTAATATAGCTGTCTCATGTATCTAATTTGTGAGTCTCCACAGCTGGAAAAGGCCTAAGTTTGAATTTGATCTCTAGCAGATAAGGACCTTCATAACTGAAGGTCAGTTAGCCAGTCTCATATGGAGGCAACATTTTTTTTTTTTTTTTTTTTTTTTTTAAATCTCAGAAACTTGGGTTTTTCATTCTGAAAAACAGATAAACTCACTAAAAAATACACACAGTTCACATACATACAATCTTAGATAGAATTAGGCCACCTAATTTTATCTGTAGGCCAGTTGTGTATTTCTCATTAAGACCTAGAGACCATATAGATTTTGTCACTCAGTTAATGTTAATGCATCCATATGGGCAAATGAAAAACAGGCAGTAAATGCCACCCCCCCAAAAAATAATAATATCCATACCTCATTTTAATTAAATAAAGAAACAACTCAATGAAAAATTTATGATTATAAATATATGTAACTGACAAACATTCATTTTCAAGTGAATGAATATCAAATCATTTTTTAAAGTTTTTTTTATCTATTATTTATAGTTCTAAGCTTTCTAAAAAGCCTATTTTTAAACAGTAATCTATATAAAGAAACAATAAAATAATGAAATAGTGAATAAGACAAAAATAAATTTAAAAATGGGTGAACCAAAGAAATTATTAAAAAATAATGAATAACAAAAAAAAAAAAAAAAAAAATTTAAAAACTGCTTTCATAACAAAGAAAAATTCATGAAAGTTAACTATAAACATCAAATGTTTCTACTTGAACTAAAAACCTAATACTCACATCAATAAACATCCTTTAATTTCAATAAACATTTTCTTTTCCTGGAACAATGTTTCAGGAAAAGAAAATTAAATTAAAAACTCAAAAATGATGGATAAAAAACAAACCTTTACATGATCAAATCTAAAGGTCATTCTTTCTTTTCCGAGTTTGGAAGTGGCAGGATAATCTGGATTGACAACAGGAGGAACTACAACAGGGTCTGCATATCCAAAAAGAATATACTGACAAAAGACAAAATTCGACAGTGATGGTGGTAAGCCTGATGCAGATTTAATTGCAACCTAGAAACAGAAGATAAAAATAATAAATGTCAGATAAAATATATAATTTCATTATGGGTAATGATAGCCACGCTATTTTTTTTTTTTTTTTCCCCATTACGTAGCAAGTAAGAGAAAGAATGATTATGGAAAGATAACTTTACTCAGTGCTGATGGTAGGAAAGTGAAAGAAGCAGAAGAAATAGTTCAGTTACTAAATGATCACTTTATAAGATTATATTATCTAGGTAGCGACTTTGCAGTTACTGGTGTGACAGAGATAAATGTCAAAATTGAGGTAGATGAACAGGAGGTGTTCAGCATATTGAAAATATCAATGTGAATACAGCAGTGGGACTGAATGGAATGTCGTGTACTATGTGAATGTGCAAGAAAATTGAACTACCTCTGATGAAATTTCTCAATCTAAGTCTCAGTTATGGTAACGTTCCAGGGAAGTGGAAAGAGGGTAAGTGACCTAGAGATCTCTGGACCTGGCTCCCACTGATGAGACCTCAATAAAGGTCGACACTGGTCTGGGTACTGGCCATTTCCTTTAATGCACAGCATCATACATCTCCACAAGGAGATGTGCATTGCATTAGGGGAGATACTAAGGGAAAGTGATCAGAGCTTACTCCACCTTTACCATGCGTTGCCTCAGACCTGAACATAGTTTAGGTGCAAACTTGACTTACTTTTCTGTTTGCTTACTTGGAAAAAGAATTAAAACCAAGTTTATAAAATTGCTTAGTATCTTTAATGTATAGCATACCCAAGGTAAAAAACTTTCTACATCTTTCTCTCATCCTGAGATTTTTATTTAATAAGGTCAAAGCACCTTGTGGCAACTTGCATAGGTAAAATTTATAAGCTCTGCATTACTTCAACATTGGCATCTCCAGGTCTGGCTCCCACTGATGAGACCTCAATAATGGTTGAAACCAGTTGAAAGTTTGGGTGATGAATGGCAATGCTGTAGCCCATGAAGTTTTAACTGAGGATCGGCTACTGCTGTCACCCAGGTCCTGGGGTTAGGGTAACGAATGGCAATGTTATAGCCCATGTAGTTAACTGAAGCATGGCTGTTGCTGTTATCCCTCAGATGACATATGAGCAAATGAAGAAATGAGCAGCTTTGCTCAGTGGTAGGGTGAGCCTGCCACGGAGTAGAGCCAACACTAAGAGTTTTTCTCAGTGGCAGGGTGAGCTTGTTACTGAAGGGAACAATGCTCAGTTTTTGGAGTTTGACCTGTATACTTGAACATTCAATAAGGATTGAAACCGGTTCAGGTCCGGCTCTGAGAGGCTCTGCTTGGAGGTAGGTTTTTGCATCGCTCTGAGTGGGGCCACCACTAAGATTATGGCTCTGCTTGGTGGTGGGGTGAGCCACAGGGTAGAGCCAACTCTGAGAGTTCTTCTCAGTGGCAGGGTGAGTTTTTTACTGAGGGGAACAACGATGAGTTTTTGGAGTTTGACCTGTACTTGAACATTCAATAAAGGTCAAAACCGGTTCGGGTCTGGCTCTGAGAGGCTCTGCTTGGGGGTAGGTTTTTGCCTATCTCTGAGTGGGGCCACTGCTGAGATTATGGCTCTGCTTGGTGGTGGGGTGAGCCTGCCACTGAGTAGAGCCAATGCTGAGAAGTTCTTCTCAGTGACGGAGTGAGCCTGTCACTAAGTGGAACAACGCTGACTTGGGTGATCTTTCAGGATCATCTTACTTTTAGAACCTGCTTCACCTATACAAAGGTCGAAAACTGGTCTGAGTAGTGGCCATTTCCTTTAATGCATAGTATCATACATCTCCACAAGGGAATGTGTGTTGCATTAGGGGAGATACCAAGGGAAAGTGATCAGATCTTACTCCACCTTTACTATGAGTTGCCTCAGACCTAAACATAGTTCAGGTGCAAACTTGACTTACTTGTCTGTTTGCTTACTTGGGAAAAAGGATTACAACCAAGTTTATAAAATTGCTTGGTATCTTTAACATATATACAATAAAACCCCTTTTTTTACACTTTTCAGGGGACTGATGGAAAAAAGCGTAAATAGCAGGAAATGTAAAAAAACATTAAAAAAAGGCTAAAAGATGACTTGCTGCTAGTATGTGAGTCTACATACACGATTACAAAATTTAATAACTGAAAATAAATGAATTTACAATTACATGTATCTATTAAAAACATCTTTAATTTGATTGTTTTTGCTATTAGTTTTTTTTTTTTTTCTTTGACATAGCGCCAGATTGCTTTACATTAAGTTCAATGCTTGACCTGTTTTTTACTATCATGTTCAAAGTGGACACAGAGAGTCCAAGATCTTTTGCTAAATGCACACGTGTTCCGGCATGCCAATCTACACATCACAGAACTGCCATCTTTTCTTCTACTGAAATACATTTTCTGTCTTTTTTATCCATGTTACTAACATGGATAATCCACCACCGCAACTTGAAGGCAACTTTTTTGCACTAAATTACGCAGCAGAAATTCTGCAATATCAATTCATAGTGTGATTGAAAAATCACAGTATCGCTCATGACTATATTACTGCTGTAAGCGTGCAGGTCACCGTGATGGCAGAAACGAAACAACAGCCGAAAGCAAAGCCACCTGGGAACAGAAATGTGCAATTTCTGCAGAAATCGACTCGAAAATCAGTATTTTGAACCCAAGAAAAAAACACAAATCACAGGAAATAATGTCCACATCAAGTTGTTAATGGTGGGAAAACAATATATCGTAAGAATAGCCCTTAAGACGGGACCAACGGAAAATGACGTAAATGGCAGGAAAATGTAAATCGTGGGAATGTAAAAATGGGGTTTTACTGTGTATGTGTGTGTGTGTGTGTATATATATATATATTACATAATCTGGAAATCCTGCTCTAGAGACCAAAAGTGAATCTTTTGCAAACCACGTCAAGCCACCAATACGTTGGGGGGGGGGGGCTAACACTGAGCAACAAAATTCATCTTTCATCTAAACACAATCACTAACATCCATGCCTACAGGATTGATTCAAAACTGCAGCTGCTTGTTGGAGATCAGATAACCACTTTGCCAACCAGGTCAGCAACCAATCAATACTATTATCTGCTTGAATCAGTTTAACCCATTCTGTAAAAGACAAAAATTGCTGCATATAGCACGAAATGAAACTTTGATATTAGTGCAGAATAGATAATTCCCCTGGAAATTTCAAATTTTTCATAACAATTCCTTACCTGTAGGCTCTGAAAGAACCAAAAAATTTTCTGGTATTTGACTTTTTTTTTTTTTCCTTGGAAAAATATCAAACTTTAAATTGTACTCTCTCTTAGGTGTTGATCAGCCATAATTTAGTAACTTTTTTCCAAAATCAAAATTATATTTTAAAAAATTATTTTTAAATTATGAATTAAACTTTTATTCTGTCCAGGTGGCATTGCACAGTGCAGAGGTTGGCAGACTGTTTGCCTTCATGTAAAATGTGAGGCATGCAATTAGTTCTGTATTTTTAAAAGGGGGTCTATTGATAGGCATTTGGAGAAAAATGCAACTAGAAGGCATGCAAAATTAATAAAATATGCTATTAGAAAGAAGTTCATTGTTGACTTTCTTACAAGGGGGGATATGAATGGGCATTCACAACTACAAAATATGGGAGAAGTAATTTAATGTATTCTCTATATATGAGCATGAAGTTACTTTTCCATATTTCCTAATTGCATTTTTCTCAATGACAATCCATATCCGCTCGTAAGAAATGCTAAAAAGAATCTGACACTTTCTGACTTTTTAGTAATTCTGTATGCTTTTGTTGTGTTTTCCTTTAAATGTTTATCTATATCCCTTTGTATATAAAAATAAAAAACAAAAAATAAAATAAATAAAATATAAAATAAAATATAAAAGTAAGTCAATTGCATGTTTCATATTTTATGTACAGTCAAAGAGCAAACTTCCATCTCAATGCTGTGTGACCCCACTTGAGCGGAGGAGGATTCCATAACTAATGAACACCCGATATGCCATTTTAAAAGTTCAATATTTTGAAAAAACAAGCCAATGCCAAAAAATTCTGTGATTTGTTCATATTTCAGAAGTAATGCTACAATTGAATGCTTAAATGATCTATTCTATCCCTACTAATAGCCAGGGGACAACTGACACATCTTTGTCACTTTTTGAATAATACTTAAAAGCATCTGATTGTGGGATTAAAAAAGATATTATGCAGTTACATTGAAAATCATTATAAGAACTTTCAAGAAGCTCTTACAAGTACTTTGAAATATTTTTCTTCTAAAAAAGAAACTTACACATGATGACTCCGACATCAGCATTACTGCATAGAATATTGAGCTTTTCTTGATACTCACACTGGAGTCATCATATGGAAGAGTTAAGAGACAGCATGACACACAAACACAGTGATTTTAATGATTTACCATGCAAACTACTCACAATGAGGAACTCATGCACCAGTAAATACATCTGAACACTATTACAAGTAATAATTTGCAGCACTAATTATTAGTGCTACAGCACTAATAATTAGTGCTTAATTATTTAGTTAATTAGGCTGTAGTTAATTATTATTTAACTACAGCCAAGAATTCTTTTAGTCATACTATTCAAAGCTTCTTAGACTGTACTGTGCAAATAATTTATATGTTCAACAGCACAGTTATCAAAATTTTTGCATGGCTCTTGCTTAAAGTTTATATCCAACAGGATATGTGAGTGACGGTACAGGCACATGAAATCTAGAGGGTTCATTGCTAAAATCGTGAAACATTACAACAGAATTATAGCAATGATGAGAAAATGGTGACAAGTATTAGTAAAGAGGTGATGGTGTTTCAATGAAAAAGGATACAAAACAGGTCATACATGGATTATTGTGCAGAGATTTAGTCACCTGGTTTTCAAAGGACAATAATGCATAGTGTTGTTCATGTCTGTGTAGGGATATGTGCTTTGCATTGTAAGATGCTGAGGCCAGTGATGTATCTGTGAGTTACTCTGTTATGAAGTTACTTTGCATGCAGACTTTGTTTGCTTCTTGGAATCTTTCAAGAAAAACTTTCAACATCTATCTCAAATTCAGAGTATTTTAGTAATTAGGTGTGACACCTTTTGGCTACTTATATATGAAAATATGACTTTTGCATTATTTCAACCTTGGTATCACTTCTGGGTCTGGCTCCCACTAATGTGCTTTTGTGCTGAAGTGGTTGCTTTCCCTGAAATATGAGCAGCTCTGCTCAGTGGTGTGGTGAGCCTGCCATTGAGCAGAGCCACCGCTAAGGGCTCTTCTCTGTGTAGAGTGGGCCTGACACCGAGTGGAACTACTGCTGAGTTAAATGATCATTCAGATCACTCACTGTTGGGTAATCTGAGGGATTGCACGAGTTAGGTATTCCCACACTTAAACATACTTCATTCAATAAATGTTGAAACCGGTCTGGGTTTCAACATTTATGGGAAGTGGCCCTTCCCATAATGCATAGCATCATACATGCCGTAAGAATACGTGCACTGCATTGTGGGATACTAGGGCAATTAACGTGAAGTCATTAGCCTCTATATACAATTAGCCTAGTCATGATGTTATTTCACGCACAAATTTTTATTTGCTTACACTTGGATAAAGGATTAAACAAAGAATATAACTGTTTTAAAGATACCAAGCAATTTTATAAGATAGGTTTTAATCCTTTTTCCCAAGTAAGCAAACAGACAAGTAAGTCAAGTTTGCGCCTGAACATAGTTCAAGTCTGAGGCAACTCGTCTTTTTGGCTTCTTTAATTTATAGTATAACCAAGTGAAAAAAACTTTCAACAAGGACTGTAACTAATCCAGGATCTTAACTCTAATATAACAACTCTCATGTAAATTATGACGCAACTTTTGCTATCTATATGAATTTGTTCTGATGATGTTATGAAGAGAATATGCCGTATTTTCCGGTGTATAAGACACACTTTTTTACCTTAAAAATTCATCTTAAAAATGGGGTGTGTCTTATATAATGAAGGTAAAGATTGTTTCCTCTTTTCAAAGTCATACGCACTCCCTTTTATGTTCCAAGATCTTTTTAAGCGGTTAATGGTGCAATCAAATTGATGCGTGACCTTCACGTGAATTCTAGCGCGTCATTGGCTAAGAACGGGGAATCCCTATTCAAGTTTCATAATATCTTATCCGAGTAATCAGTTACTGATGTTTATCAGTATTGAGATATTTTGTGTTGGGTTTTTTCCAGAAAATTGTATTAAATTTCTTGGGTGCATCTTATATACTGGAAAATACGATAACTTTGATGTAGTTTTTTTTTTTTTTTTTTTTACTAGAGATCAGACCAGTAGAATAATGGTTGATCAAATCATTGTCTCTTTGGCATACTGTTTGACATGTAATATAGCTTATGTATACTCCAAATGATGACCTTAATATGAAGGTCGAAACACTGGGAAATGAAAGTAATTATTTCTAACACGGTCACAGCCTCTACAATTTGTCAGAAATTAATTCAAAGGACAAGGATATACTGAACAGAGTTCAAAAGTCAAGTTAGTGTAGGGAGTGGGGAGTAGAGCTCTGGAATGTTGAGCATGAAGACAGATCAAGAGCCATTTGCAAACCCTCATGGATTAATATGGACAAGATTTTTCAGAGTGAAGGAAGCAAAAGAGACTATTCCTAGAAACAGCATAATAATCTTGTGAGCATGTTGATGAGTGGAGAGCTGGTTCGTTGCATAGAAGGATAGTGAATAAATACACTTTCTGAGAGTGTAAAAACAGTTTCATGCACTTTGTGTGCATGACAATGAACCTCCTAAAATGAGTTGCTTAACTTCATGGAGGTGAGTTAATAATAATAATTCACATTGATACTCAAAATCAGGGTAAAAGCTGAGGATAAAAATTCTCCTACAAGCCTTCAAACAAATTTTATTCCCAATATTATCCATGTGAAATTCTGCCATTTCGAAACCTATGATGCTAAGCAAAATATGCAACTTAACAACTTTAAGTTATTTTAGTATTGTTATTTTTAGTTGTTATTTGTCTGCGTGGTTAGCCTAGTGGCTTTGTGCTTCGCAACCATATGACTGGGGAAGGAGTGCCCCAGGTTCAATTCCCGTCAAAGACGTGAGGAATTGGAGGATCATCCTCAGCCATAGCTAAGTTAGCTGGTCTTGGGTGCGGGCAGTAGGGTTTTTTCTGCCAGTTTATCTGGCATTTTTCATCCCACAAGCAGGCAAACCAGCCCCGTGAACATACGCCCCTACAGCCAAAAATCTATCCCCCCACAGCGGCAGGCTAGGTGACAGGTCGGTGTCGGTTGGGAGTGGTACTAACAAGACATTGAATCTAAGTAACACATGGACCCTGCATAGGAAGCGGGAATAACGCGTAGTGAAAGAAGATTTTTAGTTGTTATTTAGCTGTAGAATATAGATAATGTTTTCCTAATTTCTTTCCCTTTCATCAGATTTCACCTTCTGACAAAACATAATGCATTTTAACAAAACACACATACAGGTAACCCTCGTATAACACAGATGTTAGGTTCTATAGCAATGTCGTGTTATATAAATCGCATTATGTGAGACTCAGATCACATAGAAAAAAATAGGGTTACGTTCCAAAAATGTTTTTTTTTTTTTTTTTTGTAAATTATATAAACAATAATGACATACCCAACAAAAAAATATTTCTATTTAATTCAGGTAAATCATGTAAGGTAAGAAAACATAAACTATGAAACAAATATATAGTATAAACTTATAAAAATTACAAATTGTACATAAACTTCATTGCACATAATGCATAAATGTTCTAGGCAAAATAAAATAAAATGCACATTTTAATCGTCATCACTATCTTAGAAACTAATGTTTCATAGATTTTCTTTATTTAGGAGTGGCCAGACATCATCATCACTTGAAATCTCTTGGACATTATTTGTATATTTCTCATTGCATACTTCGGCTGGTTTAGTTATTAAGAAGTCAGTAATAAGACCTTGCTCACCACTATGCTGCAATTTTTTATTAAGTTCGTAATACGGAGTTAAACAAATATTCGATTGTCTCGTGAATTTTCCGGAGCGCCCCATTGAGGGATTATTATCCGTAAAATAACTTCCTAACTTTCTTGCCAAGTCCAATCCTTCTGCTAATTTCTTTAAACTGAATCCGTTAAAGAATTCATCACAATCAGAATCTTCGGCAGAACTTTTCCTGCCATTTGGTTTGATGTCATCTATTAACTGTACCAGTTCCTCCTTATTTAAATCTATTCCCCCATCGATTAATTCAATAATTTCGTTTTCAACCATATTGCAAAAGTCTTCTAAGTGGCCATTACTATAAAAATTATTTTTTTACATAAAAGAAGCATTACATATTATATGTAACTCGCCAGAAAATAAAGTGCCCCGCTTGAGATTAACACACTTATGATTTTTAATGTGCTTTCCTGGCAGTAAACGAAGACAATTTTCAACAATAAACACTTTATACGTTAAACAATTGATGTACATGCGTGCTAAAGGGTATTTCCCCTAATATAAATTCGCTACTTATAACTACATGCATGATACGGGCAGACACAAATTTAATGCAAATAAAATTTGATTTTTAAGTCATACAGTGAAAAATATATGAAAAAATAAAGGGTTACTACAATTTGTAGACAGTGTTATATCGAAACCTCGTTGTATAAGTACCACGTTATACGAGGGTTACCTGTACACACACACACACACTCTTAAAAATTTACTTTAATTTTCATCTTTCTTCCAACTACGAAATCTTCTCCTTCTTCTGATATATCTACAGCAGAATCACGAAAGCTAACATGATCTCCACCAGCATCACTGATTTTGTCAGGAAGAACTCCTGCTATTCTGCCTATCTCAACATGGAGTCTTCCTGCAACCTGTAAAGAAAAACAAAAAAATTTAAGATGAACATTATATGTACTTTTAATTTATTACAATTATAAATTAGAATATCAATTAGATAATATATAGTGACATTTGGATTTGGTGTTCAACCTCTACACAAAATTTACACTCACAAACTCATATACAGTCATTCCTTGACTTACACGAATCCGAAGTTACGCGGTTTCTTATATGTAGGTATTCCCGTCCCACTTCACGCCTCACCACTAGTCTTATCTTTCCGGTGCCGGTCGCATTCGCGAGTGTCATACATGCTGTGAACAAGCACTGACGTGTTTCACACAGTCTCCATTCATATAGTCTACAAACCTTGCGATTGTTTAATGTTATGTTCTTGATAAAAATTTTATCACATAATAAATAATAATTTCATCCAAAGGAAGCAAGTCCGATTCTTCTATAGCAAGCAAGAAAAGAAAAACATTGACTTTGGAAACAAAACTCAACATTATTAAGGATTTTGAAGGTAGAATGAAAATTTGTGAGCTAGTAAAGAAGTTCGATCTACAGGAATCCACAGTAAGAACAATCATAAAAGAAAGGTTTACAGATTTTGGAGGACATAGATTCTAATGAGGAATGAATTGTAGCCACAAGGCAAGGAATAAAAAAATCATTAGCTTGCTATGAAGAAATTTTGCGTGACAAGAAAAAGACATTATGCCGTCGGACGAATCTATTAGATTTTATGAAACCATCGACATCGAAATAACTTTTTTTTTTTTTTTTATGTACGAAAAACTACAATTATGATTATATTAACTTCGGGGTATGACTGTATTTCTTTATATTTCTGCTAGACTGAAATATTATGCTGAGCAACTAATGCATTAGAATTATCTGCTTAGTAGAGCACGCATATGAATTTTCAAAAAGCTTCAGTACACCAGGACATTAACTCCAAGAGGTTCTAGAAATATTCATAGGTTTTCTAATCTCAGGTAGATATTATGAATTCCTGTAGTTACAATAGATTCAATAATTGCAAATCCTGTCATGAATATTTCATTCCATTCTGCAGATGTTCAGGGAAATTCAGAATAGTAACAGAGGGTGACTAATTCATTAATATTAAAAGTGACTATCATGATCCAGTATCTGCTTAGAAGGTATGTGACCTATAATATTACACATGATATTCTGCTGGCAGTGCCCATCACATGCAGAGCAAACAGTCTGGAAATGATATTCAGATAGGTTGCACCATTCCATTTTTACTCTACTAGAATCAAGGGCTGAGGAGTACCAGCAAACATGCATCAGAACATTGCTCAACTTGCAATGTTCTAATGCATGTTCTGCCAGCATTACTGCTACTCATAATGAGCAATGGATTTGTATTGGCATATTCACTATGCCCTTATTTCTGCCATCAGCACTAAATAACAGGGACTCTGCTTTCTACTCCATGTGACCTTTCTTCTCTTCTTCAAGTATCCAGTGCTGACTTTGCCTACTTGAGTTATGTGCTTGTTTTTATTGAATACGCATGGTACCCACGATGGCCATTTGTACCACCATTCCATTTTTATTCTACTAGAATCAAGGGCTGAGGAGGACCAGCAAACATGCATCAAAACATTGCTCAACTTACACTGCCAACATTACTGCTACTCATAATGAGCAATGGATTTGTATTGTCACGTTCACTATGCCCTTGTTTCTGCATCAGCACTAGAAGTTGAAAGTTTATTTTTCACTTGGTTAGAGTATAATAAATTTAGTTTAATCCTTTATCCAAGTGTGAGCAAATAAAGTTTGCACCTGAAAGTATCTTCAGGACTGCGGTAAGGTGGTACAACAGCAGGGCACTCCTTGCAAAGGTGGAGCAAGCTACCAACACTCCTATCTCAGTATCTCCCATAATGCAAAACACATCTCCTTGCGGATATGTCTAATGTTATGCATTAAGGGAAGGGCCACAACCCAGACTAGTTTTGTACTTTATTGAGGTCTCTTCAGTGGGAGCCAGGCCCAAGTGGAAATACCAAAACATTTAACATTTCTGGCTAGATGGGTGAAGCAAAATTGCTTTTCATATTCCCCTTTGTCTTGTAATGGTAGGACTTTAAATGGAATGTTTGTGAGCTTTATGCTCGCCCATTGAGGGCAGTGAAGTTAGTTGTGTTCAGCTGAACTTAAGATAGACTTTGGTCTTTTATATTTGTTGATTTCTTCTTCATTATATTCCGAGGCTTCCTTGATTAAAGGGTTTGGGTGGTTCCTTGTCTTGGTAAAGAACTTCTCAGCTAGATTTTTGAGAAGGGAAGAGATATAAGGGATATTAACTTCTCTATGGATCTGGGTGTTTCTTATGTACCAGGGGGCATTCAGAATCATCCTCAGGCTCTTATTCTGTAATCTCTGAAGTTTTAGAATGTTTGAATTTGCGGTGTGGCTCCAAGCTTGGGATGCGTAAGTGATAACCGGTCTAATTGCCATCTTGTAGATTGTTAATTTTGTTTGCATATCCAGTTTACTTTTTCTGTTGATCATAGGGAAGAGCTGTGCTAAGACGCTGGATGTCTTAGAGGTAATGTAACTAATATGTTTGCTGAATAGGAGTTTACTATCAAGAATCACTCCAAGATATTTAACTTCAGTCTGCCATGGAATCTTTACTCCCAATAAATAAATATCCTCCATGGTGTGAATTTTCTTTCTAGTGAACAGTATGGCTGAGCTTTTCTGGGGGTTAACTTGGATCCTCCAGTCTGCCATCCATTTTTCTAAGGTGTGTATGCTATTTTGTAATCTTTTAGTTGCCAGTTTTGGGCTCAGTGATCTTGCCATCAGTGCAGTATCATCTGCATATAATGCAGTGAATGTTGTTCTTCGGTTCAGAGGGATGTCTGCTACATATATTGAAAACAGTAGAGGTGCCAGAAGAGATCCTTGAGGTAAGTGGAAATACCAGGCAGAAGCATTAGTAGGTCATCTCTACCTATAGGAGTTGCCAAATGGTGTGCCAACCTTTTTTAATAAATTACTCTGGATTTAGAGAAAGATGTTGAAAGTTTATTTTTCACTTGGTTAGAGTATAATAAATTTAGTTTAATCCTTTATCCAAGTGTGAGCAAACAAAGTTTGCACCTGAAAGTATCTTCAGGACTAGGGTAAGGTGGTACAACAGCAGGGCACTCCTTGCAAAGGTGGAGCAAGCTACCAACACTCCTATCTCAGTATCTCCCATAATGCAAAACACATCTCCTTGTGGATATGTCTAATGTTATGTATTAAGGGAAGGGCCACAACCCAGACTAGTTTCAACCTTTATTGAGGTGTCTTCAGTGGGAGCCAGGCCCAAGTGGAGATACCAGGCAGAAGCATTAGTGTGAAAAATAAACTTTCAACATCTTTCTCTAAATCCAGAGTAATTTATTAAAAAAAGGGTGGCACACGATTTGGCAACTCCTATAGGTAGAGATGACCTACTAATGCTTCTGCCTGGTATCTCCACTTGGTCCTGGCTCCCACCGAAGAGACCTCAACAAAGGTCGAAACTAGTCTGGGTTGTGGCCCTTCCCTTAATGCATAACATTAGACATATCCGCAAGGAGATGTGTTTTGCATTATGGGAGATACTGAGATAGGAGTGTTGGTATCTTGCTCCACCTCTGCAAGGAGTGCCCTGCTTGTTGTACCACCTTACCCCAGTCCTGAAAATACTTTCAGGTGCAAACTTTGTTTGCTTACACTTGGATAAAGGATTAAACTAAATTTATTATGCATCAGCACTAAATAACAGGAACTCTACTTTGTATTCTATGTGACCTTTCTTCTCTTCCTCATGTATCCAGTGCTGACTTTGCCTACTTGAGTTATTATTATTATTATCGTTGTTCCGGGAAACTCCAAGGAGTCGACAGACTCATCGAGGGAGGCCCTAACATCATGTCAAGAACAACTATTCAACATTCACACAGTATCTATCATACCTTGCCTTGAACTCATTCACGGTCGTAGCACCCACAACAGACTCTGGAAGCTTATTCCACTCATTTACCACTCTCCAAGTAAAGAACCTAGCTCTAACACCCTTGTCAACCACGCTCTTGCCCAGCTTCCATGCATGGCCCCTAGTCCTCCCACCACCAGTCATATTTTCAAAAATATCTTCTGGATCAATCTTATAAAAACCCTTCAGTAATTTGAATGTCTCAATCATATCACCCCTCCTTCGCCTATCGTCCAATTTCTGCAACCCACAAATCTTCAACCTATTCTCATAAGGTTCATTCCACAGACCTGCTATCATCTTGGTCACTCGTCTCTGGACCCTCTCCACTTCCTCCCCATCACGAAGAAACCCTGGTGCCCATAGCTGGGCACAGAAGTCCAGATGGGGTCTTATCAAGGCTCGATACAGAGGAACAACAACTTGTTCGTCTCTGCATGTTAAAGTATTTTTCAGAAGCCAAGTGATTTGGTGAGCTGTTTTAGTTACTTTTGCAATGTGCCCCCTAAACTTCAACTCCCTATCCACCAACACTCCCAAATCCCTGGCCTCATCAATCTCCTGGAGTATGGTTCCACCAATGCGATATACTGCTGCTATTCTTTTCACCCCAAAGCGCATAACCTTACACTTTGCCACATTAAATTGACATCCATTTTTCCTAGCCCAGTCCTCCAAACTATCCAAATCATCCTGTAAAATTTTGACATCCTGTGCACTCACAATTGCTCTACCCAACTTTGCATCATCAGCAAACAAGTGAACACTTCCTCTCAGATCCTTTCCAATATCATTGATGAACAAATTGAAAAGCAGTGGTCCAAGAACAGAGCCCTGTGGCACTCCACTAGTCACAAGACATCGTTTAGACTCCACTCCTGAATAAACCACTCTTTGATATCTCTCCTTCAACCACCCTCTTATCCATCTCACCAACCCTATATCTATACCCATCTGCTCCAGTTTACTGATTAGGGTTCCATGTGGTATCCTATCAAAGGCCTTGGCAAGGTCCAGTAGTATCACTGTAAACCCATTACCCCTATCCAGTTCAGCCGTCGCTGTGTTATAAAACGTGAGCAAGTTACTGAGGCATGATCTACCCTTCACAAAACCATGTTGTCCTCCATACAATATCCCATTTTCATCTATCCAATCCTGTATTCTTTTCTTGACTAATTTCTCTAAGACCTTGACAATGATTCCTGATATGCTAATCGGTCGGTAATTTACAACAGCAGTCTTGGAACCACCTTTATGCAGTGGAACTATTTTCCCCTCTTTCCACCCGCTCGGGACTAACCCAGACCCGAGACTCAAATTAAACAAAATGGTCAAGGGTACTGACAATTCTTTAGCTGCTTCTCGTACAACACGAGCTGGTATACCATCCAATCCCACAGATGTATTGACATTGAGGTTATGCAATAGACTACTCACCTCCACTTCATTAACCACAATTCCCGTATAATCTACTGGTTTATTCGTTTCTGCAATGTCACCACCTGGATGATATACTTTTGCAAAGTGCTCACTCAGTATCTCAACTATCTCAACTGATTCAGTTACCTCCCTACCATCGGCATTCTTTAAAATCAATCTGCCGTGTACATTTTTCCTTTTACTTGCTACATATCTAAAAAACTGTTTAGGATTCTCTTTAGCCTGCATGGCCAATGTTCTTTCGTAATCCTTTTTTGCTTTTCTTACCACACTCGTCACCCTTCTGGCCTGCGCTTTATACCGTTCATGTGCCTGCCGGTCACCCTTCTCCTTAAATTCCCTCCATAGTTGATTCTTTTTTTGCAACTCAAGCTTAATGGTGTTATTCATCCATTTATCCCCTACTTGATTTATTATTCGGACTCTAGGTATACAGTCAGCCATTGCTTCATGCAAGCACTTCTTAACTACCTCCCATGCACTATCAACTTCTAGTCCTTGCAGTTGTACATGCCATGGCACTGAACCAATCAAACTCCTAAGCTTGTCATACTTTCCAGCCCGATAATTCCACATGTACCCTGTCTTAATTGAAAATTCTACACCTTTAGCCACCTCCCAAGTTAAGACCCTATGATCACTCTCACCGATTGGTGGCAATGTGGTCATATTTGTTACAGCCAAATCCTCAGATGTAATTACTAGGTCAAGCACGCTCTGACCCCTAGTATTTTCCATTACATGCTGTCGCAGATAGTTATGTGCTTGTTTTTATTGAATATGCATGGCACACACGATGGCCATTTTCTGTTATATCCCATTCTAGATAATGTCCAATTGTTGTCCATTTAGATATACTTTGCCCCCATTCCATGGATGTATCAAAGTGTCATTTGAACTTCTGTCAAGTACTGCTTTCTTCTGCACTAGTCGGCTGCTTCCAGCCACAAGCCTCATGCAGACTTCATGTTTTCTGTTCATACTGCTTCACAGTATACACGAGAGTGTGGCAATCCTATCAAAACAATGATTTCCAGGATATTCTAACTCCCCTATCTGGCTCTCACTATCACTTCCTTGTTTAAGTCACTCAATGTATAATCTTTGATTATTATCACAAACACAACACTGAACATGGATATTATCTTCCAGAAGTAATCTATTATTAGTTTATGGTATGCCTATTTTTGTTTATGCCTATGGTAGCCATGTGATGTTATTAGTTGCATGTTACTGACTTTCTCTGTGTGTTTACACACACACACACACACACACACACACACACACACACGACAGAATGATCATTGACTCAGTTAACATACATAGTTTTATGAAGAATTGAATGACTAGAACCGAGATTTAAGTAAAAAGGTTTTAATATAAAAACACTACTAGTTTCGGCCTGTAACAGCCTTCTTCAGGTGACATTATAAAAGAAGAAAAAACACTAAACATTGAGGGTTAAAAGACTACAATGTTTTCATGCTAATTATGTATAGAGACTGTCTATGTTGTTCATAGTCTTTTAACCCTCAATGTTTAGTGTTTTTTCTTCTTTTATAATGTCACCGAAGAAGGCTATTACAGGCCGAAACTAGTAGTGTTTTTCTCGGTTCTAGAGTCATTCAATTCTTCATAAAACTATATATATATATATATATATATATATATAGGGTTTAAAAAATATGCTTGTTTACTCATTTGTGATGAGTGAGAATTTTTAGTTGACAAGAAATAAAATCAGAAGAGAACTCAGTTTAATGATCCATTTTATGTACATAATGCTCATTCTGTTTCATCTTTTATGTTGTAAATATACATTTACATTATTTATTGTATTTACTGCAGAATATAAAATGATGATACAACATGACAGAATTTCATGCCAGCTGGGGAGTTGCCAGTTAAACAAGGCCCCTATTGTTTTTGCCAGGGAAACAGGGCAAACAGCGAAAAGTCAGTTACTCGAACAAATCTAAAAACACACCCCAACTCAAAATCACCAGAGTTCAAGATTGGTACTACCAACATATGAAGCCTGAATGGCAAAGAAATAGAACTAGCTGAGGAATTAGATAAGTATCAAATCATCATAATAGGAGTGACTGAAACAAAAAAGACAAAAACTTGTGAGATCTGTCTGATAAATAAATACAAAATGTTATATTCAGTCAATGACAATCAAGGAAAAGAAGGAGCAGCCATAGTATTCAACACTAAATACGAGGCTAATCTTCTTGAATGGAAGGCAGTCTCAAGTAGAGTGATGTGGGCAAATATCAGAATGGAGAACTAGATAATGAGATTTATTTGTGCCTATGGCCCAACAGAAGGTTTGACTAAGGTAGAAGTGGAGGAATTTTTGAGGCTTTCGAAAAAGCAACTGACACAATGAAAAAGGAAAAGTTGGTCCTTGTTGGAAATCTAAATAGCAGAGTAGGAAATGATTGTCAGACATACAAAAATATTTTGGGAAAATTTGGAGAAAAGAGCAAAGCTAATAATAATGGTAAATACCTGTTGGATTTCTGCTCAGGACATGGACTGGTTGTTACTAACACCATGTTCCAACATGAAAATGTGCACAAATTCACATAGAGAGAAGAGGCAAGGAATAAGAAAAGTCTAACTGACTATGTTATTGTTGATAGTGATGATTTATCCCTGGTGTAGGACACCAGAGTATACAGAGGATTTTTAAAATTGGAAGTGATCACTATTTAGTCTTGAGCAGGATAAAATTCAATTTCATACTGAAAGGAAGAACATATAAGAAAGTTTTAAAGCGAATAAAAGTTGAGCAGCTCTCAGATACGAACTATCTCAGATAGTTCGTATCTGAGAACTATAGACTAAAATATACAAACATTATTCAAGAAAAAATGAAAGAGTTTGAGAACAGGAACCTAACCTTGGAAATTCAGTGGCAAGCCCTGAAGAAAACACTGATTGATTTAGCCAGAGAGGCATGTGGTGAGGCTGTCTGCAAGGATAGCAAATCAGAACTCCATGTGGACAGAGGAAGCTAAAGAGGCAGTGAATGAAAAGAATAAAGCATATCAAAAGTCCCTGGAATAAAAGTCAGCTTGTGCTCTTAGGGAATATAGAGACAAATGTAAGAAAGCTAAACACTGTGTAAAACTAGCTAAATAAAAGTCATGGGAAGACTTTGGTAAGAACATAGAAAATAAATATCAAGAAGGTGGCAAGATAATCTGGAGGTTGAAAGTTTATTTTCCACTTGGTTAGAGTATAATAAATTTAGTTTAATCCTTTATCCAAGTGTGAGCAAACAAAGTTTGCGCCTGAAAGTATCTTCAGGACTGGGTTAAGGTGGTACAGCACCAGGGCAACGAGTTGCCCTGGTGCTGTACCACCTTAACCCAGTCCTGAAGATACTTTCAGGCGCAAACTTTGTTTGCTCACACTTGGATAAAGGATTAAACTAAATTTATTATAATCTGGAGGTTGTTGAAGAAGCTCAGAAATGGAAGAAAGAGTACTGTAAAAGGAATTAGAGATGATAAAGGTGACATGAAATCTGGAGAAAAAGATATCCTTGAAGTATGGAGTAATTACTTCGAAAAATTGCTAAATGAAACAAGCAGTGATAGCACAATGGTAAAAAACACTCAACAGGCATGTAGTTAGAATATATATTCATACTTGAAGTAGAAAAAACCATCAAAGGCTTGAAATGTGGAAAGGCAGCAGGAGTAAATGATATTCGACCAGAAATCCTCAAGTATGGAGGTATAAAAGTCTTAAAGTGGTTGCACTGCACAGTTCAGAAGGCCTGAACAGAGGGACGAATTGTGGATGATTGGAGTAGAGCTCTCATTATAACCATATATAAAAAGGGAAATAAAACTGAATGTGAGAATTACAGAGGTATTTCTCTACTGAATGTTCCTGGAAAGATTTACGCAAGTATACTTGAGAAATAGTTGAGAAGGATTGTGGAAGAAAAGCTTGGTGAAGAACAAACTGGATTCAAGCCAAATAGAGGCTGTCAGAATCAGATTTTCACTTTACGACAAATAGTTGAGAAATCATGGAAATATAACAAAGATTTGTATTTAAGTTTCGTAGATCTGAAAAAGGCATATGACAAGGTATCAAGAAAGAAGCTATTCAAAATGCTTCAGTTATATGGTATCAATGGGGCATTATATAAAGCAATACTTAGTCTTTAATGGAGTTGTATGCCAGTAGTTAGAATTGAAGGAAGTACAGGAAGATGGTTTAATGTTAAATCTGGTGTCAGACAAGGATGTACATTATCCCCTCCATTATTTATCATCTATATGATCACATTATGAAGGAAAGTGGTATTAAACCCGATATCAAAATTGGAGATGGATAAATCTGCAATTTAGTCAGAGAATCTTGCAGATTCTCTGACTAAATTGAATAACTGTTGTTATAGATGTGGTATGAAGGTCAGCAATAACAAGACAAAGACAATGAAAATATGCTCAAACATTGAAAATATCAAGTGCATCGTGAATGGAGAACCTACAGAACAAGTGAAACATTTCAGCTACTTAGTCATGATTTTTGGTGAAGATGGTAAATTAAATATGGAAATAGACAACAGAATCTATAGTACAAAGTCAACTGAATAAATTTATATGGAATAAGACAGAAATCAAAACACTAAATTCGCTGTATACAAGACAGTGTTCAAACCAATTTTAACTTATGGATCTGAGAGCTCGGTCAGAGGTAAAACACTCGACGAAAAACTAGAGACTGCAGATAGGAGAGTCCTGAGAAAGATTAGGGGCATGAACAGATGGCATCAATGACAATATCATTGTCAGCATCCAGGAATGCATTAGCACAGCTAATCTCAGGTGGTATGGTCACTTAAACAGAATGGGAGAGGAAAGATTAGCAAAACAAGTGTTCTTTGCCAGGTTGTCAGTAAAAAGACGAGGATATAGGTAGATTGATATGGTAAAAAGTGCCTTAGAAGATTGAAATATAAGATCTGATAATGTTAGAGTCTTGACAAGTAACAGACTGATTTGGAGGAAAACTGTAGATAGGAAGTTAGTCATGATGTAAATTTTTCATGTAGTAATATCATATCCTGTACACCCATTGAGGGTACATGGCAGGAATTTGATGATGATGATGATAAAATGGTTGTGTATCAATTATAAAATGCATGAACTTTTTCTTCACTGACTGATAAACGTACTAATACATAAATGGTTAACATATATGTTTTAACACTAGTAGTTGTACAGGATAAAAATTAATTATTGTATTGAAAGCTTGTAAATTGACCATATTCAAGAATAAACATATAACAATGATATATTAGATTACCCTTATAGAGTATACCCAGGCTAATATCTGATGAATGAGATATGTGCCCGAATAACTATCTAGCCAAAAAAATTTTAAGCCCTGTTTATTACGTATATAAACAAACACACATAGGGTGATAGGATGGGAACATTTGGTGGCTCAGTCAGTTTGGATGATGTACTTTGGTGGGAAAGATCTGAGTTTGAGTTCTGTCTAGGACACAAAGGATATTTATTGGGACTTTTTAACTCATGGTCAGTCAACCAGTCTCACATGGAGGTGGAAGGGTTTTTTCTTCCCAAAAACTTGGAATTTTCATCCTATAAAACAGACAATCTGGCCAGAAGAACATATGCAATTGATAGCTATTGATCGATTAGGTTTCAAAGAAGTCAAGTTACATGACTGTGCTTAAAATGAGCTTAACAAGTAAGGATAAATAGGATATATGGCAATAGGACAGTCAGAGAATAGAACAATCAGAACTTAATGCACCCATCTTACTTATACACTACCCAACAGTGATTAAATGGAACATGGAACTTCGTATATATGCTAGGTAGCATCATAGGTGAGAGTTTGTCTTTTGGAGAAGGTAGCAAATTGTGGATCTGGTTGATTCGTTTATAGGTAGCAGTGAGTTTGTATTTCTTCATAATTTTTGACAGACATTCAGAGATACCTTTGTTATATGGTATAGGAGTCCTACGGGCTTCTTCTTGTCTGGGTAGATGCACAGGGAAGTGGTTGATGATTTTTTGAGTTATCTTTGGGTTGTATCTATTTAATAAGGCTGTATCTTTAATAATTTCCTATTCTTCAGAGGAATAAAATTTGTGTGCTTTGGATACCAGAGATTTTATGATGCCATATTTTTGAGATGGATGGTGAGCAGATGAATTGTGGATATAACGACTTGAAAAAGTTGGTTTACGATAGACAGAGGTGGAAATATGTGAAATATGTAGTTTGTAGAATATATTTTAATCATATGTAGCAATATCTACATATGATTAAAATTTAATTACTTGGTATATGTGTGAATTTTTATTTATGAATACCCCCACAGGTTTCACTATATAATAGTTGCTCTCATGGTGCATGCATGTTTTCCTGTCTTGTACTGTTTACTACTGAACATGGATGTTTTATTTATATTAATACTCTTTTAGTGCTTGCATGCAAGGCATTTTGAAAGAGTATAATCATGATTGGAAAAAGGAAAAGAAGTGGAAGAAGTGTAAAAATTCTAACCAAATAACCTTTAAAGCATGTTAGAGGAACTTCAGGTAACATGGAATATAATTCTATATACAAAATAGTACTATGTATTACCCAAAGTTCCGCTACTGTAAATACATAAGCGATAGCATGTGATTAACGAGTAGGGGTGGGTTACATTTGACTTGCATGAAACTGTAATAGATTATAAGTAATAATGAAATTGTACTGATTTTTTTTTTCATTCTTTCGTTTTCTTTTTTCCAGCAACTATCCTATTACTTCTGGGATACCCATTGCTAATAATGGCTTGGTTGGTCTAGTGAAAAGCACTAGACCTACGCCATCAGTGACAATGAAATACAAGAAATTAATTTTTGTATAAGACCTCACATGTTACATTACTCATAAGTTAAAAAGATTGTCACCACGTACAAACTTAACCATCATATGTAAACTTTGCTTCTGGATATAATATACATGTGTAATAATGCATCTGATTTTCTAAATTTATAGAGCAAATCTTTAAAGAATAGACTTAGAGAATCAGATGCACTATTACATATGTATATTACAATTGTTCCTATGGCAAACTAAAGATCAGAGGAAGAATAATGTGTTATAGTAGATGGTTGTCATAATGACTTCTTTTAGAATAGCATTGATGCAGTGAAGTTTCCCTAAATTATTTTGACAGTTTGTTATATATAGAGTTTATTATAATGAGAGCCAAACATATTATATGTTTGCTCTCATTATAATAAACAGAAATACTCAAGAACTTTCTCATTAACAGAAATTTCGCATTAACAGAAATACTCAAGCATCATTTTATTTCAAATCAATTATTTGATTTTAAGATGAGGCACAAACAAAAACGTTACACATACACTCACTGCCATTACAGTGAGAAAGAAAACCGCCACTGTTTGAAACTATTTTGGTCAAGTTAACATTATTTAGCACATGCACAATTTCTTGGTTAGCTAAGTCATAACTGAGCAACAGTTCTGACAGGATTTATATTCAGGTGGCTAGAGTCGAGTACAATTTCTCTAGATTATAAAATCTTTCTCTCAGTGTGATAATATCAATATAAGCCAAATGTATTCGATTTAACTTTGTGCTTTGCAGACTGGTTATCATTTGGGTCTGCAGAAACAGTAACTTGCTGGATGAAGCACTGGATTTCCAATGTGTGATGTCTCTGATAAGTTCATCTATATTCTTGTTCTATGGATTTTCCAGTTTCTCTATAAAACAGGACATTGCAATCACATCAAAACCAGCAAACACCTCGGTACTGTACTGAAGAATGCTAATTTTCAGTTTCACAAACTGAAGCCAGTTAGAGCAGAGATTCTCAACCTATGGTACGTGTACCACTGGTGGTACATGAGTCACTGCCAGGTGGTACAAAAACAAAGTATACAATAAAAGGGTAAATTAACATATTCTTTTACTCGCAACATGAGTTGAGAATTAAAAATATATGCACAAATATTTAACAGTTCTACTTAAAATATTTCATGCAACTAAATGAAAACAATTAGATTTTATATTATCATTAAAAACTTTTGTATAATAATATACAAAAATAATATGGCAGTTCAATTTGAATTTAATAAGTATTAATCAAATGACAATGACAGAAAGTAATTCAAATATATTTGATCGGATAACAATGGGCAACAGTTTGTCCATTGTCGTTTGTTTAGCCGCAAACCACAGTTACAGTTAAGAAAGTAATGGTGTTAAATCATTGTCTTTGAATGTGATATTTTATTTGTGAAATTGTCATATTTATATGTAGTTTGTGCCAGAAGATAGAAACCGGAACATAAATAAGTGGTTAACGAGCAGGTCCTCAAAAAGATCGAAGGAAGAAATGAGTGTAAGCGGGAGAAACAATTCTTCTCTGCCAGAAGCCACTACTTCGAATCCTAACCAACCGACAAAGGACATCATTGTACAAGAATGCAACAAAAAGCCCCATACAGCACAACTTAATATAATCTTAGTTATTTATCATATGATTTCACATATATTGGAAAAGAAACTACACCTGTTCCCCAGTGTGTCATTTGTTATGAAATGCTATCAAAACATTCGATGAAGCCTTCCCTTCTTAAACATCATTTTGAAACCAAGCACGATTTAAAACATAAACCTTTGGAATATTTCCAGAGAAAACTGTCCGATTTGTCAGCAAGGAAAAAACAAATATCCTAATTTGCAGAATTTAACACGAAGGCTCTGGAGGCATCGTATGAAGTCAGTTTAAGAATAGCTAAGGCAGGAAAACCTCACATGATTGGAGAGTCATTAATATTACCAGCGGCTACAGATATGGTTAGAATAATTTTGGGGGAAAAGGCAGCAAAACAACTTGAAATGATTCCATTATCCGATGACACCGTATCAGGAAGAATTTCAGATTTGTCTTCAAATGTTAAGGAGCAGTTAATAGAAAAAGTTCAGGCTAGTAAATATTTTTCAATACAATTTGATGAAACTACTGACATTACCAGAATGGCCCATCTTCTTATGTATATAAGATTTATAGATGGGAAACAGTGAAGGAAGAGTTCTTGTTTTGTGAACCACTGCCTGTTCGAACAACCTCAAATGAAATATTTTCAAAATTAGACCAATTTATGAAAATGAATGATATAGAATGGAATAAATGTGTTGGTGTGTGTTCTGATGGAGCACATGCAACGGTTGTGTAACACAGTAGCGTTGTTGCAAAAATTAAAGAAGTAGCTCCACAAGCAAAATTTGTACATTGTATCATTCATCGCAAGGCTTTAGCTGCAAGAAATATGCTTGCTCTTAAAACAGTTTTGAATGAAAGTGTGAGAATTGTTAACTTCATTAAATCCAGAGCTATGAATTGATGACTATTTTCCATTTTGTGCAATGAAATGGGTGCTGAACATGATTCTCTTTCACTTCACACTGAAGTTGGGTGGCCGTCGAGGGGGAAATGTATTGAGCCACCTGTTTGAACTTCGTTTAGAAATGCATATTTTTCTCTCTGACAAATCCTCAGACTCAGACTTGAATTATTTCACTGATGAACTGTGGCTTTCCTGGTTGGCTTACCTGGCAAATTTATTTTGCCACTCAACCAGCTGAACACAAGCTTGCAAGGTGCACATACTTCCATATTCTTGGTACAGGATAAAACTGCAGCTCTTAGGAAAAAACTTAGTTTCATCTTTAAAGAAACCAATACTGGAAACACGTGTTCCTTTCCATTGGTGGATGCTTTCTTAACTGAGAATGAAATTCTTCTTCATAGTGAACTGGCAGTGAATATAAAGTTGGGAGTCTAATCACAGATTTCAAGGAATACTTCCCTGAAAACCTGGCTTCAGAATTTTGGATTAGAGAGCCGTTTTCCATTGATGACACTTTACCAGAAACGTTAACTCCTTCCAAGAAAGATGAACTCATCAAGCTCTCCTGTGATGGAAGTCTCAGGCAAGTGATCAAGAGGATGGATTTAACAGACTTCTGATTGGCAAGAAGAAATGAATATCCAATGATCTCAAAAAAGTTGTAAAATTTCTGTTGGTATTTGCAACTACTTACCTTTGTGAATGTGGGTTTTCTTCTCTCATTTATATCAAAGTACAGGAATAAGTTGAATGCTGAACCAGATTTAAGACTCAAATCTGGTTGAGCACTCAAAGCTTGTGCTTGTTTAGCTAAACAAGCACAACCTCCACACTGAAACAAGAATGTGAGTTCTGTAATTAAAAATATTATTATTATTATTATTATGTGACACCTCCAGGGAGTCCAAAGACTAATCGAGGAGAGTGTGTCAACAGCATCGAACAATTGATCTCCGTCCAACTACTAACCGTGCTGAAACTTGCTTAACTTTTTGCGTGAGACATTAGTAGCAGAGGCTCTACCAATCAACCAACCTTTGCTAGTGTTAGATTTATTATATGTAACATTTATATGTTACATTTATAGCTTGTACTGATTGTAAGTTTATTTGAGAACTGGAGCACCATTATTAGGAATATATGTTTGTCAAAATTTGTTTATGTATTCACTCATTATTATTTTAATTTTTAAAAATTGCACATTTTACAGATATATATTTACATATAAATATCTGAATAAAATAATAAATAAATAACTAAATAAATCACTAATATTGTAGAGAAATGTTTATTTTGCCTCTGGGACCAACAAATCATGCTTTTCCAGAATGAATTCGCTTACTGGCACATCTAATATCCTGAATTAAATATAGTGGTACGCCACTGGAAAATGTTGAGAACCCGAGTTAGAGGAATAAATGTTGTAATTCTAAAGAATATTTCACAGCCTTGTTGTGAAGAAGATGATGTATATATGTGATATATATATATATATATGTATATATGTGATATATATATATATATATATATATATATATATATATATATATATCCTTTATTAAACTATATCAGTTTCTGGGCATGTTTGTGGATAAAATAGATGACAGTTTCTTCTTCATGATCATTCTTCTAGACTGTGAGATAAAAATGTCAGCATCATCATCAAATTCTAGATATGTACTTTCAAGGAGGTGTAAGGATACTAAGATAGAATGACATATAAACTTCAAATTATTGTTACTAACTTCCTAACAATTTGTCTCCAAATTAGTCTGTTATTGTTCAGGACTCCAATAGAGTCAAATTTTATATTTCTATCTTCTAAGACAGCTCTGACTGCATCAATCCATGTAGATCTAGGTTTCCTACAGATCTTTTCCTGTCATCCTCACATAAAAATTTACTTTGCTAATCTTCCCTCTTCCATTTTAGTTTAAGTGACCATACTGCCTAAGATTACCTTTGCTAACACATTCCTGAATACAACAGCATCAATTTCCTTCCAAACATCTTCATTTTTAACATGATTCAGCAAACTGATGCCATATATTCACATTTGTAATATTTCTCCAAATTCTTATTTCTATGGTCATTATCTCTGATCAGCTGTTTTAATTCTATAACCTAGATCAAACTGGTAAGTTAAAATTGGTCTAAGCACTGTCTTGCATACAGCTAGTTTAGTGTTAGGCTAATTTCTCTTATTCCATATAAATTTATTCAGCTAACTCTCTCCCATACTAGCTTTGCTAATTCTGTTATTTATTTCTATCTTCACTAAGCATTGTGCCTAAACAGTTGAACTATTTCACTCGTTTACAGGTTCTCCATTCCAAAACATAGGTGATGTTTTCAAGGTACCTGCCTCTTTCATAGTATTTGTCTTTTACTGTTGATTTTTATGTCATATTTGTTGCAGCAATTATAGTTAGAAACCCTCCAGATTTATACTAGATTTCTTTAGGAATATAACATCATGTGCATAAAAAAAGAAGGAGCTGAAATTAACATTTCCAGTGTTGATTGATATCAGGTTTAATGTCACTTTCCTTAATAATATAATTCACACAGTTGATTAATAACAGTGGAGATGGTAGGCATAGTTGTTTACTTGATATTAGAAACTATCTTCTTGTACCTCTTTTAAATTCTAACTGCTGACTTACAATTTAAATACAGACCTATGTATTCCTTGATATAATGTCCAGTTTATACCATATAATTGTAGGGTCTTGAACAGTTTTTTTTTCTTTATATTTTATTTTTTTAAGCATCTTGTCATATGGCTTTTCCAGATTTACAAAACTTAAATATAAATGTATGCTCTATTTTGATGATTTCTCAACTATTGATCTTAAAGTGAAATCTGATCCTGGTAACCCTATTCATCCTGAATCCAGCTTGTTCTTCCCCAAAATTTCTCTTTACTTCCCACTCTCCTCTGCTCAAGTATGCTTGCATAAATTTTACTTCGAACACTCAGTAGAAAAATTAACCTAATTCTTACATTCAGTTTTACTTCCCTTCTTTCCTTATCATTTAATATGATAATATTTTTTATTATTTTTTTATACTAAATCTTGAGCATAGTTAATTTAGTTTAATCTGTTGCATGCTTAACAAATTAATCCCACAATTATGTTTTTCTCCATTAAGCCTAAAAAAAAAAAGATTCATTGTTGTGACTGTTTCTCACTTGTGCTCTTTGGCTCCTATGACCTTGACATAGTGGTCAGGATATATGACATGCTGTTGTGAGAAACAGTGACAACACTGAATCTTTTTTAGGCTTAATGGAGAAAAACACAATTTTAAGTTATTAACTTTAGTTCATTAAAGTTAATAAATTAAAATAGTGTTTTTCCCATTAAGCCTAAAAAAGATTCATTATGTGTTATCCAAGGATAAAAATAAATTACATTTTTAAGAATGATAGATAATGCGTTGAAAATAGCAAGTTTTTTTCTCTAGTGCGCGTATTAATATCACACATATACACACATGCACACACACACACACACACACACACTTCATTCTTATCAACAGTAAACATTTCAGCATATACTAACCTCTCCTTGTTGACTAATAATAGGAACATGATAATCTAAGGCTACATCATGAAACAGAATCTCCAAAAATACATTGGCAACACCTATAAGATTATGGTTTTCTTGAGATTCATAAAATGGATCCACACCTTTTGGAGAACTTTCTTCCTAAATAAAATAAACATTTATGTCTAAATTATCTTCATTATATTATAAACAGTTTCATTACACTGCTTCATTACATGGCATATAAGACTTGATTATAAATTACTGAGCTGCTTATATGTGGTGTACTGGCGTTTAACAATCGAGAAATGATTTTACTTGCACTAGCAGTATGCTGCTAGTAGCCATAATGGAAAAGTGTTCTACACTTCTGTCAGAGATGAATCATCACTCTTTAGAAGAAAGAATTAATGCTAAATTTGTTAGTTGAGAAAATGTACAAGTAAAAGCATATGAAGCATTATGCCATCAATAGCTAGGTGTCCATACTACTTCTAATCCATGAATGTTTCAATAAATTGTGACCCATCTGATTGTTGAATACCACTTGTTTTACCTTTTTAGGAACTTATAACACAATTTGAAATGGATTAGCCTGACAGATAAATGCACTGACAAACAAAAATCAATGAATGCAATGATGAAAGTGAAATTATTTTGCACAAGACTCTAATAGGTGCATTATTGGATTAAAGTAAAACCTGGTTGTAACCAATGAGATCAATCCCACTTATCAATGAAAATTGTAGGTTATTAATATTTATATAGTCTTTGACAATATAATCTAATGATTGTCACTAATTTTTGACAGTTATTGACTCCTAAAAACAGGATTCTTCTTTTTTTTTTAATGGTATAATATCCTACATTAAGTTACCTGCCAGCCTCATGTAACAGACCATGAGGCGAATGAATATTCCAAGTAACTCTTCAAACCTGACTGGTTCAAATAAGCATCACAAATTCCTCATCCAAATTCCTTGTTCCACTGCTGCAGCCATCTTTTTCTTTTCCCTTACTAACAAAACTAATATTACTATTCCTTCAGACTTTACCATACTAAAGGTTAATGTGTGCATCTGAGCTCTCATACACCAACCACCCTGACACATCTAATTTCCCTATATATTTATATTCAATCTTTCACAGAACAACAATTTCTATATCTCCTATCTAAAACTAAATTCATTTAAGTGTAATCCACATTGCAAGTAAAAATCCTTTTGACCATTAAAATTATCCTAAGCATGTGATTATGCACAAATTTTGTATGATTCTTATCTGTAAATGCAAATAGGATCAAAAATTATTGCACTGGCTAACATATATATCCTTACAGGAATAAAATATGATGGATATGGGTATATTCAGCCCCCCCCCACACATGCAATGGGAAGGGCATGGGAGTATTGATAATAGAATTTAATTCAGCCAGACTAGAAATCCCAAATGGCAGCAATAGTATAGGTAATAAACAGGCAGTGAGTTTCACGTTGTTTGATATGAGATATAACGAAATATGCATTTATCTTCATTTCATTTTTTTTTTTTCACTGCTCTTGATGTATGATACTACTCATTCATTTAATTCTCATTGGAGTTAACCCACTTAACTCTGGATATGCTGTAGACAGCAGCATTCACCTAGGAACTGAACTTAAGAAGTTGTACTGTCAACATCTCTTTTTTGTAGTTATATATGGCATAAATATGTTCCAAAATGTGCCCTGAGCTGGCAATTATGACCCTGAGGTCATAATTGCCAGCTCTATTCTACACCTCTCTCTCTCTCTCCCCACACACACACATCAATATATTGACCCCCCCACACACACACACACAAGAGTGCACAAGACCTATAATACAAGAATGCCATGTGTGGGCAATATATATATACACCCTTTCTTAAATGAAAATTCCATATGCTTAGTAACCCTACAGGTCAGAACTGCATTATCATTTGCTCCAATCAGAGGCACAGTGGCACCTTGATGATGGACAAATACTATGGTGGTATCACCAAATCTGGAAAACTCAATCCTGGACCTTTATGTAACATTCTGTATTAGATAATTAACTCTCAATAACTGCAAAAATCGGAATTTAAAAATCGGATCAGAATTTAAAACCCAAGGGTTTTAAATTTGCAAAGACAACTCAGAGGATTGCTACAATATTAAGAACCTGAATCAGAAGAGATAAAATGGCAACGATTCTGTTGTATAAGGTTTTGATTAATTCACATCTACAAGGGTAGTCTGAAAAGTTCTTGGCCTAACAATGAAAAAATGAATTTATAATTTCAAAATTATTTTTATTTTTCAACATAATCTCCCTTAAGACTAATACATGTATTCCAGGAATGCTCCAGTACCATTATCCTGTTCGTGTAGTGGTTCTCAGTAAGATCTGCAAATTACCCCTCTACAACTGCAATCACCTCTTGATTTGAAGAGAAACGCTGACCAGCAAGGAAGAGTTTTAGTTTTGGGAAGAGATAGAAGTAAGAGGGAATCAAATCTGGGGAATAGGGTGGATGTTTCAACAATTCATAGTGCAGATCCCTTAATTTTCCCGTTGCCAAAACACCTTTGTGAGCAGGTGCATTGTCCTGATGAAAGATGATTTTTTTCTTCTGCAAAACGGGTCTTTTCTCATGAATTTTTTCATCTAGTCTGGTTAAAAGATTGGAATAATATTCCCTGGTTATTGTTTTCCCCTTTTCAAGATAATTAATAAACAAAATGCCTATAGCATCCCAAAACACTGATGTCATGACCTTTCCTTCTGATGGAACCGACTTTTTCTTCTTTGGCACTGAACAACTGGCTTCTGTCCACTGTTTTGACCAGCTGTTTGAATTCTGGTGTGTAATGGTGAATACAAGCTCATTCATAGTAATAAATCGATGTGCAAAATCAGTTTTATTCTTGTTAAAATGCTCCTCAAGCACTGTTCAGAGATTTTCATGCGAGTGTGTTTTTGATCTGCTGTGAGCAAGCATGGTACCCATCCTGCGCAAAGCTTTTTCATTTGCAATTCTTCATGCAAAATACATCCTAAGCGTTCTTTTGAAATGCCTACAGTTTCATCAATTTCACACACTTTGACTCGCCAGTCACCCAATACCATATCGTGCACTTGATCAATGATTTCTGGTGTTGTTACACTTTTTGGACGTCCTTCACGTGGATCATCTTCAAGGCTGGTACAGCCAAGTTTAAACTCAGCAGCCCATTTCTTACTTGTCGAAAACGAAGGAGAAGAGTACTCATAAACTTTAATGAATTTCAAATGAATTTCTTTTGGCGTTAAACCTTCTTTTACAATGAATTTTATAACTGAACCACTATACTCAATTTTATCCATTTCAAGGGATACAGACAACACTCTTGCTTCAGACAGCTGTGTAAAACAAACTGCTTGATAGAATGACTTGCAATTTCGCATGGATGCTTATGACAGATGTACCAACTTAGAAAAAGAAAAAAATCTTGCCAATAGTGTTGCCATCTATGGTCGAGGCTGAGAACTTTTCAGACCACCCTCGTATATAAGCCCTCTATACATCTGATTTAATTTAACATCAAATCATCTTCATGCATATCCTTCAGTTCTAACTGCAAATTAAAACTTAAGTTATGTATCATTATGTGTATAAAATTCCATTTACTCCAGACAGATTCAATATTTTGAACAATCTTTACTCTTTATAGCTTATCACACAGAAAAGATACCTAAGTTCATTTGTGAACACACACAAGGAATCTTTATATGGCCTTTTTCAAGTGAAGTTATGTTAGCTGGTCTTATATGGAGGTAAAAGGGTTTTTACTCCCAGAATCTCATATTTTATTGTCTCACAAAAGCATGCAAATTACCAGAGAACATATGCAATTAACCAAAAATACTGTGAAGGATGTAGGAGATGATGTAGGCAGATAGTGATTGTGCAGTGTAGTGGTGGATAATATAGAATGGCTGACTGCAATGTGCCCATAGGTCTCCATGGACATGTCATATAACAATAATAATAATATACTTCTTTTAGATCAGCAAAGCTGAAAAAGAAATACTTATTATATTTTCAATGAATTCTCAACCATTTGTCATAAAGTAAAAATCTGGTCTTGTTCATCAGAATTTCAATTTCAGGAATTTCACTTTCTGACTATATCTTTTGCAATTTATGCAATATAGCCACTGCAAAATTTTATACTTCCATATATGAGCATTTCCTCTCTTACAGAATGCTCTTTCTTCAGACATTTCAATTTCATGTACTATATTATTAGAACAGTGAACAGAACCCACCATCCAAGCTTCAATTAAGCTCACGCTAGTGCTCACAACAGTTGCAAAAGCATCAACAAATCCAAATTTGAAAGGGAAAATGCAGAAAACTTGCTTCCTTTTCTAATGGCAGTTGAACTTTCTGGACACTTGCCAGAACATCCTTACTCCACGCTTCCACCTCTCCTACATCTTGATGATATCATTCTAACACACCCAATGAAAAAAAAAGTTACCTCCTTGCATCAGTTTTAAAATTTTATCTTCCAATTCCTACGCAAATGATGCAAAGCAAACCACTTACAACTCTACTAAGAACAGCACTGCAAACCTAGTCTTAATGGATAGAGGAAGTCTATAAATTAAAAAAAAAAAAGTTAATGATATTATTTAGACATCTTTTTTGATATGAAAACACACTTTCTCTGTGGAAAGGATATATTCCTTAAGATATTCAGCATTTCTTCAACAGGGATGTTAGTAAACAGTGAGACAATATCTACTACACATTCTTTCTTTGTATCATCTAAAGTCCATTCTCTTTAGCCAAAATATGGAATGCAATGCAGTACTGAGAAGTCATTCCATACACATCCAGAGAAACCTGTACTATAGATGAGGAAGGTTAGAATGTAGATCAAATTTGGTTAACAACTTTAAATGTTCCTTGGATATCCTAAATATTTTAAGAACCTGGAACTCTTTGCCAATTCTACTAGTAGAAATGGAAATGTACCATTTTCTTGAAATCTTAGTGCCCACAATATCACAAGGAAATTTTGGAGGATAGTTTAATTATTTCCCATTCCCTAATGTGTCTCTTATTATAGCTCTTAATCATGCACCTTTGACCACTTTGAGCTTTTGTTCCAATGCTGTACAATCTTTTACTAGGTCACAGTGCCTTTATATAAATATCAAGTCATGAGTGGTTTTACCTGGCATGTACTTCTTCTCCATACTCAATTTATTATGAATAAGAATGTGTAAGGTCAGGGGAACACATTGGCCATACTACAGATGTCCCTCTACCAATCCATATGCCTGGTAAACAGATGTGAAGGTATAACCTAAGGTCTCTCTCAGGTAACGAGGAGGTGCTTCATCTTGCTGGAAATGTAAGCATCCATTGTGGTCATCGCTATCTAATTGTCGTATTAGGTACACAATTAGACAGCGATAAGTCCAGATACACATGCCACCACCAGTAACAGTAAACTCCATGGGTCCATACACTTTCTTCTTGCTTATGACACAAAAATGTCATCTTTTGGGATGCTGCAAACATGTTCTACAATGGCATGTGGATTTTCTTCCCAAAATTCTGCAGTTGTGAGTGTTTACTTGCCCACTTATATGAAAAGCGCACTGTCACTGTAAAACAATTGTGTCCAAAAAAGTCCCCATCTTGTTCTATCCTACTGATCATTTCCATACAGAAATCCTGGCATATCTTTTTATCGTCTTTCTTTAAATGTTGTACAAGGGTAAATTTGTAGGGCCTTAAATATAGATGCTGTCATAAAATGTGCCACACAATCACATGTGGAATTCCAATTTCACAAGATGCAAGTCTGGTTGACTTTCCAGCACTTCTCAGGAAACTTTCTCAAATTTCTTCCACAATAGCATCAGCAACATGTGGCCTTCCCATTGACCTTGAATGACACACAGAGCAGCCTATTTCCATAAAATTCTTGATCCACATGTAGATCATGCACATACCAAGAGGTTCTTTGCTGTATTGCATGTGGAAATTCTTCTGAACTTGTGTTACTGACTTCATTTTTTGAAACCAAAATACATGACGTGTTCAACTCTTCACCATCAAAAGTAGCAGCCATTTTCAAATGGTGTGACATATCATGCCATCTAGTGTTCTCATTTGGTAATAAAGTTATGTGATGAAAAATTGATGTGTTTCACTACATTATGCTCACTCACTTTTGTATGTCATCTGAGTTATTTTCTATTCTCCTGCAAAGTTGTATATACCCTTTTTTGAAACACCCTGTGTGTGTGCGTGCGCGTGTGTGTAAATTGATACATTACTACATAATACGTTGGAATAGTCAACATGGTCAGCATGGGATTGTAAAGGGTAGGTCTTGTTTTAGCAATTTACTTGCATTTTATATGGTAATGAGTGCATTATATAAGGGAGAATCATATACAGTAATATTCTTGGACTTTGCAAAAGCATTTGATAGATTACCACATGATAGGTTGCTGTAAAAGCTGCAGAGGATGGGAATGGTTAGTATATTGGGTAGATAAATGAGAAATGGGTTCTCTGAATGATACAGCAAGTTGTGTATGATGGAGAAGTATCACGAAAAAGGAGAGTAACCAGTGGCATTCCCCAGGATTCTGTTTTTGGCTTCAACTGTTTAACTTGTTTGTAAATGATATATCACGTGGATTGATTAATGATCTTCAGATGTTTGCTGAAGAATCATAAGTAGGACTGCTGATGTTAATTCCTTGCAGCAAACTTTCATATCAAACTTTCTTTTCTTCAAATTACTTCAGGCTTCCAATAAGCAGAGCAGCGATTCGCCTTCCCCAACACTCACAGTGATGAAATCCATCTCCCAAATAAAGAAGTTCATAACATCTATGCCCAGAGGAGGAATCAAGCTTGCAGCCAATTGGATAGAGAGTAAGTACACCAACCAAGCTGCAAGAAATTATGTTTTAATCCCTTACTCCAGCGAAAAGTTTCATGAAGATAAATCAGGAGCAAACTTTGTTTGCTTATGTTTGAGCAAAGAATTAAAACAATAATATAATTTCTCGTCCATTATAATTTACTTGAATATTATTTATTATATTTTTTGTTGTGGTTAACAGAATTTCATAAATCACTAACTCAATATGGATATTTATAGATAGTAATCTACTGGTTATTTGACCTTCAAACCACTATCGTCATTATCGGAATAGCAAACTGCCTTCCCAATGTGGTCAGATAAATGATACATTACTGTATTCATTTATTACTGATTTTTTTTCCATTTGTTTCTTTAACAGAAGTGCATACATTAAATAAAAAAGATAAATACTAGAAATTTTAATTTTATCAATTTATATCTTTAATATAATTTAAAATTTAATTTAAATATAATTTATATTTAATGTAATGTATCAATTTATATCATACCTATTTCATACCTATATGTATATTTGCACTTTTAAATGAAATGGTTATTTCTTTATACAAGAATTAATATATATCAAATAAAATACACAATATTTTTGTAAAAATACTAACTTGGTTGGCAAGACCTTTTTCTTTTCTTTCTTCATACATCTCTCTCATATCAATTAGTTTATTTTCTAATTTTTCCATAGACCAGACTTGGCTGCCCTTATTTTTTCTCATAACAAGAATTGCTGGTTCACTAACAAAGGCACCTCTCTAAAAGAAATTAAGAAAAGCTTATTTATGAATGTACTGTGAATTTACTGAACAAATTTAGTGTCAGGTCTAAGAAAAACTGTGTGAGAATTATATGTTGCTAAGAAGAACACTTACTCTGCCCCCTCCCAAATCAAATATGTAACATGATTTGATACATTTCTAACAAAACAAGTGATACTGTGTGTTAACATGCAATGTTTTCAAACCTTGTTTATTTTCTAACCAGTATCTATGTCACCTGACAGATGGCTCTTTAGGAGTGCAGGTGCTCCTAAACAAATCTCTTATATGTGTTTCTTAAAGGATAAACATATAAGAGATTTGGCATAGAGAAACATTAGAAGAAAGTCAACAAAGAGCTAGATTATCTAAGTTTTGATATCACATGAACATTAGTTTGCATTCAGCTTAATTAACATGGTAAACAGCTTATCTATTCAAAATTACATAATATTTTATTTGAACTTTTAATTTTAAAATGAAAATTGTAAATTATTCCTGACTTCCCATTGACAATTTCCTCAGCAAATTAGTCAAATTAGTCCATTATCTCTCACAATTCCAATATTTAAGATCTCATATTTTGATCTTCTAAAAAAAAGACAGTTATGTGAATGATAGAAGAAGAGAGAATAAGATAAGTGGAAAAGAGGGAATGAGAGAGAGAGAGAGATATGGGAATGATAGAAGAGGAGAGAATAGGAACAGTGGAAGGGAGGGAATGAGAAGAATGTGAGGGAGCACTGAAACCAGGGATAGATTGATGTCAGGAAGGCAGGTAAATAGGGGAATACAGAGAGAAAATGTTAGAGGAGGGAGAAAGTGTGAGGGATGCATGGGAGCAATCAAGGAACAGGGTGGCAAGAGGTGTAATGCATGGGGACTCAATGATCCATGGTGTGCAAGACATGATGCATGAGGAGTATTTGCCTGGAGGAACAATAAAAAGTGTGGCTATGGCAATTAAGAGAGGTGAAAGAGTGGATGAGATGATTGTGATGATAGGAACAAATGACTTGAGAAGTAATGTAAATTGGGCAGCGAGAGATATGATATTCTTGCTTGAGGTTGTACGAAAGAAGATGTAGAGAAGAAAGATAGTGTGAGTGTTGCCTAGGTATGATAGTGACGAGCTGAGCAGAAGAGCAGTAATACTGAATAACATAATAGCTGTAATGTGTCGGAAGAGAGGATTGGAATATGTGGATGCTTGGAGAACATTTGAGGACAGAGAGGAAATGTATGCGAAGGACCACTTGCATTTGAATGAGGAAGGACGTAGGCATATGGCAAGATTGCTGTTCTGAACGAGTCAGTGTGTCAATGCAGGGAAACTAGAATGCCCAAGGTAGCAGCCTCTTGTGGGAATGGGTACTTGGGAGAAGGGGGGGGGGGGATGACATCAGGTAACAGTGAGCTCAGTGGAGTTTAGAGGGGATAATGCTGGGTATAGAAACAGTGGCATTTTTTATGCTTTATACTAATGCCAGGAGTATCCGGAATAAAGGAGAGGAATTGGTGGCGATGATAGCATCAGCCTGGCCAAAGATTATTGGGATCACTGAGATGTGGTTGACAGAAGAGGATATAATAACAAGAATAGAAGTAGCAGGGTACAGCATTTTTTTGGCAGGATAGGAAGGGAAAGCGTGGTGGTGGTGGTGGTGGTGGAGTACTGCTTATGATAAGTGACGACTTATGGCCTCTAAGAGTAGAGGCTTTGGAAGGCAGTAACACTAATGATTTTGAAAGCATATGGTGTCAGATAGAGATGGGCAAGACGGGATATTTAGTGGGTGTTGCTACAAACGAAGGAGCATAGAGGATGGGGGACCAGGAGATGTTTAGACAGTTGAGCTTGGCAAGTGCAAGAAGAATGATTGTTATGGGAGATTTTAACTACAGCAGTATAAATTGGGAAAAGGAAGATGCATGTAGCAATAAGGGAATGGAATTTCTAGAATTCTTGAGGGACAAATGTCATAGGTAACATGTAATAGAGGGAACAAGAGGCTCAAGAATTTTGGATTTGGTCATAGCATCAGAAAAGCAGATAATAACTGAGATGACATCTCCCTCTGTTGGAGAGAGTGACCATGTGGTTTTGACTTGGAAGATGAATAAACATGCAGGAGTATCAAAGGAGTATTAATGCAGGAGTAGTAAAATGAATGACAAACGATATCGAACAGGAACTGCACTTGAAAAAGATTATGGAAGAGATATAAGGAGAGGGGGGGTGGAGGACAGATACACGAAGAATATAAGACGCAGGCCAGGAGAGTGACTAGTATGGTGAGAAAGGCAAAACTGAAATATGAGAAGAGATTGGCCCTAAGATCCAAAGAAAATCCAAGGGAATTTTTTAGCTATGTGGCCAGTAGGAGGAGAAATGATTGTGGAAGAATGACATTGTGGGATAAAAATGGGAATAGAGTGACTGATGCAGAGAACATAGTGGAATTGTTCAATGAACACTTTATTGGTGTATTTCATCCTGAAGGAGTAAATTTTAATACTAGAGGGATAGGGCAGGTTCAAGGTTTAGAAGTGCAGGAGGAAAGTGTGTTCCAAATACTGAGTACTCTGGATGTCAGTAAAGCTGTGGGACTGGATGGTATTTCATCACGAGTTCTGAGAGAATGTGCTAAAGAACTGACAGCTCCTTTGACTTGGCTTTTCAATGAAAGTCAGGCTAAAGGAAAGGTGCCAAGGGAATGGAAGGAAGGTAAGATAGTGCCATTGCATAAGGGCGTTAGCAGACTGGAAGTGTCTAATTATAGGCCAGTTTGTGTGTCATCAGTAGTTGTTAAGATCTTGGAGAAATTAGTTAGGGACTGTATACAACACTGGGCAGATGAAGGCAATGTTATCTGTGAGAGTCAACATGGATTTGTGAAAGGGCATTCTTGTTTTAGTAATATGCTAGCCTTTTACAATAAAGTTACAAGAGCAGTAGATGAGGGAAAGGCATATATGCCATTTTCTTAGATTTCGTGAAGACATTTAATAGGGTGCCACATGATAAGCTGATATTTAAGTTGCAGCACATGGGTTTGGATGTCTGTCCTGAAACCAATTGGATTCAGGATTGGCTGTCCGATAGGTATCAGAGAGTTGTGTATGGTGGGGCAGTTTGAAGGAGGCAGAGGGTTACAAGTGAGGTCCCACAGGGCTCAGTATTGGGACCTATATTGTTTAACCTTTATATCAATGACATTGTCAGTGGATTGCAGGGGGATATTCAGTTGTTTGCAGATGATGTGAAGCTGGGAAAGGTTATTAGTAATAGTGCAGAGGTAGTCCTGCAAGAGGATTTGAATTAGCTAGACAGATGGGTAAATGAATGGGAGTCAGTTTAATGCAGCAAAATGTAAGGTCTTGAGGTTTGGGACACATCAATGGGATGCTGCATACTATATTGGAGGAGCTATACTGGAGGATGTAGGAGAGATAAGAGATCTGGGATTGATGATTGATAGAAACCTGAAATTCAGGGGACATACTGCAAAAGTGGTGAAGGTAACATAGAGGAGTGCTGCAATAATGAGAAGGATGCTGACCTGCAGAAATAATCGAGTTATCATCCCGTTGTATCAGACCCTGATCAGACCACACTTAGACTATTGTCCTCAGATTTGGTCCCCAGGATTGGAAGGGGATAAATTAACTGTGGAAAGGGTACAAAGGCAGATAACAAAGATGGTTTCAGGAATGTACAATGTTAGTTATGAGGATCGGCTCAGGGAATGTGGACTGCAGAGTTTGGTGGATAGAAGAAGGAGAGGTGATATGATTGAGACTTTTAAACTGTTGAGAAGCAGTTACAGGGTTGACACTGGGGAGTTCTTTCTCTTGGTTGAACAACAGGAAGGAGCGATGACAAGGGGCCATCCCTCAAAGTTACGAAAGGAAACTGTGAGCAAGAGGGTGAGGAGTGGTTTCTTTGCATGGAGAATAGTTGAACCATGGAATGCATTGCCTGGTGAGAGCGAGAATGGTCAATGAGTTTAAGGAGTGGTATGATAGACTTTGTGTTTCCTAGGAGGGACCTACCACGATGAGTCTTGATAGACTTGTGTTTCCTAGGAAGGACCTCCTACTATGAGTCTTTTGACTCCTTGGAGGCCTAAATAATAATAATAATAATAAAGCACTTCTTACTGCATCAAATAGGAAATCTGGATGAAGAAGGAACTGGAGGCAACACAAGATGAATGTTGGTAGTGATCAATTTGCATGAAGAGTACAAAGAACAGCCTAGAAGGTAACTTGGTTGGAAAAGGCATCGAAAGTAAAGAATGAGAAGTTAACCAATCCGGCTAAGAAAATTTCTAGTGAATTCTTTCTATATGTGGCAAGTAGAAGGAAGAATGAATGTGGAAGTATGATGCTAGTTGATGACACTGGAGGATTGGTAATCAATGTGGAGAATACAGCTGAATTATTCAATGAATGGTTTATCAGTGTATTTTATTATTGTGATGGCAACATCAGAAGAAGCTGGAGTGTAGAGGGTATGGCAGAGGAGGGACTGATGGTGAATGCACAGGAAGTACATGAAGAATTTAGTAAACTTGACTTTAATAAGGCAATACTACCTGACAGTATATCGTCACATCTTGAGGGATGATCTATGGAATTAATGGCACCTTTGGCACACCTGTTTAGCATGTTTACCTTGCAATAGGACAAGTCCGAAAGGAATGAAAGATCGGAAAAATTATCAAATTAAAGGCCAATCTGTGTGTCTGGGATTGTTGTTAGAGAAGATGGTGAGGACTAGGATTCAGAAGTAGGCTGTTTATAGTAGCACGAAGGTAAAGCATCTGTTTTTGGGATTATTATTGTATAGCTTATACGCTAATGACATTGTGAACAGTTTAACTGGAGATGCATAGCTGTTTGTTGATGATACAAAGCTGGGAAGGACTATGAGAAGTAGAGCAGATGTTGTGGTCTTGCAGGAGGATCTGAATGGACTGAGAGTGGCAAATGAGTGGAGCTGTCAATTTAATATCTCTAAGTGCAAGGTTTTGAAATTTGGTATGCAAGGTTGTAATGCACAGTATACATTTAATGGAGAAATTATGAAAGAGGTGGAAGAGATGAGAGATCTGGGAGTGATGGTGGACAGAGACTTGAAGTTTAGGAGTTACATTGTTAACATGTTCGCTGCCAACTACGAGTATACTCGTAGTTGGTATATGAGCCACACAAGCCAGCTACGAGTATACTCGTATGACGCTTACTGCCAGCAATGAGATTACACATACTCACCTTGAAGAAGTGAAAATGCTTGGCTTGTGGGGCTAGCAGCAAAACTGTGTATACTCATAGATGGTATATGCTCAGCACAAGCCAACTACGAGTATACTCGTATGTCGATTACTGCCGGCAATGAGATTACATGTACTGACCTTGAAGAAGTGAAACTGCTTGGCGTACGGGAACAGACTATGCCAAAGTAGCATGGCAGTGAATGTGTTAAAATTGTAAGAACATCAAAATGGATTATGACAATAATGAGGAGGACATTGACATACAAAAGCAAAGAGGTTATGGTTCCCTTTTATAAGACTTTGATCAGCCAACATTATGGACTACTATGTACAGATTTGGTTGCCTGGCTTCAGGGGGATAAGGTTGCATCAGAGAAGGTCCTGAGTAGATTTACTAAATTAGTGTCAGGTCTGTGGAATGTCAGATACAAGAAGAGATTCAGGGAATGCAATTTACAAAGTCTTGTGAATAGAAGAGGGAATATGATTGAAACATATATGTTGGTGAGGAGTTGTTATCAGATTAATGTGGAGAAAATATTTCATAGGGTAGAGGGAGGCAAAGGTAGAACTAGAGGCCATCCATAGAAGCTGTATAAGGAGGTTGTGAGCAGGTGAGTAAGAAGCAGGTTCTTTGCATTGATTGGCGAGTGGAAAGCATTGCCTGAAAGTGTGTTGAGTGTGGAAACTGTGAAATGGTTCAAAGCACGGTTGAAAGTGCATGGTCCTTTGACCCCCATGGAGGTCAGATATTAATAATAATTCTTTCAATTTTAATTGCTGACTTATAACTTAAATATACTTACCTATTGCTCACTATATATTCCATTTATCCCATATAATTGTGATATTGTAAACAGCTTCTTGGAACACTGTCATATTCTTTTCCCAGATCTTCAAAACTTATGCACAGAATCTTCTTATATGCTTATGATTTCTCAACTATTTGAGAAATCATAAGCATGTGATCCTGACAATCTCTATTTGGCATGAATTCCAGCTTGTTCTTCTACAAGTTTCTCTTCTACAATTTTTCTTAACCTCTTCTCAAGTATGCTTACATAAATCTTACTAAGGAATGTCTTAATCTAATAGATAAGCTTAGGCGTTGATGGTTATTCATGACTTATTTTTCACGGTATTAACAACACCACAAACACTTTTATCAACAAGGATGTTTTATTAACGCTAATATTTCGCTGATTTTCAACTCAGCATCATCAGAGCACAACACACATGTAAACGCGACAGTGACTGAGTGAAACAATATAATTGCAAAAGACAAAAGATCTAAAGTCCTATTTTTGGCGCCCTCTAATGGGAAAAAAAAAAAAAAGAAAAGAAAAGAAAAAAAAAAGCAGCAGTTATCCAGGAGTTTTTCTTAGGATAACCGGAGTGTCCAAAGCGTGATCTGCCAGTCCCGACTTGCCATAGTAATAGTAATTTTTTTTTTCCCGTTAGAGGGCGCCAAAAATAGGACTTTAGATCTTTTGTCTTTTGCAATTATATTGTTTCACTCAGTCACTGTCGCGTTTACATGTGTGTTGTGCTCTGATGATGCTGAGTTGAAAATCAGCGAAATATTAGCGTTAATAAAACATCCTTGTTGATAAAAGTGTTTGTGGTGTTGTTAATACCGTGAAAAATAAGTCATGAATAAGGAATGTCTTATTTCCCTTTTTACAGATGTACTATCAGAATTTTATAGCAATTACATGGAATTTAACCTTCTGACATGACTTTTTAATTATACAGTGGAACCGATGTAAAATTTTTATACCATCATACACCCTCTGTCCAAAAAGAAACCAAACTTTTGATAGAAAATAAAACACGGGCCAATTATAATTATTAAAATAATTTATTTCAATCAATATACTCTCCCTCAGCTTCGATACAGTGTTTGGCATGGTCAATTAATTCATTAAATGAGTTTTTATATCATTTTTTTGGGATACTGATGAGGGTCGTGGTTACTGCCGATTGAACGTTTTCAATGGTGTCGTATCACTTTCCTTTCATTGGCAAATGAAGTCGGGGGGGGGGGAATTCACATGATGCTAAATCAGGTGAATACAGCGAGTGATCCAACACACAAACTTGGTTTTTGCTCAAAAACTGTCTCAAAATGTTCGAACGATGAGATGGTGCATTATCGTGCAAAAGTGACCAGCTGCCTGCATCACGAATTCTCGCTATCAATCACTTCAAAACTTCGAGATAAAACTCGCCATTGACTGTTTGGCCAGGCGGAATGAATTCTTTGTGGATAATGCCCTTGGAATCGTAGAAACAAATCAGCAGTGTCTTTACTTTTGACTTCTCCAAGTGACTTTTTTTGGATGCCCCCCACCCCCCCTCTTCTAGTGGTCTCCACTCGGCACTCTGTTTCTAGCTCATGCTCAAAACGCCATGTTTTGTCACCAGTAACGATTGTTTCAAGGAAGTTTGAGTCCTTATGAGCAGTTTTAGTGAGGTCCTTGCAGTGTTCAATTCGATAGATTTTTTGGTCGTCGGTCAACTTGTCGCGAATTCAATTTACGAAGGCCCAAACTCTCAGCCAAAATGTTGTGCACAGTTATTTTGGAATCCACAATTCATCTTCAATCAATCTCACAGACAATTTCGAGTTTTCTTTGATGAAATAACGCACTTTTGGGATGTTAATTTCGCTCAGTTAAGTTTTCTGATGGCCCGGCTTTTCGTCGTCCTCAAGTGTCTTACGACCACTTTGAAATTGCTTAAACCACTCATAAACTTGTGTACGTGATAAGCATTCATCACCGTATGCTTTTTGAAGCATCTGATTCATTTCGGTAAAACTTTTCCCAAGTTTAACACAAAAGTCAATCGCAGCTCTGTTTGAAACTCATTTTCCATCAAAATACACTGTCACTCGTGGCACTATAACTCGGCTTCTAATGAAACAAATGTCATAAACAGTTGATACAATACTAATGAAGGTTGCCACTTTTGACAACAAAAAAGGTTGTGCCACTAGTTTCTTCTATTTTCGAAAAGTTCAGTTTCTTTTTGGACAGAGGGTGTATTTTACCATTTCTTGGCAAATGGTATCAACTCCATTTGCCTTTCCACATTTCAGGATTTTGATAGCTTTATCTATATCATGTATTGTTATGTACTCATGATTGCATTCTTCTTCAATATTTTCTACCATTGTTTTGTCCCTGTTTGTTTCATTCAGTAGTCTTTCAGAGTAATTAGTTATTTCATATATCCAAAATATCATTAGTTTCAGTTTTCATATTACCTTTACCATCTCTGATTCCTTTTATTGTACTCTTTCATCCATTTCTAAGTTTGTTCAATAGTCTGCAGAAAAATTTTCCACCTTCCTGATACAGTACTTGACAAAATTAACAGAACAAAATCAGAACATCTCAAGAAGAATGCTAGCCAAAGTAAACCAAAACTGACCACTGTCTGGCTATAACATCACGAAAATCCTACAATGTTCTGTCATAAACTGTCCCTTGAGGTTGCTTCAGCCACAGGTGAGAACATTTCTAACCAGACTGTGTTAAAAAAAAAGCTCAATTCAAGTGGATTCTATGTTAGGAAGTCAGTGGTTTGTATCCCATTAACCATAAACCCACCACAGGGCTTGACAAACTTGATGACATGAACATGTGGCTTGAGGCCCAAATTAACTGTTTACAATTTTGGTCTCTGATGATTCCCATTTTAGCTTACAAATGGATTCTAGATGCATAATCTGTGATCTTATGTGTGACTTTGTAGGAATGCAGTTGGCCCAGTTTTATATATTTATTTTTGATTTATTTATAAAACAACAGAGTTGCAAGTGGTGAAGAAAACTGAAACTGAAAAGTGGTAGAGAATCTTGAAAATGAGGATATCCAAAAACTGCTGTGACCAGCACAATCACCAAACTTAAATCTGATCAGACTTCTGTGGGATGCCTCGGGCATCCCATTGCACACAACAGCCACCACCTCAGTCACTTGGGAAGAATGGAATTTGTTGCCATACAATCTTCTTCTTCTTCTTTCGCTATGCCTTATCCTGTGTTAAACGGGGTCGGTGTTCCCATCTTTAATCTTCTTCTTCCAAATTCTCTGGTTCAGGGCATCTTCCCGACTATCTTTTCTCTCTAAGATCCTCTGCCACCTTATCCCTCCATCTGAGTTTGGGCCTGCCTCTTTACCTCCACCTCCACATGTTTACCAACATACTCCTCGCTCCTTCTCTCTACATGACCGAACCACCTCAGCCTGCTTTCTTGTACCCACTTACCGATCGGTCCCACCTTGATTATCCCTTTGATGTAGTCATTCCTTATCCTGTCTTTCTTTGTCACACCATTCATCCATCTCAACATCCACATCTCCACCACCTCAATCTTCCTCTCCTGTGCCTTTGTTATAGGTTACGTCTCAGTGCCATGGAGCATCGCCGGCCTCACCATCATCTTATACAGCTTTCCTTTCATCTTACAACTCACTCTCTTGTCGCACAGGACCCTGCTCATCTTCCTCCAGTTCATCCAGCCGCATGTTATTCAATGCTGTATTTCCTCATCCAAGTCACCATTGCTCTCGAAGACCGACCCAAGGTACTTGAATTTCTTCCCTGAAGTTAACCTTTCACCCTGGAGTCGTATGATCATATGCTCGTCACTGCCCGTTGACATATATATTCGGTCTTTACCCGGTTAATTTTCATACCTCTCTCCTCCAATACCTTTCTCCACTCTTCCAGGGTCTTTTCAAGTTTCTCTCGTGATGATTTGCAGAGAACAATATCATTAGCAAACATCATTCTCCCTGGCACCTCCTTCTTGACATCCTCCACTAGTACATTCATGACCAGATCAAAGTTGATCCCTGATGGAGCCCTACGACAATGGGGAACCCGTCATGCCAACACTAGACCTGACCTGAGTTTTTGCTCCCTCGTACATCTCCTTCACCAACCTCACATACTTTTCCGACATCCCCTTCATCCTCATACACCTCCATACCTCCTATCTGGCCACTTTGTCGTATGCCTTTTCCAGATCTATAAACACCATATGTAGCTCCACCTGCATCTCCCTATATTTCTCCATCAATTGCCTTAGCACAAATATTGCATCCGTTGTCCCTCTTCCTAACATAAATCCAAACTGCTCCTCACCAATTTTTGTTTCCCACCGCATCCTTCCTTCAATTACTCTTTCCCATATCTTCAATGTGTGTGACAGCAGCTTGCTCCCTCTATAGTTGCCACAATCTTGAACATCTCCTTTTCCCTTGCAGATTGGGACAAGAATGCTTTTCATCCATTCCTCTGGTATCTTTTCCTGTTTGGCTATTTTCCTCATCAGATCCCATAGCATGTCTATGCCCTCGCTGCCCAAGCTTCTCCAGGTATATGGTCCGCCCCCACAGCCTTTCCATTCTTCGTTTTTCTCAGTGCCCAATACACTTCCTCTCTGCTTATGTCCTGCACCGATCCTTCGTTTGCCTCTCCATCCTCACACCTCTCTCTTGGATTCTCCTCATTTAGTAGATTACGAAAATATTCTTCCCATCTTCTTCTGATTTTGTCCTCCTCTTGTAGTATTACTCCTGTAGCGTCCTTTATCTGCTTAACTGATGCTATGTCTTTCGAGGCCTTATCTCTAGCTTTCGCTATTCTCAACAATTTAGCTTTAGCTTCACCACCGTTTCTCTCCAGTACTTCATAAACCTCTTCAACTGCCCTCGCCTTCGCCCTTGCCACAGCTCTCTTTGCACTTTTCTTCGCTATCTATATGCCTGCTTGTCGGCTCTGGTTCCAGTCATGTCCCATTTTTTCTTTGCCTCTTTCTTTTCCCTGATCTCCAACTGCACCTGCTCATTCAACCACCATGCCTCCTTATCCTTGGGCAGCCCCTTTCCTGATGTTATACCAAGCACCTCTTCTCCAATTTTTCTAATATTCCGAATATTTACGTCCCACCATTCTTCCACATCCTCTGGTAACTTCATTCCTTCCAATAGTCAATTCATTCTGAGAGGAGTGAATTGACTGTGATTGCTAATGAGTCAATGGAAAGATTGAGCAGGAAGAATAGTGTACATTTTATAGATGTATGGAGTGAATTTGATGATGAAAGGACTTGTATATGCCTGACTGCATTTATATGGTTTTAGAGTTAGATATTTGGAGAGAGTGTTGTTCAGTGAGAGGCTGGAAATGCAAAATCAGGGAAATTAGAAGTAATTGGTTGAGAGGCAGTCAAGTGTGGAGTCAGCTACTTCCTGAGACAAACGAGTATATTTACAGAAATGATTATCCAATGCTGAAATTTCACAGGTTTCAAATTCAAATGGGTTGATGACGACATTACACAAGGCAGTTGAAATGCATGCACATGAATGACAGGAGCATCAGAAAGAAAGAAGAGGAGCTTTTGAACAGAACAGCTCAACCTGGCCAAAAATTATATGCATCAGTGCAAACTGGTTAACACTGGAAAATTATATAGTTACAGGGAGAGAATGTAAAAGCTATTTTAAGAGAGGATGGACAGAATAGGACAGTAGGTGGGGTAGTTGATGGCTGAAGAACTTCAAATGACAAACTTGGAAGTTAATGAGGATTTTAGGTCTGGAGGGAATGTTCATTTGAGGCTACAGAAGCCAATAGACCAAAATATTATGTCAAGAGATCCATAGGAAGATGTGGATGCCATGCATTAGCAGATTAGCACAATGAATACAAGCCAAGTAATTATTATAACTTGACATATAAGAACTATAAGATAATTAATAAATAACATAAAACAGATTTAATTTATGTATATATTTTTATTAGTGTAAAATTTCTGCTCTAGTATCAAGGGCATCTTCAGTATGACTCAAATTAAACAAGAATACTGTAGAAACTGGTATAATCAACAATGACACGTGCACAAACAGCATGCACATGATGTAGAGTGTAATGATCTAATTATATTAAAGATCTCATAAAAATAACTTTAACAAGATTAAAAATAAATAAATATATATATATATATATATAATTTAAGTTAATTTTAGAATTTGTGAAGAAGAAATATTTCCCATAAAAGAGATAATTTAAGTCCATCATTTCTATTCAGATTTAGTCGATGTAATAAGATCTCACAACTCTCTTTGTATAAATGTTTCAAGAGATTATTACTTTTATGGAGGATCTTAATTTTCTTCCAAAGAACTCAGTGTTTGTTTCCGATAGAGTGCTCTGTAAGACCCAATTGCTTTGGCTTCTATTAGAGCAGTTAAGTTCTGTTCGCATGTGTCATTGTTGATTATACCAGTTTGTTCTTGTGACTTAATTTGAAAATCACACTGAAGATGCCTTTGATACCAGAGAAAAGAATTTATACTAATAAAAATCTGTATATATGTTAAATCCATTTTATGTTATTTATTAAGCAATTATTATGAAGAATTTTAATTATAGAGACACAGATTGGAAGGACAATAGGAGACATGGCAGATGAAATGGAAGTGGAATTTATACAGCTGCTGAGGCATAATTACCTGAAACAGCATGTTATGGAGGGACAAAATTAGGGAGATTGACAATGCAATCTTGTTCTGGGAGGTCAATTAATGTGAATTTTCTGTTAAAAAAAAAAAAAAAGATTTATGTTCAACTATAAACTTGGTAATTATCAGAAACTTAGAGGGCATTTTTGAGTAGTGCCATAGCATAAAAAACCACAAGGAAACAATATTAGTAGTGCATGGAGTGTGTCTGAGAAGCAGTATCACACTGCATACCCAAGCTGAGTAGAATAAACGAAGTGTGAGTTAAGTGGATGAGTACGGATATAAAGCGAGAACTACTAAAAAAAAAGAAAAACAAAACATTGTAGAGGGAATATAAAGAAAAGGTGATCAACATACTTGTGAGCAGTACAAAGTGCAGGCAAGAAGGGTGATTAGCAGTGTTTTTTTCCTGAGGTACGCAACGGCATGCAGTACCGGCACCTTTTTTCTTAAGTTTTTAAAAATTTGCGATTTATTCACAACAAAATGAATTATAAATATTCCGGTAGATGGTACTGTGATCACAAATTGAATTTTCAGTATTGATTATTCATAAGGTGGTATCCTGCTTTCCTGTTTCATAGGTTGGTACGCAACTGGAAGCAGGAAGTTGTGTTCACTTCCGATTGCTTCCAATATCAGTTTATCAGTTCTATATTCACTCTGCAACAGTTGTTCACATGAGTTTTGAATTAATCTAAGTTAAATCAGTGCAATCATTGTTCAAAATGAGTAAAATAAGTAGTTACTTCATACCAATGAGTAAAAAAAGGAAGACTGAAGAAGCAGAAATTGCTGAATCTTCTTGTGATCCTGTAAAACAGAAAACTAGCACTGAAAATACATTTGGTGAAGAGGATCACGAAACCAAGACCGAAAATCCACGTGGTCAAAAGGAAGCAGATTCTGATAATGTTTGCCTGAATGTTGGACTCTTTTGCAGAAAAATGACTTCTGCAAGTGAAACGAGTGGCTGTATGTCAAGAATAAAATGTTGGGCTGTAAAGTGTGTCGTGATGTTGGAAGTCTTACCGTCGATAAACACATGGGAACGAAAATTTCAGAGGAGTGGACAAATGGTAAAAACAAAGCATGCCAAAAAATGAAACATTAGAGAAAGTTTTCCTAAATACTTTGTCTCATAATAAGACATAACAGGAAAAGTGTTTCGAACTGCTTACAAAGTTGCGAGGAGAAATCAATCATTTAACAACTTTGAAGAAGAAATAAATTTACAGGAACTTAATGACTTAGACATGGGATATATTCTTCACTCTGCAAATGCTTGCATTAACATTGTGAGCCATATTGCAAATGAAAGGAGAAAAACATTAACAGACAATATAGTGAACTCCAAGAACAAAATATCGTTACTTATTGATGAATCAACAACTGTGAGTAACACAACAACATTGATTGTTATTGTTTGTGTAGTTCTTCCTGAACTTCCGGCTCCTGTGAGTCTTTTCCTAGATTTGTTCGAATTATCAGATGTAACTGCTAGAAGAATTCTAAACTCTTTAATTAGTCATCTTGAGTGTTTAGAATTATCTGAAGATTACTTAAAGGAGTATTTATTGTCTGTAACTTGTGATAGTGCAGCCGTGTTTTTTGGTGTACGTAATGGTGTAAGGAGGCTAATGCAAGAGAAGTTTCCTAGTGTTATTTTCTGGCATTGTGCAAGCCATCACCTTGAATTGTCTGTTAGTGACACAGTAAACAATGTGGCAGGAGTGAATCACTTTAAGAGTTTCATGAACAAACTTTATGTGACTTATCATGCTTTACCTAAGAATGCTAGGGAACGACAGGAATGTGCAGCGACTCTAGAACTTCAACTTCTTAAAACTGGCAGAATTTTAAGCACTTGCTGGGTTGCACCTAGCTTTCGCACTGTTTCTGTAGTGTGGCATGACTTTGAAGCCCTTGTCCATCATTTTCTGGAGGCAAAAGAAGACAGCAGAAGAAACGAAACAGATCGCTTTCTTTATGAGGCGATCTAAGTTAAATCGCCTTTTCTTAAAAGGATACCAAAAGTCTTTTAAGAAAAATAACATCATGTGAGTTTGTTCTTGATTTGGGCCTTATATGTGATGCTCTCCAAGAATTCAGTGAACTAAGTCTTGATTTACAGAGAAAATACTGACTTGTACAAAGCAGACAGGAAGATAAAGAATACAGTTCAACTTTTTGAAGAAAGAATTGAAAATTCTGGTCTGTACTATAGTATTTCTCTTCAAAGTCAGAAGAACATGAAATTCAAAGGGATGAGCTCCACAAAAATGAAAGACACAGTCCTGCAATAAGTTCATCTGCTTTCTATAAAAGTCTGAAAGAAGCTGTTGGAAAGCATCTTCTTGAAGGAAATGATGCTGATTTGCCTAAATGCGCTAAGATTTTAGATTCCAAGTATTGGCCAGAAAATCATGGGAAGCACCTGATATTTGGTGAGGCTGAAATTAAAAAGTTAGCATGCAAATTTCGCTTAAATGAAAGAAAAGCAGTTTGTGGTTTCCGAGAATATCTTCAAGAAAATAAAGTCCCAGACATACTACTTCTTCTAAAGCACACTTTGGACACAATTGCAATATCTCCCAATGAATGTGAAAGGGGTTTCTCTCAGATGAATCTTATAGTAACTTCATCTAGGTCATCTCTGCTTGTATGGACAACTTCTGCAGTGATGTTCATCAGACTACTAGGACCTCCTCTCACTCAGTTCAACCCTAGCAAATATGTGGACTCATGGCTGCTCTGAGGTCATCATTCTGCAGTTGATACCAAAAGCAAGAGGCAATCTAAAGACGACAAGGGTATATCGGAGGATATGTTAAAAGTGTGGAAGTTGCTGTAATAACATCTCATTGTGAGTATCGGCACCTTTTTTTCCAGAAAAAAAGCACTGGTGATTAGTATGGTAAGAAAGATAAATCAGATTATGAGAGAAAATTAGCCAAGTAGGTCAAAGTAAATATTAAAGAGTTTTTTTTTTTTTTTCATTATGTAGCAAATAAAAGGAAGAATTACCTTAATCAGTGCTGATGATAGGAGGTGACAGAAGCAAAAGAAACCAATGAGTTGCTAAGTGATCATTTTTGCAAAAGTGTATCATCCAGATGAAGATTCTACAGTTGCTGAAGTGATTGGGATTGATGTCAACTGAGGTAGATGAACAGCAAGTGCTCATCATGAAAAATATCAGTGCAAATATGGCAGTGGGACCAAATGCATGTTGGTCTGTGCACTATGCAAATATGCAAGAGAACTGGCAAGTCAGATGAAGTTATTTAAATCTAAGTCTCAATTCTAGCAATATTCCAAGGGAATGGAAAGAGGATAAGATAATTCGATTACCTAAAAAAGAGGAACATCTTCTTGCCTTTCGTGAAGTCTCAATAGCTACAGAAGATATAGAACATATCAATGAGACTTTGCATAAGCAGACAATAGTTGCAATCAGAATGCATTGTAAATTACCATTCTACAGAGAACTATTGATGTGACTGGAAAGATCTATGTTAGAAGATCCCACAAGAACAGGTAATACTCCCATACCATCACTATCATCTCAAGAGAGGAGCAGTGCCAGTACAATTTCATGTTTTTCTTCATGTATCCCTTACAAAATCTCAGGATCAGCCTCCTCTCCCTCAGTATAGGTACTTCATTTTCATTGAATGAAGGTGCTATCACAGTAAAGATGAATAATTTGGAGGTAGAGTTTTTCAGGCAACATCCACATTCCCAGTTAGTAGAGTATCTTTAATCCAAGAGGAAAGTGAGAAAGCATCTTTATGCCCAAATGGAAGCGTTATATAAAAACAGAAGCATTTCTGCTAGAATAATATTGGATGGAGCATCTCCTCCTGTAACTGAGATGCACAAGGAGTTTATCCACTTTTGAAGCAATGTCTTTTCCACTCTGCCACCATACCTATCTGATTCAGTCTTTCCTTCTATTTCAAGGTCCATTCCAGAAGCAATTTTTTTTTTTTTTTGGCCACATGTTGTGCAATAATAATAATAATTTCTTTTGATGAAATATGGTCATAACTTCCAGCTACTTCATCAGCTGTGGGACTAGCTAGTCCTGCAGTACATATACGTACATATGTACTGCAGGACTAGCACGGTTTCTTATATGTACAATACATACATATAAGAAACCACGTAATTCCGGATTCACGTAAGTCGGGGTATGACTGTATTATATATTCAAGATACCAAGTAATTTTATATAAACTTGGTTTTTAATCCTATTTCCCAAGTAAGCAAACAGACAAGTAAGTCAAGTTTGTGCCTACATGGAGTGCAAATCTGAGGCAACTCATGGTAGTGTCAGTCTGAAGGAACTTGTGGTAAAGGTGGATTAAGTTCTGATCACTTTCCTTAGTATTTTTCCCTTAATGTAAAGCACATCCTCTTGCAAAGATGTATGATGTTATGCATTAAAGGCAAAATGTTTAGGTAAAATTCATAAGCTCTGCATTACTTCAACTTTAGCATTGTCAGGTCTAGATCCCACTGACGAGATCTCAATAAAGATTGAAACTGGTATTGGTAGTGACCATTGCCTTTAATGCATAGCATCATACATCTCTGCAAGGGGATGTGCTTTACATTAAGTGAAAAATACTAAGGAAAGTGATCAGTTCTTAATCCACCTTTACCACAAGTTGCCTCAGACTGGCACTACCACGAGTTGCCTCAGACTTGCACTATGTGCAGGTGCAAACTTGACTTACTTGTCTGTTTGCTTACTTGGGAAATAGGATTAAAAACCAAGTATATATAAAATTACTTGGTATCTTGAATACAAATATGAGAAGCTATTCCTGGAATCTGCCTTAGCCCTGAGAAACTTTCCAAACCTCAGAAAATTTGGGTGCATGGAACTTCTTCAAATCTGGGAAGCACTCATCCTCAGATCTTCAGCCCAATGGCCAAGACCACATAATTAAGCCATGGGGGGGGGGGGGGAAGCATATAGGAATCCTGGCCCTACTTTGATTACCTTTCTTCAGCCTCGTTTACCCAGTGCTAGTGTTTGTGTGCACATATCAATGTATTTTGTGATCCCTCATGATGGCAATGTAACATTTCTGAAATATAGTACGTATTAATTAAAGTTATTATAATTAATATTTAGTATGCATTGCTATTTCCTGAAAAATAATAGTTAGATTACATCTATCCAGATTACAGAAATTCTCTGTCTCCCACTTCAGAAGTACAGGTATCCCTCAATTAACGTGGTTAATTAATCCCTCGATGATGTTACTGCGTATATCAAAATTGCGTTAATCAAATCTAATAATCAATGGAAAAAATTACAATTCATCCATGATCATATGTACTGTATTAATAATTTATATGACACTCTTTTAGGAAAGATAAAAAATGAATGCAAAGTAAATGTTTAATAAATACTTGTACCTACATTATTATTATTATTATTATTATTATTATTATTATTATTCCTGATACCTCCAAGGAGTCCGAAGACTCATCGCGGGAGGACATCTTCAACTGTCTCTACATCTTACCTCTACTACGAATCAACGCCATCTACCGCCCACCTCCAACACTACCACAACTAGTAATTTTTGTCTGTAAATTGCGTGTGTTCTGAAGGGCCGATTTGTATGTATGCGGGATGAAAAACCCGAGTTTCCGGGAGAAAAAACCCTGCTACCTCCGTATGAGATCGGCTAACTCACCATCGATTGAAATCGACCAGATAAAGATTCCTCCCGTCGCGACGAGAATCGAACTTAGGCCTATTCCAATCGAAGGGCGCAATGTACCGTCGTTCTTTCCAATTGCGCTACGGAGGCGCTGCAATTTTTTATCAAAAGAAATTATGAAGAGTCGTTTGAACAGTTCTAGTTTTTTTCTGATCGGCATAAATTCTACGATAACAAGCAAAATGACTCTCCAGACCTCGGCAAACAAGCAATAAAACATAAAGAAAAAACACTGCAAATATAATACATAATGGTACAAATTAAGTGGATATTGAATCCAACATTATTTCATAGCCAAATATAGAAACTACCAGAGTTTCGTGCCGAATATATAGAAACTACCAGAGTTTCGTGCCGAATATATAGAAACTAAAAGTTTCGGTAGATGCAAGCATAAACAACCTTATGGGCAACTCGTAGTAAAGGTGGAGTAAGTTCCAGATCATTTTCCTTAATATATCCATAATGTAAAGCACATCTCCTAGAGGATATGTATGATAAATAATCCTTTGGCTCTATCTATTTCAGTAATACATGATGGTTTATTTATTTTCAGTTACAATCTAGAAATTATTGAACAAAGAATAAAAAAACCAACAACTAAACCATACTATACTGGCATCGGAGGTCGCGGTATCTCTAATATACAATTTACTGATATCACAAACCTTTACATAACATGTGTTAAACCAAACTGACAGCAAAAAACAGTGTGGAATATCACCCGTAACATATGAGCTACTCATGACCTCCAAGCTATACACTGAATTGTGTAAGAATATTTATATTAAACATTTTGTATCCGTCAGATCAGCTGCCAGCTCCGCTGGGTTCAAGGCACGTTAATCAAAACTCTTGTTGTGTATATCAAGGGATTGCCGCAATTATTTTCGCCATGTTAAGCAAAATCACGTTAAGCAAGGAATACCTGTATATCCTGCTGTGCCTAAGACTTCATGTATTACAGATAATTACTGACATACCTCTGGATGAGTGCATGATGGAAGGACACTGATTACAATGCCACAGATGGACAAAGGAGATGGGCTTCAATGCTGCACCATTTACTCAGTGAAGTTGCATTACAAAAATCTAAACACATTCTCTCAGAATCAAAGGATGAAAAGTGGTACTTTCTTCCTGTCTGGTTTTGAATGTATATATTTAATTGACAAGAACTAATGATCTGCCGACTCAAGCTTATAAGACATGGCGAAGAAGTGATGACAAGAACCACAGATTAGATTTCAAAGTACAGAAACTTTGGCTCACATTATTCAATGTTGTTATCGCACACATGGAGTACATGTTGGAACACACAATGCAATCGTGAGGGTTAGAGAGGTTGAAGAGCAAAGGTTGGATAATGGCAATAAAACACCACTGTAGGACTAACATTGGATTATGAAAGACAGACCTTGTAGTAAAGAGAGAAGATCAGTTAGTCATTATTGGCATACAAGCAGTGGCAGACTGGTTAGGGTGTCAGCTAGCCTGATGGCAAGTGGGCCCCCCTTCAACATTAGACAATATGTTAAGAATGTTAATGACTTTTTAGTAGCTTGAAAATATAATAGAAGTTCCAATATTATTACTGTATGCAACTAAAATTTACGCTGTATTACTATTTTAATAAAATCATTTTTCGAGGATACCTTATATTTAAGAATATAATAAGTAACTCTGAAAAAATAATTCTGATTTGAGTCATGTGAGGCCGATGCATATGTTACATAGGCTTGGATCTTTAATATTGTGACTGCACAATGAAGCTTAGCTGGGAATCCCAGCCTGAGATCATGACGTGCTGCCGGAGTCAACTTTGTATCAAGCTATTGCATATATTGCAAAGACACCAAATATATTTCATTGCATCAGCCTCAGTTTGAGTGTACTTCGTCAGCTCTTCACCTTGTGCTTGTTGTATTTCATAAATATTTTCATATACTGCAGCCTTATGCCCTTTAATTTAAATATAATGTTTTTTTTTTTTTTTCACTGTATAAAATTAGTATAAAAATACTAGATAGTAAATATATTTAAGCTGCAGTCTCAAATAATAATATATAATGGTAGCTTGCTTTGCAAGCATAATTCGTTCCGGAAACGTGCTTGTAATCCAAAGCACTCGTATATCAAAGTGATTTCCCCATAAGAAATAATGGAAACTCAGATGATTCATTCCAAAACTCAAAAATATTCATATAAAAATGATTAATACAAAATACATATATATCTTCGTATACCTTTTTATATTTTTATTATTTAAATGTAATATACATAAAGTAATCGAATTTATTAATTACATTACAATTACATATTACAGTAATTGTATTGGGTAGGACGACTTTCATTGTCACTAACGGAATCACTGCTATTTGTTGACTCTTTTTGTGCGACTTTCACAAGGAACCTATCCAATGACACTTGCTTTTGCTTCTTTTTGAGGATTTCACGGAAATATGACATTGCATTGTCATTAAACAGACTCACCAAAGAGGACCTGCATGTAATGTAGGTCCTCTTCGGCATCTTTTTCCAAAAAAGCCAAGTCTCTTCGCAATTAAAAACTTGTTGCGGCAGGTAACACTCGGAAACCATGAGCGAGCTTCTGGAACTCCGCAACGAACGCCTCAGCTGCCTTTGGTCTGAACTCGCAGCTTTTCCGTGCCTCACAACACTATGGATGCCACTTCTCCTCTTAAAGTTATCAAACCATCCCCTGCTCACCTTGAAGCCTTCTTCGTTTTCTGCAGACGTACCTGGCAGTTTACTTACGAGGTTGGCATACAATGTCTTTGCCTTCTCACAGATCAAGTTCTTGGTCACAGTATCACCTGCTAGTTGCTTCTCGTTTATCCACACCAAGAGCAACTTTTCTACATCTTCCAGAATATGCTGCTGTTGCTTTGATACTCTCCTGACTCCTTTTGCTACATCTAGCCCCCTTAGTTCTTTCTTCTTTAATACTGTGCAAATCATTGACGTAGACATCTTATAAAATCTTGCGATGGCGACCACTTGCATACTTTGTTCGTGCTTCCCGACGATTTCCTTCTTAACTTCCACTGTAATCATCTCCTTCTTCTTACGCCTTCCTTTTCAACCCTTTTCTTCATTATGGCCATTGTCGTAGCATAGTTAATAAAGAACAGTCACTACATTTGGACACAAAATAAAAAAATGCTTTACACACACGTGGTCACAACGCTAGCACGAATGTTGACTATACGAATGAGGTATGCCGACTGACACCGAGCATGCGAGACGATTACCCACAATCCCGAGCGGCTTGTGATCGCATGACACTCGGCAGACAAAGCGTATAGGTAATACTTGTATTGCAAGACCTCGCTCGTTTATCAAGTTAAAATATGTTAAAAATTTTTGCTCGTCTTGCAAGATACTTGCAGACCAAGTTACTCGCAATCCAAGGTACCACTGTATACGCATAATGCAAGTTCATTAAATAATGATGCCTTTTATTTACTCTACAGTTAAAATTACTGTGATTGTTAAAAATTGTAACTAATAATAGATGCATCTATAAAGTATATTTCCATTGATGTGTTCTTGAGGCGTAATTGTAATCATAGATGTTCATTTTTCCCAATGTGCATTATTTTAAATTAATTTTTAATTTCAGGAATATTACACCTACCAGCATGGAAAAGAAAAGCACAAATCTGCATCACTGAAAAGCAAAGAGCGACAAGAAGCAGAAAGGCATGAATCAGCCAAGTGATGTCAGTCTATTACAGATTTTATAATACCACAATCGCCGTCCATATCAATGTACAGTTCCGCAACAAATAAATCAAGAAGCAAGAAACAATATTCATGGTGATGATGCAATGACTTGTGAGTTACAAGAACAGGAAAGAGCTACTTCGAATGTAGAGACAAATACAATAGCATCCTTTACTCACCAACCCAGGCCCAGTACTTCTTCTGGCTTCATTGTTCCAGTATCTTTACTATTGCAACATCTGAACACGTAGCTTCAACTAGTTACAGGGAATCAGATATACCTTCAGGCATAAATGACTTCATTTCTGAAGCACATCCTATAAATGAACCTACACAAGAAAATGAAAGATCAACTGCTTGAATTTTCTAATATCCATCACGAACAAATCTGAAACAGTTTTTTGCTGAACATCCATTTCAGCCACTTGATCTGCCATTTGATGCTCGTTTGTACGACAGGAAAATTATGAATGACTCAGTCCCAAGAAAATGGCTAACATATAACAAAAAAATAGGTGCTTATATTGTTCATACTTGGCCTTTGAGTCTCCCAATACTTGTAATCCATCACCCTTTGCACCATTCATTACTTTAGTGACTACAGGCGTATTAGCCAGAGCTTGGCTTTATGAATCGACAACATGTCAGAAATGTTCAGCAATTTATCAGTGTGGTTAATGATGGCACCTTAGATAATTTTTTGCATCATCACTAATTAAAAAGAAAGAAGAAGTGTTGAAGCAGAGGAGTATTGTCATGAGGATTATAGCCATCATAAAGATGTTAGGCAAATAAGCAATATCTTTTCGAGGTCACAGAATGAATCGGCCTACACTCTGGATAATGAGGTTCTGAATTATAGCAATTTTTTAGCTACAGTGCAGTTGATGGCAATTATGGCAGTTCGCATTTCTGCAGTACAAAACAAGTCTACACAAAGAATCAAATGATTAGAACAACAAGGAAAGGCTCAAAGTAAAGGCCGTGGCGGACTTGTTACATACCTGCATAAAACAACTATTAACATGTTAATCCAAATTATGGAGAATGTGATAAAAAAAAGTAGTTGTGAAGTTTCTCAAGAAAAATATTATTCTATTCAAGTTGATTCAACACAAGATAATTCAGCTATCAATCAGTTTAGCATTATTATTTGGTATGTGCTTAAAGGGTGTTATCTGTGAGTAACTACTTTTCTGTTATCTGTGAGTGACTGTGCCAAGTAATGATGGCACAGGATAGAGACTTTTTGATCTATTGACTGAAACATTACAGCATCTTAAAATTGATCCCAAAATAGGTTTATCTGATAGTACAGATGGAGCTGCAAGTTACCATGGCTAGTATAATGGTTTACAAAGTAAAATTACTGATGTGGCTGATCAATATGTTCATATATGGCATTACGCCCATGTCTTGAATTCGGTGATAACTGAAACAACAAAATGTTGCATGCCTGCAGTTTCTTTTTTCAATTTGCTCCAGAATTTAGCAACTTTTGTGAAAACATCATACATGAGAATGGCTGTATGGATAGAAGTTGTTGGAAAACATCTAGGACAAGAAAAAAAATGAAACGATTAAATCTAATTGGTGAGACAAGATGGTCACAAAAATCCAATGCGGCAACAACTATATTTGGACGTTTTGATGATGCCGCTGTCAGTACTTTTGTAAATCAATTGACATGCTTATCAATGATACAAGATTCGGACAAGTTTGATGCAAAAACAAAACAAGAAGCAAATGTTTTACTTCAATTGATAGCATTTACTTATTTGTATATATTTGAAACTACAGCCCCGTTATCAAGTTATTTACAGACAAGTGGTTTAGATATGTTTACAGGGAGTTTAATAGATTCGGCTACAACAAAGTTGAAGGAACAGACAAGAACATTTGATAACATTCACAGCAAGGCATTGGAATTTGCAAATAAATGTAATGACAAGATTTCACAGCTGAATATGGATGAAAATCAAACATTGAAAATTGACTCTTTGGAAACAGCATTGCCAGTTAAGAGGCAGAGGAAGAAGAAGAAAAGAATGGCAGATGAGCATATAGATGATGAAGGAAATTCCTCAGAATCTCTACCTGAGCTTCAAGTAAATGTGTTTAACCAAATAATGGACTGTACTGTCCAGTCACTAGATTCACCCTTTGTACAACAGAAAAAGTTGTATAAAGATTTATCCTGCTTGGACCCAGCAAAGTTTAAAACGACTGCAGAGAAGGACCTTGAAGATGAAGCATTGGAAGGTATTATTAAGCTGTCTCCACAAATCAGCAAAGATCAAGTAATATTGGAATTGTTTTCTTTTGTTTCGAACTTTGATGTATTAAAGCTATTGCTTATGATTGATGGTGAGAATATGGATTCTAGTTGCAACAAGTGTAAAATTTGTAGTACTTGCCCATCGTGTGTACTAAAAATTCTGGCATCCAACAGACTTCATGACAAGGCATATAACCTTTATGAACTTTATAAAGTCACTGCACACTATCAAGTTCAATGTGAGAGGACATTGTCAAAGCTAAAGATCATGAGGAGAACTTGGAATCATACATGTTGCTATCCATTGAAAAGGAATTGGTCGATGAATTGGATGCAGAAGCAATTATTGACAGATTTGCACAATCACCTAGTGAATTCAAACAATTGCTCTTAATATAGTGGACTGCATGAAATATGTTTTTGAACTGCCTGATAATCTGTAAAATGTTCAGTACAAGCAAACTATTTAAAAATACCCACCATTTATTTAAAATTAAAAAATTCAATTATAACAATCTGTATTTACATTTAGTAACTACTGTATAATGCCAGTAATATGTACAATACATGTATACTATAATTACTAAAAAACGTACATTTATTTCGTCAAAATTTTAATTGTAACTTTTTTTTCACTTATGTATTTTTTGAAAATTTTAGTTATTTCTTATAAAAATTAAATGATAGCCTTATAGTTGTGGGTGCCCCCCCCCCCCCTTTGTCCTGTGGCAACCAATATTTTTAGGCCCAGTCCACCTCTGCATACAAGTTTTGGGTGCTAGGCAACCACTCACTACCCTTCATCAAGAGCAAGCTGCCTAATGTGATGAAAACCAAGACTTGTTATAGGTACTTCAGAAAGAACACTATATTGTATCAAAATTCACCTCTGTACTGTATCCTTTAAAGATGTATGGTGTCAACAGAGTTATATGGACTTACTAAGCTACGACCTCTCTCAGACTGATTTTGAATCCTTGCACAGCACACTAGTGGCATGGAGAATTTACCTGAGAAAAACTTCTTGAATTTTCAGATCTGGGGCTGGATGGCACAAGATGTTGTGTGTGTGAGTGGGGTGGGGGGGGGATTAATATCTCAGGGGTGTGATGAAAGCATTAAAAAAGTTGGTTAAAAGTAAAATCCAGAAGCAGGTAGATAGAAATATCATACTCTATGGTGGGCAGCATGGCTTCATGAAAAATGGGTCCTGCTTTAGCAATTATTCACTTATAATACAGTGATAGGAGAATTAGATAAGGAAAATGGCCAAATTGGGGGGGGGGGATACACCAAAGAGCAGTATATGGTGGAATGGAATTTAGGAGAATGAGGTTACTAGTGGAGTGCCTAAGAGTTCTTTACTAAGGCCACTACTCTTTAATTCATATATTAATGATATAAGGAAATATTAATAATCTAAAGAAAGAATTAAGGAGGTATTCAGTTATTTACTGATGATGCAAAATTGGGAAGGGCAACAGTTGATAAAGATGATGTAGATATTCTATAACTATGATTTAAATAAACTGGCATTATGGGTGAAAGATAATAGTTGTCATTTTAATGTTGCAAAATGTATAGTTATGCACTTTGGGTTGAAAAGATTAAATTACATATACTGTATCACATTGATAGTACAGTAAAACCCCGAAGTTACGCGGTAGGTGAGACCAACAAAAAGCGCGTAACTCGAATTCGCATAACTGGGGGTATAATTTTGCATATAATTTATATATACAAACATACAGTTGGGACCAAAGATTTACAAAAACACCTATATTTTTTAAGAAATATAATCATAACTGTAGTTTTTCGTACATAAAAAAAAGAAAGTTATTTTGATGTCGATGGTTTCATAAAATCTAATAGATTCATCTGACAGCATAATGTCTTTTCTTGTCATGCAAAATTTCTTCGACGCAAGCTAATGATTTTTTTTATTCCTTGCCTTGTGGCTACAATTTGCTCCTCGTTAGAATCTATGTCCTCCAAAATCTGTAAACCTTTCTGTTATGATTGTTCTTAGTGTGCATTCCTGTAGATCGAACTTCTTTGCTAGCTCACAAATTTTCATTCCGCCTTCAAAATCCTTAATAATGTTGAGTTTTGTTTCCAAAGTCCATGTTTTTCTTTTCTTGCTAGCAGTGGAAGAATCAGACTTGCTTCTTTTGGATGACATTATTATTTTTTATGTGATAAAATTTTTATCAAGAACGTAACATTAAACAATCGCAAGGTTTGTAGACTATAAAAATCGTGTATGAATGGAGGCCGCGCGAAACACGTCAGTGCTTGTTCACAGCATGTGCGACACTGGCGAATGTGGCCAGTGCCTGAAAGATATGACTAGTGGTAAGGCGTGAAGCGGGACGGGAATACGTACATATAAGAAACCGCATAACTCCGGATTCGCATAAGTCGGGGTATGACTGTATTGGATAGCAGGAAATTAATGAAGCTAGGAAACTAGGGTAATGGTAGGCAGATAGAGATGCTCATAGACCATAGAGCAAAATTTGGTAAATCAGCTCAAAGGATTACTTGGATGTTGAAAAATGCACTAAAAGGTATTTATAAGGATATGAATCGCTTGTGTATTGAGTACTGTCAACACCCGGGTGTCTCAGGGGATCAGGAGGTGGCAGGAGAGGATTCAGAGACAAGTGACTAAGCTCGTCACAGGTCTATGGAATGTTCCCTATGAAAATAGGTTGAATGTGTGGGGGGTGCAAAACTTAGTTGATAGTCAAGAAAAGAGAAGAAACGACAGAAACTTATCTATAAGATTGACACAAAGGAAATTTTTCATTACATGACGAAAACTGAGAGAACTAGGGGTCACCTCTAGAAGTTGCTTAAGAGTGTGGTTAGTAAGGTTGTGCAGACTACACTGTTTGGAGAGTGGTGAATGGAGCATAAACTTTTCTTGCAGAATTAGTTGCGAGTGTCCCAAACAGTGAATGAGTTTAAGGAGAGGTATAATAGTCGTTGTGTATATAAAGATTAGTGTGGATCTCCCAGGATGAGTCTTCTGACTCCATGAAGATAGCCGAATAATAATAATAACCCGCAGTTCACCTGTAAAATCTTCTCAACTTTAATTCTTTTTTTAAATCTTTCTTATATATTTTTATTTCCAATATGATATTATTTATCCTGCTTAAAACTAAGTGATGATCACTTCCAATTTCAAATCCCCTATATACTCTTCTATCCTTAATCAGTGAAGATATCATCATCAATGAAAGCATAGTCAATAGGATTATTCTCTCTCTCTCTCTCTCTCTCTGTGTGTGTGTGTGTGTGTGTGTGTGTGTGAATTTGTTCACATTTTGATGTTGAAAGTGCTAGTGATGATTAACACTGTGTTAATGTAATGATAACTAGGTTCATACGGTTAGCCTAGTGGCTTTGCGCTTCACAACCATATGACTGGGGAAAGAGTGTCCCCGGTTCGATTCCTGTTGTAGATGAGGAATTTGAGGATCTCCCTCAGCGATAGCTAAGTTAGCCGGTCTTGGGCACGGGCAGTAGGGTTTTTTCCACCAGTTTATCTGGCATTTTTCATCCCGCAAGCAGGCAAACCGGCCCCATGAACATACACTACTACAGCCAAAAATAATCCCCCCAGCGGCAGGTCGGTTGGGAGTGGTACTAACAAGAAGTCGTATCTAAGTAACACGCGGACCCTGCATAGGAAGCAGGAATAACGTGCAGTGAAAGAAGAAGTGTAATGATAACTAGCCATATTCTAACTAGTCATGACTGCACTATTTGCATATAAAGGCTAAAAACTTCACATCAATTGCCTTAGTATCCTATAATGCAATGCACATATCCTTATGAACATGTATAATGTTTTGCTTCGAAATGACTTCACAAGCAAACTTGTTTGCTTACACTTGAATAAAAGATTAAACTAAGAATGTAACTTCTTGGCATCTCTAATTTATAGTATAGCCAAGTGGAAAAACTTTCAACATCTATCTCTTATCCAGAGTATTTTAGTAATAAGGCATGATGCCTTTTGACTACTTGTATATGGAAATATGACTTCTGCTTTACTTCAACCTTGGTATCACTTCTGGGTCTGGCTCCCACAGATGAGAGCTCAATAAAGGTCAAAACTAGTCTGGATAGTGGCCCTTCCCATAATGCAAAGCATTATATGTGTCCTTAAGGATATGTGCATTGCATTATGGGATATTAAGGCAATCGATGTGAAGTCATCAGCTTCTATATACAAGTAGTCCAGTCTTGAAGTGACTCCATGCACAAACTTTGTTTGCTTACACTTGGATAAAGGATTAAACCAAGAATATAACTTCTTGGCATCTTTAATTTATAGTATAACCAAATGGAAAAACTTTCAACATCTTTCTTCATTTTGAAATTCGCCCACATAACTCCTATTGGAAGTTGTCAGTCACAATCAGGAAGTTCATCTTTGTGTATGGTGTTGAATGCTACTGCTGCTCCTTCCTTCTCCTGATCACTCTTGCCTAAATAGAACATCCTATATTAGTGGGATCGCACCTGTTTTAGACTTTTTTTTTTTCAGTAACACTCATTATGTTCATGTGGTACTTCTCTAGTTCTTCTGCTAGTTTGATCTCTTTTACATTGACATTTATGTTGATGGTGCCTATTTTGAATTCTACTGACAATGAGTTTGCTCCAGTGGTTAACTTTTCAGTGTTTGTTCTGACTCCCTTACAAAAAACAGTTGAGACTTCATTTAACATGACAACATACCAACTATCATGAAATTTCATCATATTACATATTTGAATCCAGCCAATACAGAATACAGAATGGTCTGCTAAGTCCAAAACTTCCAGCCCATTCTATTTGTCTTTAGTAACCTGTGGATATTATATTGACTTTACTTTGACTTTATAATGCATAATATATCAGGAGTAAAACTTGAACAATTTTAAACCTGAACAATTTGATGAAAAGACTTCATTTCACTTCATGGTTTATTCTAAGACCAAAAAAAAAATTCTCACAATTCACTAGCTGGCAGCAGCTTTAATTTTAATAGCAACTTTTAAAAGGTATCCTTTGCAGATTTAAAATCTTAAGTTGTAACATTAATAAGAGGCCTTCATGGTGTATAGCTGAGTTGCCTTACATTTTAGTATATCACATCTGCAACAAAAAGGGAAATACACACACATGTGTAAAAATATATAGATCAGGAGATACGGCAGCACTTCATTATCTTAAGATATTTATAGCTTATAATGTTTATGTAGACTTTCAACCAGTAAAATCAATTATAAGGGGAAATACATTGGGTTTATTTGGGCATAATAATATGAGAAAATGATAACAGACTAGTTTCACTGCAGATACTTGTGGCTTCATCTGGTTTATGATAAAAAATACAATAAAAGGCTGACGTAAACTATGACATTGTTAAAATACAGAACATATAGGAATCGTTACAATATTAGTTAAAACTGGAAACCACATACATTGTGGGAGCTGGCACAGGCTAGCATATGTTCAGTAATGTGTTCAAGATGGTTGGCTGATAAGCTCAAGTCTGACATGCAGAAAGATCTAATGAGCAATTTCCAAATATCACCAGAATCATTCCTTGGTTCCTTTTGAGTGTGCCTTGTGAATGGATGACCATAGTAGATTCCTTTATGTTGCAAGAATTGAAGTTGTCCTCTATGTAAGGTATGGAGCTCTTATCCCATTCAATGCTATAATGAGTATGGAAGAAGTGAAAAGCTAGGCCAGAGGTGTCTTCTCTGTTGTTATTAATATCTCCAATATGCTCTTTCTGTCATATTTCCAAACTTCTAAATGCCTGCCCTGTGTAAGAAAGGCCACAAGAACATGGAATATTATAACCAGGGTGTTTGTAGAAAGGTTTGTGGTCTTTAGCAAATGCAATAAACTTAATATAGTCAAAATAGGTTTGAAAGCCACTCTTATATCATGATATTTGAAGAGACTGGTAATCTTGAGAGCTACCAATATAAGGGATGGAAAGGAAACAGAAGTTCTGTAGGGAATGTTGGGGACATCAGACTGAAGCCTGTCATTCTTCCCTCTTCATTTCAACCTTCTAAAAACAATATCAACTCCTCAGAAAAAAAGAACAAGGATACTGTAATATTAAAAGCTGACAAAGGCAATTCAACTGTCATATTGAATATAGCTGATTATATGACTAAGATTTCACTCTTACTCTCAGATTCTGCCAATTATGATACATTACATTATGACCCTACATGGACAAATCATGAGGAGACCAACAATGCGTTATGAAACATGCCTGCATGTTGCCTACAGATCTAAAGAAAAAGTTGAAATCTATAAACCCTTTAACTCCAAGACTGGTATTCCTTTTCAGATGATCACAGATGGCATTAGTTCACCTACTTATTGGTTATCAAAACATCTCATAAATCTTCTAATTCATTTAAAACTATGGGAAATTTCAGTCTTACCATCAGACATTTTAGCTAGTTTTTAGATATTGTATCTTTGTTCACTAATGTTCCAGTGGATGAAGTCATGGAACTTATAGACGATCTGTTCCTTCCTTCCTTCCTGACCTCTCAGCATTTTAGGGCATTATCTCCACTCAAGTTATTTCAGATGGAATGGAAAAGTTTGCAAAAAAAAAAAGCTATCTGGCATTGCAATGGGAAGCCTTCTATTCCCCAATGTGCTGACTTATTCATGGAAATCTTGGAAAAACATTTTCTCACATCTACAAACAAGAAGTCTTCAATTTGGTGGCGATATGTAGATGAAGTCTTTATCATCTGGAAATACAATACTGCTGAGTTGCATGATTTTCTTTTGTCTATCAACTCCTTTCACCAAAAAGTTAAATTCCCTTTGGAATGTGAAAATGAAGGAAAATTATCTTTCCTAGATGTCTTAATTTCAAAAAAAAAAAAAAAAAAAAAGAGAAGCCAAACAAGGTTTCTCTCTTAGTGTATACCACCAACCCATTCATACAGTTATTATTTACACTCATTCTGATTACATCATACAACTCAAAAACTAGGTATTATAAATATGCTCAAAAAAGGGCAATCTGTGAGCAATGAGTATTCTAAGAAAATGGTATGAAAAATACTATTCTCTACTCATTCTCCACAACCAAATCCCATTATTCTCTACAGAACTTCTGTTTCCATCGCTTATATCAGTAGACTTTCTTCAAAATTGCCAGTCTCTTCAAATCTCATGACAAGAGTGGCTTGCAAACGTATTTGACTATACAAAATACAATAAATTTTGTATAGTCAAAATTTATTGCATTCGCCTAAAGACCACAACCCTTTTTACAAACATCGTGGAGTTTATAACATTCCATGTTGTTGTGGCCTTTCTTAAATAGGTGAAAAATTTAGAAGCTTGAAAATTAAACAGAAAGAGTATATTGGAGACTTTAATAACAACAGAAGACAGCTTGCGCCTAGCTTTTCACTTTTTTGCAAACTCATCATAACCTGAATAGAATAAGAGCTTCATGCCTATGTACAGGACAACTTCACTTCTTGTAACATAAAAGAATCTACAATGGTCATCCATTCACAAGGCACACTCAATAGGAACCAAGAAATGATCTTGAGTGATATTTGGAAATCAATCATTAGATCTTTTTTGCATGTCAGACTAACTTTTCAGCCAAGTATGTTACAGACATTACTCAACAATAGCTAACCTGTGTCAGCTCCCACACACCACATTGTTTCCATTTTTAACTTATATTGTAATGGTTCCTATAGTTCTGTATTTTTGTAATGTTATAGTTCACATAAGCCTTTTATTGTATTTTTTTATCTTAATCCAGATGAAGCCACAAGTATCTGCAGCAAAACTAGTCGGTTATCATTTTTTTCAAATTGTTATGGTCAAATAAACCCAATGTAGTTCTTCTTATAATGTTTATGAAATACTGCAAAAGAAAAAAGATAATTCCTAATAACTGACTATGATAACAAATAATAAGGTTTTTATTTTAGTTGAGTATCAACAGTAGACTATATAATTGCACAATAACATACCTTGCGGTTAGGACTAAGATTTGCTGCTGGAATTTGTAAAGTAACTTTAAATTCTGTCTGCTTGCCTATCTCTTCACCTAGGAAGTTGGCCTCACGGACTAAGGCATTTGCTTTGATTATATCTTCTCTTAATTTAGCTAAACTTTTCTTGAACAGCTCATCTCTATGAAAAGTAAATATGTGCAGATAAGCAAATAAATGCTCTTAAATAATGCAAACAATATTACACTACATGCATTGTCTGCTGAATAGTTTGGAATACAGGGTGCCATTCTTCACTTAAAATTAAAAAAATAATTATGTGTTAACTTAAGAACCATATTATTTACACATCATTATGCACATGATATAGTGAAATAAACTCATTAAGTGCTAAAGTGTCTGAGCCACTGAAGATGCAAAAAACTTACTCATTCTTTTGAGCATCACTTTTTTTTGCATCAGCTTCTTTCTAATGAGAAGAAAAAGATTTGATACAGGTGGTAGCAAACTATGTATGTTCAGAATAACCTGCATGTGTCAATGTGGTTTACTTAATAGGCATGCAAAGGATAGCCCAATCTTGTTGTTAGTTATTTGGTTATCTTTTGAGCACTACTCTTCTGTGGGTTGATTTGTTTTAGAAATATTCATGGGGAAAAAGTTAAGAGTTTTAATTTAATAGGGCAGAGAAAACATAGGACCAAAATGTTGGGAGGGGAGGTAAAAATTACTAGACAAAGCATAGGCTCCTGGTAGAGAGTGACATTCTTAAAAGAGACTAATGCATAAATTTGTGAGTACATGGGGACAATGTTGGAGCACTGGTGGAGATGAATGGGCATTTATTTAGTGAATGACGTACATATCAAAAGTGATATGAGAATGAATACGTGAAACTGTTATATAAAACAGAAAAGGCATCATAGTTTCAGAGATTTAGATTTTTCAGGTTTAAATTAATAAAGCTTAACAAGTTTAACATCAAAATAGTCTAATAAACTCCAGGATAAGAGAATACTGGCTAGTCACTAACAATATGATTAGGAGCTGTGTTTTACATTATGGGAAAATATTAAGGATAGTGATGGAGCTTGCTCCACCTTTGCTCTGAGTTGCCCTAGTGTTGTACCACCCAGGTGTAGACTTACACTTGGACTTGCCGATAGTTCTTCGGCATGAAACTCTTAGATTTCGATCTCCGAGTTTCGTATCCGGCTTTAAAATAATGAGGGATTTATTATCCCCTTAACTTAATTTACACCGCTGGAAAAATAGCCTCTTGGCTCTTTATCGTAGTAATAATAATATATGGGTACACCGGTCTGACAATTCCTTAGTAGGGGTATATGTAAGTTCGGTTCACTTAAACCTTGGTATTATCCAGGTCTACCTACTCACTGATGAGACCTCAATAAAATTTGAAACCGGTCTGGGTAGTGACCTCTCCTCATCATGTAAAACAGTAATACATCTCCTAGGAGCTGCGTTTTACATTATGAGGAAATATTAAGGATAGTGATGGAGCTTACTCTCTTTGCTCTGAGTTTCCCTAGTGTTGTACCACCCAGGTGTTGCCTTATGCTTGGACTTGCCGATAGTTCTTCGGCATGAAACTCTTAGATTTCGACAGATTTAGATCTCCGAGTTTCGTATCCAGTTTTAAAATATGGTTAGTGGTCTAGGCTAAACTATAACAACTACAGTTACAGAAAGTCAGTTTTCTATTTGTGAAGCATCTGCTTACATCCCCCACATGACCAGTTCTGACCAAGTTAAGTGTAGACCATAGATGTATCAGGTCAAAACCCTTTAGTTGGTAGCTGGATCAGGAATAGTGACATGTAAGTTGATGTTTTTGTCAGTACAGTTTCCAGATTGATGTGATATCAAAGGTTTCATACAACATTTGCACAGCAGTTCTCCAGATTTCAGTTTATGAGTAGATGAGAGGTCTTCATTTATAAGCAAGCCACTGTTCTCAATAATTTTATTCCACAGGTTGCCTAAAGCCCTCTTCTTCCAATGTAGGAGAAGCAATATTATTAACAGTTGGAAGCCAATAAGTAGATGTTGATCTTATCATTCCAGAGAGAGAGAGAGATCTCAAGTTTTAGTTGAGATGTAAACCAGGAAGGTGCCACAATATTGCCAAATAGTGTGGCTTAACTTAAATTAACTTAACAAAACACATCTGTTGTGTGTAATGTACTAGCATTTACATCCTATGAAGCCTACAAATTTCTGCAAAATGTTAGTTTTTTTTTTTTTTTTTTAATCTGAAACATGCAAACATAACCAGATTAATGAGGGATATTGATATTTTGTGTCAATTTGAGAGTAATACAAGGCAGGCAGTTGGGGATGGCTGGGTTAGCTTTTGTAAAATCAAATGTATGCATGGAAAGACTAAAAAAAAAGGAGAAAAGGACATGGTGTACTTTTGAGTTTTATATATGTACGTAAATGTTTTTTTTTCAGGGTGAGCATACTTGCATTTCACTTCAAAAAATGGTGTTATTATTACTAGAGAACCTTGATGGAGTCAAAAGACTCACTTTAGGCTCCACAGAGTTTATCATGCTACTCAAACTAATTCACTGTCTTCATTCTAGCCACTTTCTAAGACAATGTACTCCAAACATCCATCACTTTCAAAGTAAAAGTCATAATTTCTCAACTTCCTAGAATGGCCCAATGTTCTTACTACATACAATGAAAAGATCCCCAGCAACCATCCTCTCTAGATAACTCCCAAAAACTTAAGGACAGTTCAATCATATCATCTCTTTATCTCCTGTACCAAACATTGTATATTCCATCCTCAATCTACTCGGACTTTATACTCATCTGCTTGCCTTTCAAGCATACTGAAATATTCCATCGGTCCCCATGGCAGCAAAATTTAAAATTTGAAAATGAAAATATAATATGATTATTTTTTTGAAACCCTATTTCAGGCCCCTCCCTTTATCCTGGGCCCAGTGCTGTAACTAGGCAAGTGCAACCGGTGCACAGGGCCCAGGATAAAGGGAGGGGCCTGAAATAGGGTTTCAAAAAAATAATCATATTATATTTTCATTTTCAAATTTTAAATTTTGCTGCCATGGGGACCGATTTTGTAATGTTTTTGGTTAAAATTAAAAATTAATCAATCCATTTCCATTCATGGGCCCTGTGCAAAATAAAATTTTGCACAGGGCCCATGAAAAGCTAGTTACGGCACTGAGTAACAGTTCCAGTATGAGCCCTGTGAAAACCCACTTGTAAACTACTCCTTTTTGATACGAACTGTCCATAAGTCATAAATCACTAAATTCACTACAAATTTATTATCAACCTAACCTGCTTCTACCTGTCAAATGCTTTTTCAAAATCCATAAAACACAATATATGAATTCCCAACACTCAGTATTCTAGTTACTTTATTTTATTATAAAATATGATAAGATTACAAATGAGAGTGCTCTTTAAATAAATCCATGCTGACCTTGATAAATAATTTCTCTTATCTGCTCTATATCTTAAAAACAAAAGAATTAGTTATTGGGTTATGAAGAAATGGGGGGGGGATGTCAGAGCTCTTTCATGGCAAGATGACAGGAAAGAGATACAGAGGAAGACCAAGGTTTAGGTGAATTGATTCAGTTAAAAATGCCTTAGAAGACTGAAATGTTACATACAACAATACTTATATGCTGTCAAGTGATAAACTAATTTGGAAGAAAATTGCTGACAGGAGATTAATAATGTAATCTTAATCATATAGTGCTGTAATAGTAGCCTGAATACCTCTTGAGGGTAATTGGAAATATCAGGAAATTGCTGATGATATAAGTTACAACAATGAATTTTTTAGGTGATGCTGAAGAAATTTGTCAATATATGACAAGAAGAAGGAGAGGACATCAGATCACCCCTAGAAACTGTGTAGGACGTAAGTCAGTAAGGACATGAGGGCTAGATTTTTTGCTTGGAAAAAGGTCGATGAGTGGAATAGGTTGCAATAGGCAGAGTGGTTTCAGTGAATCTTGACAAATCACTCACGTGTTTTGTCAAGAATGAGTTCATGGAGAAGTATGATAGGTACTGTGTGCATAATTTGAACTGCAGGATGGGGAAAAAAGCACATTTGAGGCTGTTTGGTGTGAGATACAATCTAGCAGAACAAAATATACAATTGGGTGCTGCTATAGACCGGGTGATGGAGTGGATGGTGGGAATAGTATGCATAAGCAAATAGAAGAAATGAATGGAAGGAGGGTAATTATTATGGGTGATTTCAATTATGGTAACATTGACTGGAAAGAGGAGAGGGCACATGGGAGGAAGGAATTGGATTTTATGCAGTTATTAAGGGACAACTATCTACGGCAACATGTATTGGAAAATACCAGGGGGCAGAGAGTGCTGGACCTAGTAATTGCAACTGAGAATGTAGCTGTAACGAACATGACCATGTTGCCACCAATTGGTGAGAGTGACCATAAGGTCATGACTTGGGAGGTGGCTAAAGGAGTCGAATTTACAATTAAGACAGGGTATATGTGGAATTACCGGGCTGGTAAGTATGACAAGCTTAGGTGTGTGCTTGGCTCAATGCCATGGCATGTAAAACTGCAAGGGCTGGATGTTGATGGTGCATGGGAGGTGGTTAAGAACTGTTTGCAGGAGGCAATGGTTGACTGTATACCAAGAGTCCGAATAATAAATCAGGTAGGGGTTAAATGGATGAATAACACTATTAAGCTTGAGCTGCAAAAAAAGAAACAATTGTGGAGGGAATTTAAGGAGAAGGGTGACCATCAGGTGCATGAACAGTATAAAGCTCAGGCCAGGATGGTAACAAGGGTGGTAAGAAAAGCAAAAGCAGATTACGAAAGGAAATTGGCCATGCAGGCTAAAGAGAATCCCAAACAGTTTTTTCAATATGTTGCAAGTAAAAGGAAAAATGCTCATGGTAGAATGATCTTAAAAAATGCTGAGGGTAGGGAGGTAACTGAATCAGTCGATGTTGTGGAATTACTGAGCGAGCACTTTGCAAGAGTATATCATCCAGGTGGTGGCTTTGCGGAAATGGAGGAACCAACAGCTTATACTGGAATTGTGATGAATGAGGTAGAGGTAACTAGTCTATTACAGAACCTCAATGTCAATACATCTGTGGGATTGGATGGTATACCAGCTCGTGTCGTACGTGAAGCGGCCAAAGAATTGTCAGTGCCCTTGACCATTGTGTTTAATTTGAGCCTCAGGACTGGGTCAGTCCCAAGGGGGTGGAAAGAGGGGAAAATAGTTCCACTGCACAAAGGTGGTTCCAAGGCTGCTGTTGAAAATTACCGGCCAATCAGCATAACAGGAATCATTATCAAGGTCTTAGAGAAAATAGTCAAGAGGAAAATACAAGATTGGATAGAAGAAAATGGGATACTGTATCGGGGACAGCATGGTTTTGTGAAGGGTAGGTCATGCCTCAGTAACTTGCTCACGTATTATAACACAGTGACGGCTGAACTGGATAAGGGTAATGGGTTTACAGTGATTCTACTGGACCTTGCTAAGGCCTTTGACAGGATACCACATGGAATTCTAATCAGTAAATTGCAGCATATGGGAATGGACATAGGGTTGGTGAGATGGATAGGAGGGTGGTTGACGGAGAGATATCAGAGAGTGGTTTACTCAGGAGTAGAGTCCACTAGACGGCCTGTGACTAGTGGTGTACCACAAGGATCTGTTCTGGGACCACTGCTGTTTAATTTGTTCATAAATGATATAGGAAAGGATCTGAGAGGAACAGTTCATTTGTTTGCGGATGATGCGAAGTTGGGTAGGGCAATAGTGAATGCAGATGACGTCAAAATTTTGCAGGATGATTTGGATAGATTGGAGGTCTGGGCTAGGGAGAATGGATGTCAATTTAATGTGGCAAAATGTAAGGTTATGCATTTTGGGGTGAAAAGATGGGAGGCAGTTTACTGCATTGGTGGAACCGTGCTCCAGGAAATTGATGAGGCACGAGATTTAGGAGTGTTGGTGGATAAGGAATTGAAATTTAGGGGACACATTGCAAAAGTGGCCAAATCAGCTCATCAAATCACTTGGTTGCTGAAGAATACGTTGACAAGCAGAGACAAGCAGGTTATTGTTCCTCTGTATCGAGCCTTGATAAGACCTCATCTCGACTACTGTGCTCAGATTTGGTCACCTAGGTTTCTTCTTGATGGGGAGGAGGTGGAGAGGATCCAGAGGCGAGTGACCAAGATGATAGCAGGTCTGTGGAATGAACCGTATGAGAACAGGTTGAGGATTTGTGGGTTGCAAAAATTGGTTGATAGGCGGAGGAGGGGAGATATGATTGAGACATTCAAATTACTGAAGGGTTTCTATAAAATTAATTCAGAAGATATTTTTGAGAACAGGGCTGGTTGTGGGAGGACTAGGGGACATCCATGGAAACTGGGCAAAAGTGTGGTTAGTAAAGGTGTTAGAGCTGGGTTCTTTACTTTTAGAGTAGTGAATGAGTGGAATGCGCTCCCTGAGTCTGTGGTGGATGCTGTGACAGTGAATGAGTTTAAGGCGAGGTATGATAGATACTGTATGAATGTCGAATAGTTGTGATGAAAATGATTTGGGGCCTCCCTCGATGAGTCTAATGACTCCCTGGAGTTGCCCGTAATAATAATAATAATAATAATAATAATAATAATGGTTAGTGTGGCTTACCATGATGAGCATTTGAACTCATTGGTGGTGATAGTATAATAATAATAAAAATGCAAACTCTACAGCTATATGTCTCCATTTTATCACAACCATTAGTCAACACCATCTTGTTTTACTTCCACTTGTTTGGAACTCCTTTTCATTCAAGATACTTTCTTAAGTTTTAAAACAGGTATACCATGAGTAGACAAATCGATACAAAATTAATAACGGAAAAAACTCATGTACAAAGATTATTTAATAGTATAATTTTCGCCTGTGTGTGTGACAAGCATCTTTAGTACATATTAAGCTCAAATTAAACAATAACTGACAATTCCAAAAAGTGCCACCTAAGTAGCTGGTGTAAGATAACTAAATAGGTCAATAAATTTCCTAAAAATAAAAAAAATAAAAAAAATAAATTTAAAAAAAATACAATAAAAATTTAGGAAAGATTAGCTGATTTGTAAAGTACTATCTCCCATAAAGGGGATAGACGTAAGCCATCGGATCTGTTTAAGTTAGGAGAATGAAGTACAGTTTCACATGCTTCTTTATTAAGGTGTTCCATGAGGAACTGACTTTTGTGTTTGGTGAAGATGTTTAGTGAAGATGACATGTTCTGCAAGTCCAAACTTTTCAGGTTTAAAGTATTCAATATAAGATTGGTGTTCTTCTAGCTGAATAGAGGCAGATCTTCCCGTTTGTCCGAAATAAGATAATCCACAAGAGCACGGAATCTGGTAGACACCTGGATGTTTAAGATGTGGGAGCTTGTCCTTAGGAGAAGTGAGAAAGGTGGAGATTTTCTAAACGGTCGAAAGGCAACAAAAATATTCAGTGGTTTTAAAACTTTTGCTATACATTCACTGATGCCTTATACATATGGGATAGGAATGCGTGTTATTTCTTCTGGGTTTGAAGAGGAAGACATATTAAAACTACTCAAAGTTCTTTTAATGAAGCAATTCTTATAACCATTAGATAGAAAGGAAGAAGTTATATATAAGTTATAAAGGCCCACTCCTTTTGTCTTCGGACGATCTTTTACAGAAAAAACTACAATATATAACTGAAGATGCCTGTGACACAGGCAAAAATTATACTATTAAATAATCTTTGTACGAGTTTTTTCCGTTATTAATTTTGTATAGATACTTTCTTGAACAACCAAGTTAATGGGAATATCTACTCCTGAGCATATCATTGAAAGCATGTGAAATCTCATTCGGCTTTACCATCCTGCTGATATCCAGAATACTTAGTATTCTAAATACATTAGTTTCATTAATTTCCTCTCTCTCAACTTTCCCTGTCCTTCTAGATATAAAATCTGTTTTGCCAGAATAAAGTACCGATAAAGTAAGCATAAACATTTCTGTCATTTACATCAGTTAATCCTATGTCACTCAACCACCTTCTTTAATCAGTAATAGTCGTTTTTCCATGCTCCTTTCTTCTTCTATAGGCTAAAAAAATGGTAAGGTCATCTTTGTTGGATTTCTGTGTCAGCATCTCTTCACTTGGCTTTTCTTTTCCAACTGCAATGGAAGAGAGATTCAGAAGTATTTGCAATTAACAATCATCTAATACACTGTCCATCTATTAACCAAAATACCAGATAACCCTCTCAACAATCCATCCTTTTCAAACAAGTTCTCTTCCCTGAAAGTTTATTTTTCACTTGGTTAGACAATAATAAATTTAGTTTAATCCTTTATCCAAGTGTGAGCAAACAAAGTTTGCACCTGAAAATATCTTCAGGACTAGGGTAAGGTAGTACAACACCGGGCAACTCGCAACCGGCGAGTTGTCCGGTGTTGTGTTAAAGGAAAGAAAATCATGTGTATTAGAAGAATGTGGACAATTTAGAGAACTTTAGAGAGAATTATTATTTGGAGTAGCTAATTTCCATTAAACAAAATTGTCTGGAAGCGATTACATATATGAGTGTGACTGAATTTAATAGGTGAAGATGATATTGCAGAAAGTATTTAATTGAATGTCATCAGAACGTATAATGTGTAATGAATGAGTAATTTGTGGAAAAGGATTATAGTTTATCTAGTAATGTGTTCTATTTACCTTATCTAGTTTTGTTTAGTATTTTCCTGAACTAACTTAGTATGATTTGAATTAACTTAGCATATACTGATTTCTCTTAGCATGAATTTATTTAGTATGAATTGAGAACATTGAATATATGATACATCATAGTTGTAAATGTCTTGAAATCCCAATAAATATGTTTTATTACTTATGCCTGAGTTGTGCTGATTACGAGATCAAATTACCACTTATAAAAATTGAACCTAGGCAGGAGGGAATAGAAAGTGTTTGGAGATAGATTACAGGTCACGACTGCTAACTGAAATCAATATGGTCGTAACAGAGTGTTTATTAATGTGTATATGCCTAAAATTCTAGGAAAGTCTTCCTGAATAAGAGTCACTAGCTGGTGCAGCTTAAAATATAAATTTGCCAGTATCCGAAAAGGAGACAACCCTAGATAGAAATTTCTTAGGTACAAGTGCAGAATAGATAATAGCGATTATAGAGATAATAAAGGTTAGAAAATAGGAGAAAGCAACGACATAACAGCAATGTTTGTGATTGTCTGTGAAAATACTAGTGGTGGTGGTTGTGGTAGGTGGTGTTAATGTAGTTGCATTTAGTTCTAGTTGGTGGATTGAGTGGTGGAGACAGACAGTTGCAGAGTAGGTGCCCTCCCTCAATGAGTGTTTGGACTCCCTGGAGATGTCAAGTAATAGTAATAATAATAATAATAATAAAAATAATGTATATCCTTATCTCATACTTAATTTATCCCATCTTCCTGTACCTCCTCTACTTCTAACTACTGACTTACAACTCAAATATAGATGAAATATTGCTTGATATAATGTCCCATTTACACCGTATGCGTAGTGTTTTTGAACAGTTTTTTTTCTCTTGGCACCTTGATAAACACAGATGCCACTTTATATTAATTTATTATTTATTTTCGTAGAATTTTTGGTTATGTTTCATAGTCTTTTTCAACATAATAGGAAGGGATAAACATAAAAATGAACAACAATTAAATTGAATGCATACAACATTATATGCACTATCAACTGCAGGAAGATAACTCCAACTACATTATAAGGATTTTTTTTTTTTTTTCACTATATAATTTAAGGAAATTACAACGTGCTAGGATATACATTAAAATAAATTTTAACATACTTCAATATTTTGGCAACGAAATAATGAAGTATATTAAAATGCCATTTTCAAGAACTTAAGTACAAGACACGTACATGCAGGCACAACAAATCCAAACCTACACAAATTTGGCTGCATGAGACTGCCTCAAATTTGGGAAACATACATCAGAAGACCTTCAGCCCAATCGCCCAAGAATACCAACATTGCCCGCTAGAGGGCACCATCAGGAATTTAGGAAAAATAATAGCTTCCTACTTCTTCCTCACTTACTGTTTTGTTGTGCCTGCGTGCACGTGTCTTGTACTTAAGTTCTTGAAAATGGAAACGTGACATTGCCGAAATATTGAAGTATATTAAAATTTATTTTAACGTATATCCTAGCATGTTGTAATTTCCTTAAATTATATAGTGAAAATGCATAACCAACGTCTAAGCCTTTCCACGAGAATTATTAGAATTGAAGGAATAAAATAAAAATTAAATAATTAATTATAATTTTTATGAAACATATGAGTAAGGGATATTATTTAGGATAACTTCCCAAAGTTGAGAAAGTTAGAGACAATTGTTTCTGTTGAGGTTAGGAATGAGAATGTGTGCTTCACAGCTTTCTTTATATAATCTTTCCTGAAGAAAATAACTTTTGTGTAGAACCTTAGTATTATTCCAATGAATAAAATTCATTGGAATAATACTAAGTGGCTAGCTAAACCAGATTTATCACTCTTGAAATAAAATATCCTAATCTCTCTTATCCCGCAGTTTATAAAATCCCTTGTTCTTGAAGCCTGTGTCATGATAGACAGACTGGTCATTCTGCTCAAATTCATCTTGAAGAACATCAAGAATATATTTTACTTCATTCATACTACTTGCACATAAATGGCAATCCGATCCTATCATGCACCACTCTATAAGAAAAACATCTAGCTCTTCTGTCCCCCCCCCACTTGATGGCATTCATTCATTCTTAACCTGCAAGGATGTCATCTTGTCTTTTCCCCACCCTCTATACAATGAAAAATTCCATCTACTGAAGTCCTGTATATGACCCTTTCAAACATTTGTAAGTCTCAATCACATCATCCCTCTTTCTCCCATTTGCTAGTGTCTGAAGTCTATAAATTCTCAATCTGTCTTGATAATCAGCATTCCAGAATCCTGATATTATTATTAACACTCTCCTTTGCACTCTCTTCACTATATCAGAATGACCACAGAAACTAGGAGACCAAACTTATGCACAATAATCCAAGTGAAGTCATATCAAGGCCTTGTTAATGAGGCAAAATGACTTCCTCATCTCTACATGTCAAGATTCGTTTTGGCATTCCAATTATCATCTGAGTTATATTTGCAATCTTTGCTATATGGCCAGTGAAGAATATATATTCTTTTATATAATATAATATATAACAAGTGAGTTCACTAATATAATATAACATTGGAAATCTCATTCCAAAGTGCATGACTTTACATTTCTAACATAGAACTGATAGTCTTTTTCACATGCCCACAATTCCAGCTTATTCAAATCATTCTGCAAGTACTGCATATCAGTTGCATTATTGATTAACCTGCCTATCTTTGTATAATCAGCAAACAGCCATATAGGATTTCTCAAATCCTTTCCAATGTCATTAGTGTGCAGAATGAATAACAATGGATCAAGGACTGATCCTTTTGATATCTGTCAGTTAGCCATCCTCTTATCCATGCCAATAATTTATAATCCAATCCCATATTCTCTAATTTATAAATTTATAAATTTAGGGACACAAAAACACACGTGTTGAATAGATTATTTTATTAATTACTAATAAAATAAAACTGGGGTGCTTAAGGGTCAAAGCTGTATAACTGAGAGGAGACCTCCACATAGCCTTTAAAGGAATGCGGAGAACCGACCAGGGCTTCTGACCTAATGTCTAATCCTCACCTTCTCGTGGTGCACCCTGATGAGTATCTACTTGGATACTGAACGAACGAGGATGGGCTGGCAATTTGGGATTTAGCCAACCAAATTGTATTCTTATTGGTTAAACCAAAATAAAAAATGATGGTACAACATGACAAAATTTCATGCCGGCTCGGGCGTCGCCCAGTTAAACAAGGCCCCCATTGTTTTTGCCAGAGAACTAGGGCGAACAGTGAAAAGTCAGCTACTGGAACAAATCTGAAAACAAACCCCAGCTCAACATCACCAGAGTTACAGATCGGTACTATCAACATAAGAAGCCTGAATGGCAAAGAAATGGAGCTAGCTGAGAAATTAGATAAGTACCAGATCAACATAATAGGGGTGACTGAAACAAAAAAGACAAAAACTGATGAGATCTTTCTGATCAATAAATACAAAATGTTATATTCAGGCAATGCCAATCAAGGAAAAGAAGGAGTAGTCATAGTATTCAACACAAAATACAAGGCTAATCTTCTTGAATGGCAGTCAGTCTCAAGTAGAGTAATGTGGGAAAATATGAGAATGGGGAACTGGACAATGAGACTTATTTGTGCCTATGGTCCCACAGAAGGTTCTACTAAGGTAGAAGTGGAGGAATTTTTTGAGGCTTTAGAAAAAGCAACTGACACAGTGAAAAAGGAAAAGTTGGTCCTTGTTGGGGATCTAAATAGCAGAGTAGGAAATGATCGTGAGACATACAAAAATATTTTGGGAAAATTTGGAGAAAAGAGCAAAGCTAATAATAATGACAAATATCTGTTCGATTTCAGCTCAGGACATGGACTGGTTATTACTAACACCATGTTCCAACATAAAAATGTGCACAAATTCACATAGAGAGAAGAGGCAAGGAATAAGAAAAGTCTCATTGACTATGTTATTGCTGACAGTGATGTTTTCTCCCTGGTGCAGGACACCAGAGTGTACAGAGGATTTGAAATTGGAAGTGATCACTATTTAGTCTTGAGCAGGATAAAATTGAATTTCATATTGAAAAGAATAACATGTAAGAAAGTTTTAAAGCGAATAAAAGTTGAGCAGCTCTCAGATGTGAACTGTAGACTAAAATACACAAAGATTATTGAAGAAAAAATGAAAGAGTTTGAGAACAGGAATCAAACCTTGGAGATTCAGTGGCAAACTCTGAAGAAAACATTGATTGATTCTGCCAGAGAGGCATGTGGTCAGGTTGTCTGCAAGGATAAAAAAATCAGAACTCCCTGGTGGACACAGGAAGTTAAAGAGGCAGTGAAGGAAAAGAAGAAAGCATATCAAAAGTTCCTAGCAAATAAGCCAGCTTGTGCTCTTAGAGAATACAGAGACAAATGCAAGAATGCTAAACACTGTGTAAAACTAGCTAAACAAAAGTCATGGGAAGACTTTGGCAAGAATATAGAAAATAAATATGAAGAAGTTGGCAAAATATTCTGGAGGTTGTTGATGAAGCTTAGGAATAGAGGAAAGAGTGCTGTAAAAGGAGTTAGAAATGATAAAGGTGACATGAAAACAGGAGAAAAAGATATCCTTGAAGTATGGAGTAATTACTTTGAAAAACTGCTAAATGAAACAAGCAGTGTTGACAGCACAGTGGCAAAAAACACTGACCAGGCTTGTAGTCAGGAATATATATACATACTTGAAGTAGAAAAAACCATCAAAGGATTCAAATGTGGAAAGGCAGCAGGAGTATATGATATTCGACCAGAAATCCTCAAGTATGGAGGTATAAAAGTCTTAAAGTGGCTGCACTGCACAGTTCAGAAGGCCTAAACAGAGGAACGATTGTGGATGATTGGAGTAGAGCTCTCATTGTAACCGTATATAAAAAGGGAAATAAAACTGAATGTGAGAATTACAGAGGTATTTCTCTACTGAATGTTCCTGGTAAGATTTACGCAAGTATACTTGAGAAATAGTTGAGAAGGATTGTGGAAGAAAAGCTTGGTAAAGAACAAACCGGATTCAAGCCAAATAGAGGCTTTCACTTTACGACAAATAGTTGAGAAATCATGGGAATATAACAAAGATTTGTATTTAAGTTTCGTAGATCTGGAAAAGGCATATGACAAGGTGCGAAGAGAGAAGCTATTCAATACGCTACAGTTATATGGTGTCAATGGGGCATTATATAAAGCAATACTTAGTCTTTATTTGAGTTGTAGGTCAGCAGTTAGAATTGAAGTAAGCACAGGAAGATGGTTTAATGTTAAATCTGGTGTGAGACAAGGATGTACATTATCCCCTCTGTTATTCATTATCTATATGGATCACATTATGAAGGAAAGTGGTATTAAACATGATATCAAAATTGGAGATGTTAATGTCAGCTCTTTGCTTTATGCAGATGATGTTATACTTCTAAATAAATCCGCTACAAGTCTGCAAGATTCTCTGACTAAATTGAATAACTGTTGTAATAGGTATGGTATGAAGGTCAGCAATAAAAAGACAAAGACAATGAAAATAGGCAGAATCACTGAAAATGTCAACTGTGTTGTGAATGGAGAACCTGCGGAACAAGTGAAACATTTCAGCTACTTAGGCATGATTTTTACTGAAGATGGTAAATTAAATATAGAAATAGACAACAGAATCAGCAAAGCTGGTATGGTAGGAAGTCAATTGAATAAATTCATATGGAATAAGAGAGAAATTAGTCAGAACACTAAATTGGCTGTATACAAGACAGTGTTCAAACCAATTTTAACTTATGGATCTGAGAGCTGGGTCAGAAGTAAAACACTTGACCAAAGACTAGAGACTGCAGATATGAGAGTCCTGAGAAAGATTAGAGGGATGAACAGATGGCATCAATGGCAATATCATATTAAAAATGAGGATATTAGGCAAGAACTTGACATTGTCAACATCCAGGAATGCGTTAGCAGAGCTAATCTCAGGTGGTATGGCCACTTAAACAGAACGGGCAAAGAAAGATTAGCAAAACAAGTGTTCTCTGCCAGGTTGGCAGCAAAACGACCAGAGGAAGACCAAGATATAGGTGGATTGATATGGTACAAAGTGCCTTAGGCGATAGAAATATAAGATCTGATAATGTTGGAGTCTTGACAAGTAACAGACTGATTTGGAGGAAAATTGTAGATAGGAAGTTAATAATGATGTAATTTTTTTCATGTAGTACTATCATATCCTGTACACCCCTTGAGGGTACATGGCAGGAATTTGATGATGATGATGATAAAATAAAACTTGACGTTTAGACCCCTGTATTGAGGTCATCAGAAGGATAATACAAGTATATAAGGAACCAAGCTACATGCCCTAGCTCTGTATACCGGTAAACTAAATCTATGTAGTTAATTAATCCTTTTCCCTAGCCTGACCTCTAGTAATAAAAAAAAAAATATTGTAGTTGTATAAAAAATACAACTACAATAAACTGCTAAAGTCCTCATGTATTAATATTCTTCTGGATTTGTACAGTTCTGATTGCTATAATATGATTTCCTTTGGAGTGTGTGTGGTCAGAAAGGCAAGTCAGTGGAACCTCGTCCATGTTTTCTATTTGCGCAAGTTCAAAATATTCTCATTTCCTTGCATTAATGACAGCCTTTCTGACCACGCACTCCAAACATACCACAGAATTGATTGGAAAAAGATCAAGTCCCTACACCGCACCAAAACCTGGTTTGAGAGAAAAGTTAAAGAGTCATGTGAAATGCTCAAACATAACCCAAATCTCAACAAAAATGATGGCCTAACCATTCCAAGAATGTGGAGGACCCATCTACAACCTGTATAACAACCTAAACTAGCCGTAGAAAAATCCCACTACAAGAAGACAACCTAGTGAAGTGTTTGTAACATTCAACAGCAACTGAAGGAAATCATATTATAACAATCAGAACTGTAAAAATCCAGAAGAATATTAATAAATGAGGACTTTAGCAGTTTATTGTAGTTGTATATATAAATATTTTTTTTAAATCACTAGAAGTCAGGCTAGGGAAAAGGATTAATTAACTACGTAGATTTAGTTTACCAGTATAAAGGGCTAGAGCATGTAGCTTGGTTCCTTATACACTTGTATCATTCTGATGATGACATCGATACAGGGGTCGATACGTCAAGTTTTATTTTATTAGTAATTAATAAAATAATCTATTCAACATGTGTGTTTTTGTGTCCCTAAATTTATAAATATGAATAATATAATTATGTTGTTTTCTTAAATCAGTTATAACATGTATGTATTACATATACAGATTTGATAATTAATAGATTGGTAAAGATATGATGATCAATTGGATTAGATGATCTTCCTTGTATAGTGAGATCTGTAGAGTTTCCATAATTAAAATATTCACGTGTGCCACAATACAAAAAAAAATATTTATTTTGCAAATATGTGTGCCCTCCCACGATGATTCCTTTTTTGAGAATTAGCAGCTGACTCCCTGGAGGTGTCACGTAATAATAATAATAATAATTTGTCTTACATATCATAAGACATTATCTGTGAGAGAGTGAAGAACAATGGTAAGGAATTTGAACAATAAAACAGTACAAAATACCATATTTGCCAGCGTATAAGATGCACCAGCCCATAAGACGCACCCCCTTTTGTACACATTTTTCAGGAAAAAAACTTTATCACTGAATATTATAATCAATTTACGGTAATTCAAATATAAAGTAATAAGTAGGTCTACTTTCAACAAAAACCTAATCTAACTAGAAAAGAGTCCCATCTTTTAATCTTCTTCGTCAAAACCCAGAAATTCATCTTCAGAGCTAAATGAAGAAACCTTTGAAACCTCTTCTAAATCAGAATCTGAGTCCTCATACAACAAATTGTCCTCTGTATCATCCAGTGCATCACAAATGCCACACTTCTTAAATGATTTAACCACTGTCTCAGTTTTCGCAGCATCCCATGAAGCTTTGACCCACTCACAAACTTGAGAAATGCTAGGCCTCTTCCTTCTTCCTGATGGCGTGACCTCAAAATCTGAAGATTGCATCCAGCTGTTCTACTTCCCCTTCATAAATCCCTTAAATGGTTTATTAATACAGACATATAAAGGTTGAAGCTGACTAGTTAGACCTCCTGGAATTACAGCTGAATTTTTAACATCTTCTGTTCTGTGAGAATGAAACCGATCCCATACTAAAGAGCACGCTTCTTCAACAGTTCTACAGGGCGCCTAGACCAAATTTTATCTATCCATAACTTTATTCCTCCTCCATCCATCCAGCCTTTTGCGTGAACATGTACAAACACTCCTTTAAGCGTTTTTTTTCTTTGGGTAGCGTCTTCCTTTTAAAAATCAATAGTGGCGGCAATTTTATCCCATCAGCACAGCAGGATAAAACAACCTTGTAGTGGATTTTTTCGTGACCAGAAGTTTTAACAGTAACACTTTCTGTGCCCTTGGAATCTACAGTTTTATTTAAGGGCACATCAAAAGTCAGCGGAACCTTGTCCATGTTTCCTATTTGCACAAGTTCAAAATTTTCTCGTTTCCTTGCGTTAATGACAAATCGATGAAATTCAATTTGTAGACACTGAAAGTCAAGCTTTTCTGTGGTCAAAAATCCAAGTATTCAGTTCTGTCTTAAATACTGGCCATTTTGCAGTTGCACTTCGTAGATTACATTTATTGTGAGTTGCTTTTTTTTAGATCCTCTTCCTGATTCCGTCAAGTTCTTATCATTTTCTCAGTTGGGGGTAGCCCGAAATGCCTCTCTGCAGTCCTGTTTCCATTTTTTTTAGCATATGCAATCACATGTAGCTTGCATGCAATATTGTAGCAATGCCGACGTTTTTCAGCCATAATTTGCCAATAAATTTAGAGAAAATTTAACAGCAGAAATTTATCGCCATTCACAACAACCACGACAACAATTGGAAAGTTTAAACAAACAGGAACACAGCTGTGATCATCTATAACAGTGCATGGCATCCACTGAACTCAACGCAACTGGAATACTCTCACACACCGCAAGGAAGCAAGAAAGAAATTGCGTAACTTGGAACAGAGAAAATTTCCAGAAATGAAAGTAATAAAAAACTGAATATTGGTGTATAAGATGGACCCAGTTTTTCAGACCTATTTTCGAAGAAAAAAAGTGCGTCTTATACGCCGCCAAATACAGTATATGTCAAATGTAAATCCCTCTTTATAAATAGTTGCATATTTGTTAAGTTAAAACTACTGCAGCTGAAATGGTAATTAATTAAATTGTATATGTAAAAGCTTTGTGTTTTCCCATTTGATCCTATGCTTTGCATTTTCAATTCGATGCTATGCCCGGCCCAGGATTTGTGCAGTTTGATGAGCCAGATGTAGTCTTGATGTTCAAAATTATGTTTATAGACTGATTTTCCTGTTTGCCCATAGTATGACAGATTGCATGAACATGGGACTTGGTATACTTCAAAAGACAAACTCTCAACAATGATGCTACCTAAAGTATACCAAGGCCTGTGTTCATGCAATCTGTCATACTATGGTCAAACAGGAAAATCAGTCTATGAATGTATTTTTGACCATCAAGACCACATCTGGCTCATCAAACTGCACAAATCCTGGGACTGGCATAGCGTGGAATTGAAAATGCAAACCATAGGATCAAATGGGAAAACAAAAGGCTTTTACACAGATCTACGTACAAATATGAAAGACAATTTAAAGAAAGTACTAAAATTCTAATTCATAAACCAAACTGCAAGAATAACAATTGCCTTAACATCCTAAAAAGTCAGGAAATTGTTATACTTGATTGTGTTAAATAGATTGTATTATAATAATAACTTAATTATCATTTCAGTTTTACAGCTGTACAAGTTTAAAGACTGAAATGGATAAAATAGTTGCAGGTAATGGTTACTGATACGATACTCCCTACTGTTAGATGTTGAATGGAGAACTTATTTACAAGTTATTCATTCAAGATCTACCATGTAAGCTTTACAAAATAACAAAGAAATTTGCATAATACCTGCTTACCAGCAGAAGGTGAGAAACATCTAAGTTGTTGTATATGAAAGTATATATCAGTATGAGTAATATATTAGAATTTATTTATTGTAAAACGGAAAGCTAAAAATCAAGAATAATGTCAGATTAGCATTTCATATAAAGGAATAATAGATTAATTCATGTATTATCAAACTATCATAAAATCGTAAGTCGCTAGGTAAGAAATGACCAATAGGATCAACGGTCACATCTAAGCTGCAAGTACCTGTCGTAACATCAAAGGCTGTAGCTTACGGGGAAGGCTGACGTAAGTGCTTTTCCTCGAAAACAACACCTAATAGCAAGGAGGGAAAGCAAAGGGATCAACCTAAGGGCGATGTAGACTGTGGATTGTGCGAAAAAGAATACAGAAAAGAGGGCACTGAGAAAAAGTATTTAAGGCAATACGCACCAAGCTCAGGTTTTTTTTCCTGTTTTCTTCGGAGATTTTGGAGATCGAGGACTCTCGACGAGCGATCGGAGATAGGACAAGCCGAGGGTGCTATGTCGATGACAGCCGGCCGTATTCATGACCTGCGCTGAGAGGTATTCTGCGGAGATCCGTACGAGAATCAACAGCTCATGCAGAATGGTGCCAAATGCTGAACGATCCACCTGAGCGAGCGGAGAAAGCTCATAGCAAAAGCCATTTCTTGATTTGTGTCCAGTAGCAGAGAACAGAACAACTCAGTCACAAGACGAAGGATGACCTGAGAAACACGTGGCAGCTAATAGACCTTCGGAAGGACTTGGTAAAGTAAAGTAAAGATTCTTTTGTTTTATATCTTGAAATTGTTTGAAAGTAGAATTTGTGTCTTGACAAAGCAAGACTGAGGACATTTTAGAGAACTTTGATAGGATAGAGTAACTAATACAGCCAATTCTATTAGACAAAGAATTGTATATCATAAATCTCTAACGTGTATATGATTGAATTAGTGAAACCCTTTGTTGACTGAGTAAACTTAACTAAGAGAGAAATGATTTGAGAAGTGTCTATCTAAAGTAAAATGTGAATGAAGGAACTTAACTTGAGTGTAACATTGTTTAAATTATCCATTTGTATTACATGATTTTGCATGTCAGTTTATATGAGAAAGTCAGATTAGTATTGAACAGTTTGTATAGATAAGCATAAGACATTCACTTAGCTAGCAATGCAGAAGTTTTGATAATTTAATACAAGATTTTGTGTACCTGTTTTTTTTAACATGTTTTGTTACTTGAAACTGAGTCTTGCCTTAATTCGAGGTGTCAACCTACCACTTATAAAATTCGAACCAAATAGCGGGAAAGAGTTTAGAAAATTATATAATAGAGATTAGATCTTAGGTCATGACTGCAAGGAACCGAGATCTATATACTCGCATGTGAATTTAGATTAACATATATGCCTAAAACCTAGGAACATTTCCCTGAGCCTGAATTATATTCTTGTTATAGGAAGCTGGCTGGCACAGTTAAAATATAAATTTGCTAGTTTCTGAAGAGAAAATATCCCTAGGAGTCAACCCAGGTTATATATGATAGACAAGATATTAAGATATAAGATAGAGAGGTAGAAAACAATATATATAACAAATAACGATAAGTAAAAACATTACACTACATGTAAAAATAGTCATTTACAAATTTGTATATATGATACACATACTTCATTCTGAAAATTTCACTTTCTACAAAAATAATAAGATAAGTGTGAATATATTAAAAGTTAAGATATAAGGCAAAATAATATATTTTTTTGTCATTAAAATTTTAAAGTATTTCAGTACACAGATGAATATGACTGTGTGATATGAAATCAGTTTCAATATCAAAGTGTACTTGTCGCTCACCTTTCAAAATATAAAGGAAATAAATTCATAGGTAACATGCTCCACCTTTAAAGATAAACAAGTCCTCAAATGAGTTTAGACAAATATGGTTGCACTTGTCATTACATTCAGCAGTTCTAAATGCAGAAATTGAGAGCAGTATCAAAGTTCATGCTAATTCTAATTTTGTAATGGATGAAAAGTGCATATTCACCATCAGACACACAATATTGATTTTTGTTATCTATATTCAAGAAATACTGAAGCTACAAAAGTTGCTTAAATAGCTGTAAATTTAAGCAAAAAAAAAAAAAAAAGAAGAAGAAGAATGAATATGGGCATATATTTAATCTTAATGCTTATCATATATAAATGAACATTTTTACCCAAAATTCAACCTGCTTCCATTATGAAAGTCTCCTCCTGTTGCATGCAGTTTATTCATTCAAAATTTTTATCCTTGACAGTAATTTAACCATATACATTTTCAGCTTATATCTCAAGAAATACTAGTCCTACTATTAAGAAATTCTGCATCTATCCATTTTACAGTGGCATATATCATGCAATTCCATTAACCATAATAGTGTATAGGATATTAAGATGAAAAAGAATTACTTAATCTACATAGCTATTTTTAATTTTAATTCTAAAAAATGCTTAAAAATGCTTTTTTTTTTTTCATATAAGTTAAAAATCCATAAGATGGACTGACATTTTTAGCAGAAATACGTCAGTAATGTGTTGTGTGTCATCAGACAGTTGATGTGCTTCTTCAAAATGAGTCAGGCTCAAAAATTTAATCTTCTGTTTATTATTATTATAATTTTCTTGACCTCCATGGAGTCACAAGACTCATTGTGGGAGATCAACACTAGTTAATACCAAGTGTATCATACCAATCCTTAAACTCATCTGTCTGCTCTTTCACCACCCTCTCTGGCATGCTCCTACCACTCTCAATGCAGAAAACTTACTTCTTACTCTTTTATTCACTACTTGCTTTTAAAACTTCTAGGGATGGTTCCTTGTCCTTCTTCATGAAAAATTTCCCCAATCCAATCCAATAATAACAATCCTAATCCAATAATAACTTTCAATAGCTTAAATGTCTCAATCATATTCCCACTTTTTTCTTCTATTCACCAAACTTTGCCGTGTACATGCCTTCAGTCTATCCTCATAATGAAGAATGTAAGCAGTTCTGGTATCATTTTTTTTTTAAAAAAAATCAGTCTATGCACCTTCTCCAAGGATACTCAGATCTGAGCATGGAAATCTGGATGTGGTATTTATACAAAAATTTATACAATGGGACTATCACCCTTTTATCTCTAATGGTCAATGTCCTCCTCAATATTGCAGCAATTCTCTAAGATGTCTTCACAACCTTTGCAACATGTCCTCTGAACATCAAATTGGTATCAGTAATCACTTTATCATCCCTTGCTTCCTCCACTTCTTCCAGCATAAATCCACCAAGTGAGTATGAAGCATCCCATCTGTGGATCTCGAATTTCAAGAACCTTACATTTAATTGAATTAAACTGATATCCCCCATTCATTTGTCCACCAATCCAGCTTATTTAAATCCTCTTTAAGACTTAAAACATCAGCAATATTACTAATAATCCTCTCAAGCTTCACAGTTCCTTTAAATGAACTAACTGATTATGGATCTGAGCAAACATTAGGTAATTAGCCAATACGTAATAGCAGACAAACAGCTTTTAACAGCAATTTCTTCTAAGGTCTACTGATATAATATATGCATCTTTAGAATTATATGTACAAGCACAAATAAACAAAATCATTATAAATCTGTTTATGCAGAATAAAAGACAGGATCATTAAATTAACACTTAAACAGTAATCACTCAAGTATCCAGTCCTCAAATAAGGCCAGCAAAATAATTTCCTATTATAACTAGTTAACTGAGATCCCCGTGACTGAAAATGATTCTAGTCAGAGCTATATATATATATACTCTGACTGGTAAGCTGGTTCTCCTTCAATTCTGATGCCTCAAGACATAACACAACAATGCATTTGTCTCATGAAGGCAAACACATTATTGGATGTTGCAAAACAATGAAGAGAAAAAAAAACTTTTCAAATTTTGGCTTATCTTTATACACACACACACACACACACACACACACACACACACACACACACACACACAAGACAATCAATTTCTCAGTACTTCAGGTATTTTCCCATAACACACTAAAACCAGATTCTTAAAATAGTTACTTGAGGCAGAAGCAACATTATGTGATTTATTTTAGCTTTTTTCCAACTCATTATGTGTGAAATATTGATTATGCTATCGTATAAACCTGATCTACCTATTATAAGGAAGTGCACATAGTTTTTAACCATAAGCATGAACTATAGAGTTCAGAGACAATATAAAGCACATAGACTCTCCCTGCCAAAACTGATTTCAGTGATCAAGCAGGTTACTTGCTGAACTTAGATATATCAAGCATTTTAGAAATTTCAAAGTAAAATAAAAAAATAAAAAAAAAGAAATAAAAAGAAAAACAGTGAGAATTATCATTACTGGAATGGAAAAAAGAAAAGTTTAACTTTTCTAAAAGTAATTGAAGGGATGTTTGAAACATCAATAATTCCAATTTTTGGTAGAAATATATAATAGCAAAGATCAATGGAATTTGAGCTGCCCCCTGTATAACTAACTCATAAGACTAGAAAGTAACTGTTTATTTCTAATTAAAATTTTATTATTATTATTATTAAAATCTGATCTCAATGGAGTCAGAGACTCATTGTTGGATGTACACAATATCACACACAAAAACCATCCAACTGTACCTTTTTAACTGATTCAATGCATCTGTACTGACACACACATTCAGGCAATGCATTCCACTCCATGCAAACAACCTTATAATCACTAGTTTTTGCTCACATCCTCCTTATACAGTTTTCAGGTATGGCTACTTGATTTAGTCTGCTACCTTTTTATTTTATTTTCATTTGCCAAAGAAAAATATGTCAAATTTAATATATGGAATAAGTAATACAAGTACTTACTTTAGTTTTATGCTAAATTAGGGAAATCCTTTTATTATTAAATTTTGTATTCTACCCTGTATGTGAGTTGCTCATATAACACTCCTTTTAAAAAAAAAAAATATATATATATATATAAAATAAATAAACATTTCAAAATAAAAAAGCAACCTTCAAGCTTCAAATTAGAATATGTTAAATCAACATGAATTTGGTACTGCTCATTTTTTTTTAAAAGAGTAAAAGGAAATGTTAGTATGATGAAAATAAAATTAGAAAGTTATTTTTTCATGCAATAATGAAAAGAGCAAAAAACATTATCAGTCAGATTATGACAACAAAAAGATATATAAGCATAAGTCAAAAAATATATAAAATAAATAAATAAACAGAATAAGTAAGAATCATTAAAGAAAATAAGATCATAAACAATAAAGAAAAAGGAGAAGACCGAGCAATTCTAGTTAGGTAGAAATAATAGCAGCATGAAATGATAAATTTAAGCATAAAGTCATATTTTAAACCATACTGATGTTTTTAGAGAAATTTGCTGGATACCAATAATTTATCTTTAAATCAAAGTAACTATCATTCTTTGTTTTTTACTCTCTCTCTCTCTCCCACTTCTATACAATACACACTACTCGCTTTCAAACTAAAATAGGAAATAATCAAAGTATTTCCACTTTTTTTTTGCTTTGTTTTATATTTTATGCCCTGGCCATATATGAAAGAACACCCACAAGGCTTTTTTTCCTCCTTTAAGTAGCAAATTCTCAAAGAAAATTTCCAAAGAAAACAACTGATGCTTAACAAGAGCACATTCCATGTTGACATCTTATTCCATATTCTGCTCAGTTACAGAAAAATTCAAGTAATACTTCTATGCAAACTTTAGTTGCCAATACTGGTTGGCAATTGCCAGCCTGGTTGGCCAAGTGGTTAGTGTATCCGTTCTCCAGCCAAAAGGCAACAGCTCCGAATTCTGCCATGGGCATGGATGTTTGTGATTGTCTGTGAAAACACTAGTGGTGGTGTTGGTGTAGTTGTGATTGGTGGATTGAGTGGTGGAGACAGAGCTGTAGAGTAGGTGCCCTCCCTCCCTGGAGGTGTCACATAATAATAATAATACTGACTGGACATATCTCTCTTTCAGTTTCAGTTTTAGTGCTTAATACTATAAAAGTATGCTCTGGTTGGCTTAGTGGTTAGCATATCTGCTCTCCAGCCAGGAGGCTGCAGATTCAAATCCTGCCTAGGCATGGATGTTTGTGATTGTTCCACCTTCATACATTCATTCATAGAAGTGAATAAACACTCTCCCAAGATGGAGTTGGGTCACAATGGGAGAAGCAGACCCTACCCTCCCACAATGGGAGAGGACTTTACCCCAGCAATGGGGAAAGTTACAGGCTGGTTTTAAAAAAAAACAATATATGTGTGTGTGTGTGTATATATATATGTGTGTGTGTGTGTGTGTGTGTGTGTGTGTGTGTGTGTGTGTGTGTGTGTGTGTGTGTGTGTGTGTGTGTGTGTATACACACACACACACACACATATATAAAAGTACATTTATTAATTTAACTAAAAGTATCAATGTAAAAATGTTAATTAAGTAAACCCGAAAATAAAAGGATACATGTAAATTTAATTTGTAAACCAAAACAATGTCTATCAGACTGCCATGTACAATTTTTTCCCACTGTGGGCAAAAAAACACTTGGTGATGTCAGATGCTCTGGCAAGGATTTTGTTTTAGTGGCAAACAGTAATGACAGATACTGACATCACAAGTCTCTCTGCTTCCACATAAACACTATAAACAAATTTTAAAATTATCATGTTGTAATTCTAACTGCCTGATGGTAGATAGGATCCAACCACCAATGCATTGTCTTTGGTAGAAATGTAAACTGGAGATCCATAATCAAATATTGATCTGATAAAAGCTCAATATACACAGATCAAAGAACATCTGTCCAACCTTTGCATCCTCTTCCACCTCAAGAGATTGAAGACAGAGTGCAAAGAAAGTTAATGATTTTGCAGCACTTATCTCACAACTGATGTAAACATGGTAAAAATGTTCATTTTTTCTTGTTGAATATGAAGCTCAAAAATTTTGCCTCTGTTGCAACTGGAAGAATGAAGACTACATTTCAGTAGCTATATGTCTAAACAGTTTCCTGAACCTATTTGCAAGTGATCAGTGTAAAAGATAATCAGTGGCTTGCAACTCTCCATCTCTCTCTCTCTCTCTCTCTCTCTATATATATATATATATATATATATGACCCGTCATACTGAAGAAATGTAAAATCATACACCAATGGCATTACTTACAGCAGGAATAAGTTATTCTGTTACTGAGCTTGAATGCAAATAATGTGATACTTAAAAACAGAACCTTGTAGAACTTCACCTAAAAAAGAAGAATGGGGTGAGATAAAGGGTTATCCCAACTGGGCATGGAAGAGGTATTCAGTGACCAGTTCATCAGGGTGTTTGATCCTCAGAGTGAAATCAGAAGCTCAAGTGTATAGACTTTAATTAGAGAAGACATAAAAGTGAGGAGTTAAGTAAGCTAGATGTTAATAAGGCAACAAGCTTTCATGACACATCACCACTTGTTTTAAGAAAAATATTCCAAGGAGTTAGTATCAGCCTTGGTCTATGTGTTTAACAAGAGTCTTGCAACAGCACAAGTCCCAAAGGAGTGGAAAGAAGGTAAAACTGTTAAACTTCACAAAGATGGTGATAAGGGTAAGGCTATAAATTATAGACCAATCTGTACATCTGGATTATAGTTAATGTACAGGAAAGGATGGTGAGAAATAGGATACAAAAGTGGTTGATAACAGTTGTATTCTTTGTGCTTGTCAGCATGGGTTTGTTAAACGGGGGTCATGTTTTGCCAAATTGCTCATGTATTATAACAAGTAACGAATGTATTGGACAAGGGAAATACATATACAGTGGTATACTTAGATTTTGCAAATGCTTTTGATAGAATGCCACAACACAAGGCAGATGAGATTGGAATGATAGATTATTGAGATAAATAGGCAACTGTTATGGGACCATTTTTATTTAATTTGTATATTAATGATATTGGGATGGATTTCAATGGTGATATACAACTCTTTGAAGCTGATGCAAAACTGGTGGGAGTAGTGAGGAATCAAGCAGATGTTGTGACCTTACAGAAGGACTTGAATAGGCTGTATGAGTGGGCAATAGCATTGAACTGTCAGTTCAATGTTGCAAAGTGTAAGGTTCTGAAATTTAGTAGGGAACAATTTATAATGCAAAGTATACACTTGGTGGGGAAATTCTGGCAGAAATGAACAATTTATAATGCAAAGTATACACTTGGTGGGGAAATTCTGGCAGAAATTGAGGAGACAAGAGTCCTTGAAGTAGTGGTGAACAAGGATCTGAAGTTCAGAGGGCATACTGCTCAAATTGTGAAGTTATCATATCAGATGATGGCAATAATGCAGAGGACTAACATGCAGAAATAATGAGGTTCTAGTTCCATTGTATAAGGCCTTAATCAAGTCCTCATATGGATTATTGTGCAGAGATTTGGTTGGTTTTCATGGCAAGCAGGATATACTGGGAGGGGGCCAGATAAGACTAGACCCTTGGTCTTAGGGTTATGGAATATGAAGGCAAATTACGGTAGTGCTGTTTGCAAAGACTTATAAATAGGAGGAAGTGACAGAATGTGATTAAGCCATTTAAGTTGGTAAAGGAGTTCTTACTGGATTAATGTGTAAGAATTTTTTCACAGAATGGGAGAAGGGGTATATTAATGGGACATCACTGGAAGCTGTATAAGGAGGGTGTGAGCAGGGACATATGGAGCAAGTTCTTTCTATGGAGAATGAGTGGTAAGTAGAATACACGACTTGACATTAGGGTGAATGCAGATACACTGAATGAGTTTAAAGAATGGTTTCAGAACTTTGTGTGTAACAGTGTGTACCTCTTACAATGAACCTTTAACTCCATCGAGGTCTTTTATTATTATTATTACGATTTAATAAATCATAATAATAATAAAAAATATTTGGTTGAATATAAAGTTTTTGGTAAAGAGAGGGAGGCAGCCTCTGAGACGAAGGTTGTGTAACTACTTAAACATATCAAACCTTCAAGTAGTGTGATGCACATTTTCCATGTCAAAGAAAACAAATATTTGGGGAAAATTTGGAGAAAAGAACAAAGCTAATAATAATGGCAAATACCTGTTGGATTTCTGCTTAGGACATGGACTGCTTATTACTAACACCATGTTCCAACATAAAAATGTGCACGAATTCACATGAAGAGAAGAGGCAAGGAATAAGAAAAGTCTCATTGACTATGTTATTGTTGATAGTGATGTTCTCTCCCTGGTGCAGGATACCAGAGTGTACAGAGGATTTGAAATTGGAAGCGATCACTATTTAGTCTTGAGCAGGATAAAATTGAATTTCATATTGAAAAGAATAACATGTAAGAAAGTTTTAAAGCAAATAAAAGTTGAGCAGCTCTCAGATGTGAGCTGTAGACTAAAATACACAAAGATTATTGAAGAAAAAATGAAAGAGTTTGAGAACAGGAATCAAACCGTGGAGATTCAGTGGCAAACTCTGAAGAAAACATTGATTGATTCTGCCAGAGAGGCATGTGGTCAGGTTGTCTGTAAGGATAAAAAAAATCAGAACTCCCTGGTGGACACAGGAAGTTAAAGAGGCAGTGAAGGAAAAGAAGAAAGCATACCAAAGTTCCTGTCAAATAAGTCAGCTTTTGCTCTTAGAGAATATAGAGACAAATGCAAGAATGCTAAACACTGTGTAAAACTAGCTAAACAAAAGTTATGGGAGGACTTTGGCAAGAATATAGAAAATAAATATCAAGAAGGTGGCAAAATATTCTGGAGGTTGTTGAAGAAGCTTAAGAATGGAAGAAAGAGTGCTATAAAAGGAATTAGAGATGATAAAGGTGACATGAAAACGGGAGAAAAAGATATCCTTGAAGTATGGAGTAATTACTTTGAAAAACTGCTAAATGAAACAAGCAGTGATGACAGCACAGTGGTAAAAAACACTCAACAGGCATACAGTCAGGAATACATATTCATACTTGAAGTAGAAAAAGCCATCAAAGGCTTGAAATGTGGAAAGGCAGCAGGAGTAGATGATATTCAACCAGAAATGCTGAAGTATGGTTGTATAAAAGTCTTACAGTGGCTGCACTGGATAGTTAGAAGTCCTGAACAGAGGGACAAATTCCTGATGATTGGAGTAGAGCTCTAATAGTGCCACGTATATAAAAAGAAAATTAAACTGAATGTGAGAATTACAGAGGTATTTCCCTAATGAGTGTTCCTGGCAAGATCTATGCAAGTATATTGAGAAATGGTTGAGAAGAATTGTGGAAGAAAAGCTTGGTGAAGAACAAGCTGGATTCAGGCCAAATAGAGGCTGTCAGGATCAGATCTTCACTTTACGACAAATAGTCAAGAAAGCATGGGAATATAACAAAGATTTGTATTTAAGTTTTGTCAATCTAGAAAAGGCATATGACAAGGTGCCAAGAGAGGGGCTATTCAATATGTTACAGTTATATGGGGGCATTATATCAAGCAACACTGAGTCTTTATTTGAGTTGTAAGTCGGCAGTTAGAATTGACGGATGTACAGGAAGATGGTTTAATGTTAAATCTGGTGTGAGACAAGGATGTACATTATCCCCCTCTGTTATTCATTATCTATATGGATCACATTATGAAGGAAAGTGGTATTAAACATGATATCAGAATTGGAGATGTTAATGTCAGTTCTTTGCTTTATGCGGACGATGTTATACTTCTGAATAAATCCGCTACAAGTTTGCAAAATTCCTTGACTAAATTGAATAACTGTTGTAATAGATAGTATTAAAAAGACAAAGACAATGAAAATAGGTAGAATTGTTGAAACTGTCAACTGTGTTGTGAACGGGGAACCTGTGGAACAAGTAAAACATTTCAGCTTCTTATGCAAGATTTTTAGTGAAGATGGTAAATTAAATATAGAAATAGACAACAGAATCAACAAAGCTGGTATGGTAGGATGTCAACTGAATAAATTCATATGGAGTAAGAGAGAAATTAGTCGGAAAACTAAATTAGCTGTATACAAGACAGTGTTCAAACCAGTTTTAACTTATGGATCTGAGAGCTGGGTCGGAAGTAAAACACTTGACCAAATACTAGAGACTGCAGATATGAGAGTCCTGAGAAAGATTAGAGACGTGAACAGATGGCATCAATGGCAATATCAGATTAAAAACGATGATATTAGGAAAGAAATTGACATTGTCAATATCCAGGAATGCATTAGCAGAGCTAATCTCAGGTAGTATGGTCACTTAAACAGAATGGGCGAGGAAAGATTAGCAAAACAAGTGTTCTCTGCCAGGTTGGCAGGAAAACAACCCAGAGGAAGACCAAGTTATAGGTGGATTGATACGGTACAATGTGCCTTAGACGATAGAAATATTAAGATCTGATAATGATAATATTGGAGTCTTGAAAAGTAATAGACTGATTTGGAGGAAAATTGTAGATAGGAAGTTAGTAATGATGTAAATTTTTCATGTAGTACTATCATATCCAGTCCCCCCCCCCCTCCCTCCTTGAGGGTACATGTCAGGAATTTGATGATGATGATGATGAAGAAAACAAATACTAAGTGCTGACATCGGAGGAAGAAGGCTCACAATCAGATTATATGATCTAATGTTGAATTATATTTATCAAGGTCAGATTGTGTGCTGAAAAATAATTTGATGCAATTTTGAATCCTGTTTGCCAGGATTCCAGAAATTTATTCTGACAGAAAATTTTGTTGAAGAAGTAGGAGCAACTGATTCATGGAAGACAGCAATCTCATGATAGATATCCTCTATCGTCCTACAGGAGGTCAGTGGCATTGAAGCAATGCAGATTTCAGGTTTTTCTTGAATGGCCAATAGCCTTTTGTAAACTTCCAGAGAAAAAAAAAACAAAAAAAAACAGAAAGTGAAAAAACTTTTGTGTGTTTCTTCTTGAGTTTTAAGGCTAGGAATTTGTGGAAATATGAGGACACTAGCAATGACCAGTCTCATATAATCAACAAGAAATCTGAGAAATGTGACTTTGCACAACATGAAATAGATACAGACCACAATATGCTATGAAATGCGCTGAATCCATCACTGTTGAAGTTCAAACATTTATTTAAAGAAAGTGTTGAAGCCTTACTTCATTGCCTGGCTTGAATCAGAATGACTGCCTCACTATCAAAGAAAATACAGTTAATTAATAAGTAATAATACAATATTTTCTCTGTTTTCCTTCACGTGTTTTTTGTATACATCATGTGGCTCACTGTTTCAAATTAGTCCATTGTTCACATTCCATTATGTATTCAACTACCTGTTGCCACTGATGACAAAATGTAATTTTCAGGTCGAAAAATGTGGCTTTTAAATAAATATTATTCACTCCTTTCCTTGTGTTATTATGTAAATTTAAGAAATATTCATATTTTGTTTGATTTACTTGAGTGAGATTCTGAGTACATGATGCAGTTACGAGAACGTGAGATAATCATGCACATTTCTGTCCCCTATACATGCAGCGCACGCACACACACACAGAGAGAGAGAGAGAGAGAGAGAGAGGCATTTTACATTTCCTCTATTTATGAAGATTGAAATTAACAAATATTTCAAAATCAACAGCAAAAAATCCAAAACATACATGCATCATGGTGGCAGTTTTCACGCTTGTCTTTTGTTTTATATTCTATAGCATTGTGAGTAAAGATTATAAAATGGTTTATGTTGTTGTCCACCATGAACCACATTGCAAAGACTGCTAAAAAAAATAGTGAAAGTTTTACTAATATTAGTATTTAAACAATAAATTAAAAATGTCATCCTAATGTAGAGCCAATTTAATATCTTCCTTAGCTAAAAAAAAAGCAGAAAATCACTTACTATTAAATTAAAAATGGAAGTGATTTGCTGAATCAAATCAGATGAGAATCATTATGATGCACGTGTAAAGCATCTAAATTAATGCCTTCTAGAGTTTCAATAATAGTAACTAATGCAGAGAAGATAAAGTATTCATATGGCAGGAATTTTTAATGGAAAAGCATCAAGAACATTATACTAAAGGAGTGGAGTATGTGAACAATGGAAAACATTTTAAAGCTGTAGATGAATGATATGAATCAAAACAACATGCCTGTAATTCAAGCAGTAATCATGGAAGGCAAAATTCTTGTTTAATGAAAGAAATAAAGATGGTAATGGAAAAGAGTCATTCGTGGAAGCCATTCATACGAAGAAACTAATATTGTTTAAATACATTATAATCTGAACTCAATTTACAAAGATTCATGTTATGAGCAGTGGGTTGGGAACCTAATCCCTTCATAAAATGAGGACTTCCTCTCTCTCTGTGTGTGTGTGTGTGGGGGGGGGGGAACCTGCAGGGATGGGGGAACCTGCAGTCCTTAGGCCACATCCAACTCTTTGAGGTGTTCTGCAGACTTTTAATACATTTTAATAAGACTTTTTTTTTCTTTTTTTGAATCAAGGTGATGTTACATTGAGTGCCCATAGTGGTTGATTTTTTTTTTTTTTCCCCCATTGTGTATCTTCATCATTTACAAATCATACATTCTCAAACACATGTATTTTAATTAATTCTATTTAAAAAATCAACCACTATTACTGATCTGGCCATTGTTGAATGGTTAGCACACTATCATATTATATTAATTTGTCACTACAGGCCACTATGGGCACTCAATGTAACATCACCTTGATTCAAAAAAAGAAAGAAAAAAAAGGTGGTTTAGTTTAGCACATGTTGCTATATTGTGCTGCTGTCATATGCATTGTCATTTTATAACAAGCTAAATGAATACAAGTTTTTGTTTAATTTGTTTATTAATTTTTTTTAAAAATTTGATTCCATATCTTAAATATGTAATATTTAAAATTCAAGGGCGCCGCAGGCAGAAGCTAGGCTATATCTCTCGATTTGCAACAATTAATATTGGAACACTGACTGGATAAAGCTGCAAATTGGCTGATATATACTCAAGCACAGACATTTTGACATCATTTGCACCCAAGAAACAAAATGGAAAGGGGCAAAGACCTATGACATTGGGAAAGATTATAAAATCCTACACTATGGAACAACATCTGGCTGAAATGGAGTAACCATTGCAGTTTATGTATACCTACAGGACTGCATTACTGAAGTTAACCATATCTCTGATTGTCTGATGAGCATCTGGATTGCCACAGAGACCATACCTGTGTGCATTATCTGCTACTACCCACCTCAGCAATGATACCTAGCTGAGGAGCATGACAAATTTTGGATGGACTTGGAAACATACATCCACGCGATCAATGCCAAATCTGATGAATCACTAATTATTAGTGGAGACTTAAATGGCCATGTTGGTCATTCCTGAGATGGTTGTGACTGTATACATGGTAGTTGTGGATATGGCACATGCAATGATGGAGATGAACACATCTTGGAATGCACTGAAGAATGTGATCTGACACCAGCGAATACATTTTTTAGGAAACGCCCATTGCACCTCATCACCTATTGCAATAGTGGCCATTAAATACAAATTGATTACTGGATGATACGGAAGAGATCTGAAATTAGTGATAGACTTCAAGGTCATTCCATCTGACAATAATGCTCCCAACATCAATTCTTGGTCCTTGATTTCTGTCTTCAACTTTGCCCACCCAGGCAACTAGTAACATCTACTGAACGAATTAAGTGGCGGAAACTTGCTAACCATTCACAACTTATAGATGGTGTCAGTCCCCTCAAAATAGAAACTGGCCACACAGCCAGAGAAACATGGAATGGGACTACGGCGAAAATCTGGGAAAGCGCCAAGAAAATTCTAGGTGCAACTAAACCAGGCAGCCAATTCACAGATAAGCAAGTTTGGTGGCAGAATGCAAATGTCCAGCATATAGTGAAGGCCAAGAAAGATGCATACAAGAACTGATGACAGCCTCACTCACTCAATCAGTAGCGGTGGCAAAAGCTGAGCAATACCACAACCTGTATACCCACCTGAACAAACCTGAAGGAGCTAATGACATATACAAACTAGCCAAATTCAGATATTATGCTACACTACTACTGCCAAAACCAGGACATCCTCCAATGATGGTATGATAATTTTAATGCAATATGTAACAAAGAGTATCTGCATCCACCAAATTCCTTATCACAGATACAAATGTTGCAAATGCCATGGAAAACTGCAAGGTGAACCAGGTGATGTTACATACCCTATAGAAGCCTGGAAAACATTACGACAACGAACGGTGGAGTTTTTGACAGGACTGTTCAACAAAATGCATCAAGGAAAACAAGATCCACCTGACTGGCAGACTAGCATTACAGCACCCAATCGGAAAGGCAGTGGTGATGTCACTGTCTGCATTAACTACAACCCCCATTCATCTCCTTTGCCACACCATGAAGATTTTGAATGTATAATCAATGCCAATTTAAGAAATACTGTTACTATATCACTAAATCAATGTGGCTTTGTAAAAGGCTGTGGGATGACAGATGTAATCCATGCTGCCTGCCTACTAATGGAAAGATACAGGGAGAAAAGAAAGACAGTCCACATAGCCTTCCTGGAGAAGATATTCAATCAGGTCCCACATAAACTGATTTGGTGCTCTCTAAACACCCATGGCAGCTCTGAAGCTTTTATACGCTAGGTGCAGTTCCTCTACATTAACACTACCAGTTCCATCTGCAGTGCTGCTGGCATCACCAAGTCATTTAACATTCAAGTTGGCATCCACCAAGGATCTGCCTTACCACCACTTCTGTTTATCCTGTGCATGGACATGGTGAATGCAGACCTGCAATAACCCACGCATGGACCCTACTGTATGCCAACAATGTCCTGCTGGTCCACAAGACCAGAGCTGGGCTTGAATCACTGGTCAACCAGTGAAAAACATGACAACTTTGGTTTACAACTCAACCTGACAAAATATGAATATTTAGAATGTGGCAACCAAATAGATGGCACAATTCTAGTCAATGTTAATGAACTTACTAAGACCTCTAACTTTCAGTACCTTGGATCATGTGTGACGTCTCATAGTAGTACCCTCCCAGATGCCAGAACACGCATTAATACTGCCTAGCTGAAATGGCACCAGGTCACTGGAATGCTGTGTGGCAAGAATATACCCTGGTATCTCAAATCCAAGATCTATTGCACAGTCATCCGACTAGTTGCACTTTATGGAGCAGAGTGTTGGCCTGTAACAAAATATCACGAACAGGCACTACATGTTATGAAAATATAGATGCTCTGATGGACACCGCAATACACTTGACTAGACCATATTACAAATGATGATATCTGGAAACCCTTGGTGTTGCCCCAATTCCAGAAAAGATGAGAGAAGCAAGCCTACGATAGTATGGGCATGTGGACAGGGCTGACAAGGAATCTGTTGTAGGATGGGCCCTTACATTTAGCCCAGATGGCTGATGACCTAAAGGACACCAGAAAAAGCAATGGATGGATACCCTAAAAGAAGACATGTGGGCCATGGGTATCTGCCCTACTGATCTGCAAACTGAATGAAATGGAGGGCCAAATGCAAAACAACGGACCCTATGCCAAGTGGGACATAACAATAGGAATAAGATGTTAAATATGAAGAAAGAACAATTAAGGAGAAGAACAGAGTATATAATGAAGAAGGGTGCTGCAGTACTAGGTGCTCACAGTCAAAGATAAAATTATGTATTTATTTTGTGATACTGTGATTTCAGCAGTGAAAAGATACAATGCTCATCAGCATTACGGTACACACAAGGACCACTAATGAATATGATAATGTGATTATGAATGTGATAATGTAATAAAATTAATGTGATACTAATGATACAGCAGGATCTTAAACACAGTGATATCGAAGAATACAATGACAGGTTTAAAGATTTTGAGAAATGTGATCTCACACTAAGATTGGCTTTCCATCCACATCCAACCATATCTGATGTCTCTAGAGCACCTGAAAATTTATAAAAGGAACTGATTGAGCTCCCAGAGGAAAATATTCTGAAATATCTATTTGACAGTAAAAAAAAAAAAAAAAAAAAAAAAAAAAAAAAAAAAAAAAGAGATCTCAGTGAAATCTGGAAGAATGCTATAGAGAAGTCAAAAATGCATTAACATGCTCATATTTGCTGTCTTATTTTGGCACACTCTACTGTTGTGAATCAACATTTTCACACATGGTTCAAATAAAAAGGTGCTTGAGATCACAAATGATAAGCACTCACCTGGAAGACCAACTGAAGGTAAAGACTTCAGTTGGTCTGAAATGCTGAAACCAAATATCTGCTTCTTATCCAGCAATAATTAGCAATCTCAAATAAGTCATTAAATTATATACCATTAGTTAAATAAATTAACGTAAAGCTTGTATTCCTAGAATATAATAAAATCAAGCGTTTTTGATGAATGTGGGAATTAAATGCTTTATTAACTGTTGAGATGTTTAATTTGCAGACTTCCATTCTTGAATTATTAAATTTTTGTAAATAAATTAAACACTTGAGAGTTTTAATGTTCTGATATCGAGATTCATACTGTATACATATGACCTCTTTTTAAATTTAGCAAAATTTATTATATATGAGGTGTGTAACCTTATGAGGCATCTGCAAAGTGATATACGGCTTTCTAATGCTGCCAATGCCTAAAGGTCCCCTCCACTACTTTAGATATTGCTATTGTGGTATACTTCCTCCATGGAAATGTTCTGTTTAGTAGTGATCTTTTGAATGTCTTTCTTATCACTCCACCTTTGGCATATTTGGGAATGTACTAATGTTCTCCCTCACAATTAGCACATTATGTTTTACACATAGCCTTTATTTTCACTCTTTATTGATGCACTGGGTACAAATGGCAAAACCACAATTAGCAGGTTGAGCATGGCTAACAGTCAAGATGTAAAGACAGGAGACACTGATTTACCCTGCAGCAGGGATAGTGGAGTTTCACAGTATTAAATGTAAGGATAATGTTCCTTTTCGGTACCAGGCCATGAATGAGAATTCTTCTTATGACTGTTGCTCCTCAATCTTTTAAGGAAATCTTCTTATCAGATACTGAGGAAGTCCAACTCTGATATCACACTCTCCAGGAAAAAGTTCAAAATTTTGACACTGCATGGAGGAGTTGCTCTGAATGTTTCTTTGATTAAAATGTATCCTGAACAGTTTTTTTATTTATTTTTTAAATTTTTTTTTTTGGATGATCTCCCCCAACCCTTCTAAATAAAGATGGGTGGCATCTGCCTAGATTTGTGTTGATTTACACAAATCTGGGCAGATGTATAATTAAAAACAATAGTATGTTTGTTAGAAGCTTCACATTTTTTTTTTTTTTTTTTACTTTTCATTTCACATCAATGCTTTCTGTACTAGATTGAGCTTATTTGAGGACTCTGATATACAGCAGGATAAATTACTCACACTCGTTGCTATCTCAAGATCAATCAATTAGTGGGGGAAATAGAAGAGTAAAAAAAGATAGAAATAGAGAAGCAGAGTAAAGAAAAGAAAGAAGCAGATGAAAGAAGAGAAAGAGAGAGAGAGAGAACACATATATAGTAATCTTCTGTTACCTTCAAACAGAAGACCATAGTGTCCTAAGCCACAGTCGTGACTTTGCCTTAGCACCAAAGAAAATACCTGCTGATGAGATGGAAATATCCTTCCTATTTGGGAAGGATATTTCTTCTATCCCAAACAGGAAGGGTATTTCTAAAATTTCTATATGGCCAAAGCATCTCAGGTTTCAAGACCAGTTCATTTATGTTAGTTAACTATAACTGTTTCACTGCCTGTTTTATGGCGTCATACACTCAAGTTTATGAGGGGAAAAATCCTGCCCCCTCTATATGATACTAGATCACTTGCTTTTAATTGTCAAGCCCTAATAAAGATATCTCACAGATGGGATTAAAACCCAGAATTTTCCAGCCAAAGTCAAAATCAATGCAACATATGACATTGTATTTATTTATTTATTTTATTTTTTTAAATGGCGATTCTATCTATTAAAAGTTACAAACTTACAGCATATCAGTACTACTGCAGGTGGGCTAATGGTCAGATAATCCAGGAGCCCTGCTCTAGGTAATCCAACATGAAACTTTTTCAAGCGACCCTAAACCTCAAATAAGCAAAGTGGTTTCTTATTGACTAATAAAAATGATTTACCATCTAAAGACACTGATAATCAATCCTCCAGCCTGAGAGAGAAACCAAAGTTGCCAAAAAAAGTGAATGCTATGAAACTGTCAGGTTACTTGCAACATAAATAACATAATATGGTAGAAAACTGTTAAGTGATTCAATCTGTCAAGGTGATCCCTCCCTCCCCCACCACTACATCTACCCACAAACCTCTAATCCAGGATGAATTTCTCAGTCAACCTTAATCAAAATCAGAGCTGACTATATCCCAAATCTTGTTGGATAATGTGCTGAGCAGCACTGCTTGTGAAGGAAGCACCTTTCCACTTTATTTATCCAGGTAGGTGGAAATTCTTAAGGGAACAGAAACAATGTAAGGAACAACTATATTCTAAATATGACTAAAATGGATTATACAATCTAAGACGAAAAGATGTCTGAAGAAAATCTCACACCCATTTGCTTTTTCCATTATATCATATAAACTCCACATCTGTATTATAGATTTGGCAGTTGTGAAATCAAAGAAAGTTTTTTACACAGATTTACTTTAAAATCATAATTTGTTAAGATCTCCAGAATCTTTACAAATGCTGCTCTCACTATGGCAAAATTCCTGTTCATTGCAATTGTGAAATGTTTACAATAACTCAATCATTCTCTTCAGTGATACAAGAACTGCAAATTAGTTTAAAACAAAATAAGAAATATTTACAATTAGCTAATAAAACAGGTTCTGCACACCTCAGTTAAACCAACTGTTATGCATTCTTAATTGTTTTAAACTAGCATGAAATGCTAGGCTGACTATTCTTTCTGAAATATCTGAAAGTTAAGTAATCAATAAATAATATTTTTACAGTGCTTATTAATTTTTGTACTAAGCCAGAATCATAATTATTAAAAGCACATGTCTGTTACAAGTTGTTCATTTCAAATCCAATGCATACGACTTGTTATTACTATATGTTAATGCTTCTTAGCACTTTCAGTTTCATATGTAGTTCCCTGACAAAGACTACTGTAATGCAGGAAAATCAATAACTGAAAAAGTCACCAAAATACATAAATCAGGAATGTTTACATATGATGGGAAAAAAACATATTTGCATTACTGAATTAATCTCTAATCAAAATTAAATGGCTAATGAGACTAGAATATTGTACAATCATTTTAAAGGGTAATCAGGGAAAAGAAGGAGTAGCCATAGTATTCAAAACAAAATTTGAGGCTAATCTTCTTGAATGGCAGTCAGTCTCAAGTAGAGTAATGTGGGCAAATATGAGAATGGGGAACTGGACAATGAGACTTATTTGTGCCTATGGTCCCACAGAAGGTTCTACTAAGGTAGAAGTGGAGGAATTTTTTGACGCTTTAGAAAAAGCAACTGACACAATGAAAAAGGAAAAGTTGGTCCTTGTAGGGGATCTAAATAACAGAGTAGGAAATGATTGTCAGACATACAAAAATATTTTGGGAAAATCTGGAGAAAAGATCAAAGCTAATAATAATGGCAAATACTTGTTGTATTTCTGCTCAGAACATGAACTGGGTATTACTGAACACAATGTTCCAACATAAAAATGTGCATAAATTCACATGGAAAGAAGATGCAAGGAATAAGAAAAGGCTCACTGACTATGTTATTGTTGATAGTGATGTTTTCTCTCTGATGCAGGACACTAGAGTGTACAGAGGATTTGCAAATGGAAGTGATTACCATTTAGTCTTGAGCATGATAAAATTGAATTTTATATTGAAAAAGAAGACATGTAAGAAAGTTTTGAAGCGAATAAAAGTTGAGCAGCTCTCAGATGTGAGCTGTAGACTAATAATGTGTATTCCAACACATTATTCAAGAAAAATGAAAGAGTTTGAGAACAGGAACATATCTTGAAGAATCATGGCATGCCCTGAAGAAAACATTGCTTGATTCAGCCAGAGAGGCATGTGGTGAGGTTGTCTGCAAAGATAGAAAAATCAGCATTTTATGGTGGACACAGAAAGTTAAAGAGGCACTGAAGGAAAAGAAGAAAGCATATCAAAAATTCCTGGCAAATAAGTCAGCTTGTGTTTTTATAGAATACAGAGACGAATGTAAGAAAGCTAAACAACGTGTAAAACTAGCTGAACAAATGGGAAGACTTTGGGCAAGAACATAAAAAATAAATATCAGGGAAGTGACAAAATATTCTGGAGGCTGTTGAAACAGCTCAGAAATGGAGGAAACAGTGCTATAAGAAGGAATTATAATAAAGGTGACCTAAAAAATGGAGAAAAAGATATCCTTGATGTATGGAGTAATTACTTCAAAAAATTGCTAAACAAAACAAGCAATGACAGCACATTTGTAAAAAACACTCAATGGGCATGCAATCAGGAATACATATCCATACTTTTAGTAGAAAAAGCTTTGAAAAGCCTGAAATGTGGAAAGGCAGCTGCAGTTGTTGATATTCAACTAGAAATGCCCACGTATGGAAGTGTGGTTGCACTGCACAGGTCAGAAGGCCTGGACAGAGGGACAAAATCCAGATGATTGGAGCAGAGCTCTCATAGTACCATATATAAAAAGGAAAATAAAACTGAATGTGAGAATTACAGAGGTATTTCTCTACTGAGTGTTCCTGGTAAAATTTATACAAGAATACTTGAGAAATGGTTGAAAAGGATAGTGGAAGGGAAGATTGGTGAAGAACAATCTGGAATCAAGCCAAATAGAGGCTGTTATGATCAGATTTTCAGATTTCTCAACAAATAGTTGAGAAATCATGGGAACATAACAAAAGTCTATATTTTAGTTTTGTAGACCTGCAAAAGGCATATGACAACGTGCCAAGAGAGAAGCTATTCAAAATGCTACAGTTTTATGGTGTCAATGGGACATTATATCAAGCAATACTTAGTCTTTATTTGAGTTGTAAGTCAGCAGTTAGAATTGAAGGAAGTACATGAAGGTGGTTTAATGTTAAATCTAGTGTTCAGACAAGGAAGTAAATTATTGCCTCTGTTATTCATTATCTATATGGATCACATTATGAAGGAAAGCCATATTAAACCTAATATCAAAATTGGAGATGTTAATCTCAGCTCTTTACTTCATGCAGATGATGTTATACTTCTAAATAAATCCGCTACAAGTCTGCAAGATTCCCTGACTAAATTGAATAACTGTTGTAATAAATTTGGTATGAAAATCAGCAATAACAAGACAAAGATAATGAAAATAAGCAGAAGCATTGAAAATATCAACTGCATCATGAATAGAGAACCTATAGAACAAGTAAATCATTTCAGCTACTTAGGCACAATTTTTAATGAAGATGGTAAATTAAATATGGAAACAGACAACAGAATCTACAAAGCTGCTATGGTAGGAAGTCAAATGAATAAATTTATATGGAATAGGAGAGAAATTAGTCAAAACACTAAATTAGCTGGATACTTCAAGACAGTGTTCAAACCAATTTTAACTTAAGGATCTGAGAACTAGGTTAGAAATAAAACACTTGGCCAAAGACTAGAGACCACAGATATGTGAGTTCTGAGAAAGATTAGGGGCATGAACAGATGGCATCAGTGGCAATATCATATTAAAAACAAGGATATAATAAAAGAACTTGACATTGTTAGCATAGCTAATCTCAGGTGGTATGTCATTTAAACAGAATGGGAAAGGAAAGATTTCTCTGCCAGGTTGGCACAAAAGAGATCCAGAGGAAGACCAAGATATAAGTGGATTGATGCAGTAAAAAAGTGCCTTAGAAGACAGAAATATAAGATCTGATAATGCTGGAGTTGGAGGAAAATTGTTGATAAGAAGTTAGTTATGATGTAAGTTCTTCATGCAGTACTATCATAATATCCTGTATACCCTTTGAGGGTACATGTCAGGAATTTGATGATGACAACGAGATTTGAATCTGCATTTATGCCAGAACTGAAAACAAACTTTATAAGGTTATTTTCTAAAAGATCCTTTAAGTAGTTCATGGGGAAAACTGCTAGGTGCAATAATCACTGCTGTTCCCTTAGACTTTTCAGGAGTAATAAAGGCATATATTCAGTTGTCACATTCTGTAGTGCTGTTAAAAAAATTATAGCATGAAATGTATATGATGTATGAAAGATCATAACATTTTATAAGAAAAATATGAGAGAAATGTTTTCTGAGTCACTATTATATTGTAAATTTTATATTAAATTGTAATGGTCAATGGGGTTGAGATTTGCATTTGAATTAAGAAGAAAGTATAAGTTAAGGGGATAAAGTATTTCACATCTGGAGAAGAAGAAAGTATTTCATATCAAACAAGCAAACTGAAAAGCATGAAATCTTTATTTCATTGTTAGTTTGTGTGTGTGGGGGAGAGGGGGGATTTGCTTTAGATTAAAGGATAAGTCAAATTATTAGATTAAATGAAATTGGATCTGCTATAATGAATTTTCTTCACAAGTGCTAATACTATAAGATTTTTCAAGTCATTAGAGAGGGCAACTGATAAAGAAAATTCAAAACCCAATTCTTTTTAAAGACAACAAGAACGAGGCTTTGAGTAGGAAATGAATCCACATACAGAAATCCGTTGAGAATTTGAATTTTTTGTGAGAAAAGAACAATGTCAATAATATTAATAACTGCCTGCTCCAATCACCCAGAATTTGATCTTCTGACCAGGTCTCCTGAATTATCTAGTTGTCACTGTAACATTTATACTTCCATACTCCAGTTTCTGTTTAAATAGAAACCAAATGCCGGATGATGATGATAATTAGATGAGAATCTGTGTTTAAGCCAGAACCGAAAACAAACTTTTCAAGCATTAGAGCATTTCAATGTGATTGCATTTATCTTTGGATATTTTCTATAATTGTTCTGACTGTTTATTTCATTTAATAATATTTCAAAGTAATTACACCAGACATTGATAATCTTAATTTTTTTATCTTTTATGTAAAAGCTTCCTTTATCATCTCTGACACTATTTACATTAATCAACTTCCTTCAATTCTTAAATTTTTCAAAAGCTTCTAGAACATTTTCTTGCCTTCTTAATATTTATATCTTATAGTCTTAAATTCTTAACAAAGTCTTCCTATGATTTTAGTTTATCATTTGTATTTTTATATTTTAGTCTACACTGTACTGATAGCTGCTTGACTTTGATTCTTATAAAATCTCTTGTATACATTTTTCTTTGAAATATGTATTTAATTTTTATCCTGTTCAAAACTAAATAGTAACACCTTCCAATTTTAAATCACTCACGTGCTTTCTTGTGTCTTAGACCAGTGTGAAGATGTCACTATCAACAATAACAGTCAATAAGATGTTTCTTATTTCTTGTGTTCTCTCCATGAGAATTTATGTATTTGTGTGTGTGTGTGTGTGTGTGTGTGTGTGTGTGTGTGTGTGTGTGTGTGTGTGTGTGTGTGTGTGTGTGTGTGTGTGTGTGTGTGTGTGTGTGTGTGTGTGATTATCATATGTGCATCAGCATGATTATCAGTATTATTATCATACGGGTATCTCCATGGAGTCAGAAGACTTATCGTTAGAGATCTATTATATCTCTCCTTAAACTCATTCACTGATGACATACCCACAGCCACCTCTGGCAACCCATTCCACCCATTCACTACCCTCCAAGCAAAAAATCTAGTCCTAACACCCTTGCTAACCTCACTCTTATGTAATTTTCATAGGTGACCTCTTGTTCTCCAACTTGGCATCCATTTACTGAAAATAGTTTTTAGTGTCAATCTTATGAACCCCTTTAATAACTTAAATACTTCATTCATGTCCCCTCTTTTTAGCCTATCAGCTAATTTTTGAAACCTACAGACAATCAATCTATTCTCAGAGGGAGTTCCACAGGTCTGCCACAATTCTTTGCAAATCACCTCTGGATCCTCTCCGCAACTTCATCTCCATGGAATCCGATAGTCCAGATATGGCCTTATTAAAGTCTTAAATAGAGGAACAATAATCTCTCTATACCTGCTTGTTATTCAACAACCATGTAATCTGATGTAGTGTTCTGGTCACCTTTGCAATATACCCTCTAAACTTTAACTCCCTCCACATTCACATCCAAGTCCTTGGCCTCACCAGCCTGGTTGACCAAGTGGTTAGCATATCTGCTCTCCAGTCTACTAACTGTTTACCATATGTGCTGCCGTAATCTGTGTCCTGGTGCATTATGACCTTTGATCTTTGCATCATTAAAAAAATCAAATCAAACTAAAAAAAAAAAAAACCTTAGCTTCATCAGTTTCCTGCAGTTCAGTTCCATCAATATAGCACAGAACTTCTGATCTTCCAAAAGTGCATTAACTTACACTTAGCCAAATTAAACTGGCAGACATTTACCTTTACCCATACTGTGAGTCTGTTTAAGTCTTCCTGCAGGTTCTCCTCATAACTTTTATTTATCATTGCTTTTCCCAGTTAACATCATCAGCAAACAACTGAATATTTCCTGTCATATCATTTCCTATATTCATTGATAAAATAAACATCTCTAAAATAAAATAAATATAGAATAGAATAAAATAGATAAATAAATAAATAAAACAAAAATAAACAAACAGCCAAATGTTCACCCTGACTCTCTGCACCCTTACAGCATAACTGACGTCTTTTATCTTTGCTCCAAGAAAACACAATTTTGTCACTCTTCTCAAGGACTTCACATACCAATGAATCATCAGAGCAAATCCTATTCTTATTTTCATCTTTACTCTATCATGCTCTGCTTTCTCTCCGTGTTCTTTCATTTCTGTGTCACTATCTGCCAAGCATTTCTCCAACCACTCAATCTCACGCTGTGTTCTATGAAGAACTCCACATAAATGCACAATCTTTTCAATTACCTTATGGTCATTCTCTTCATTTTCCACAACACATCATTTGTGCTGTCACTCATACCACTTGGAACACTTTAACTATGCTAATTGCATTATCATGCATTTCATCTTTCAACTCACCACAATTGCCCTTCTTACTTTCTTCACACTTTTGGCATTTGTTCACAAAACACTTTCTACAAACATGTCCTCCAGTTTCATTCCCCTTTCCAAAAATCTCTCGCTCTGCAAAGGCCATATATTTCACACATGCTACAGCAAATGTAATCATGCACATTAAAATCATTCACCATTGTTTTGCACATCAGTGCCATGCTGCACAATACAGTGTACATGAAAGCAAATATTAAACCTTTAAAAATCAGAAAATTAAACACACTATCATGCAAATGATGCAAAAAGAATGACATTTATTAATAAATGACTTATATTGATGCTAACGACTTCCAAAAATAACTTATTTTGTGGCACCGATATTATTAGTTATGCTCTTTTTACAAAATTCCCAAAAACATTTCTCTGTGTTCTGATATTCACATTTATCTCTGATATTTAGATCACCAACAAGAACCCATTTGAGAAGTTCATCTTATTTTTTATGTTATGTTAGCTATCTTCAATTCTGCTGATGTTGATTTTGTTCCCTTTTCACTAGTGTTCTGGTTTCTTCATGAAGGGTCTCATTTAACTGGGCAACACACTAGCACATATGATATATAATCATGCCCCCCCCCAATAATGTATTCTTGAAATAAATAAGTAAATAAGATAAGGCTGAAAAATTTCTTACTTTAAACTGAATAGTCACTATAACAAATTTAATATGAAAATTTATAGTGACGATAACAAACTGAATATGTAAAAACAAATAAGAGAATATGCTAAGATGGTACTCTTGTGATCTAGTTAAATTAATTTATTCATAATAAAAGACAAATTAGTTAAAACATTAAAATAAGTATACAAGACAGTTTTGACTGTCTTGAACTTATGAATCTGTAACAGATTAGGAAGAGAAAAAAAAATGATTAAAAAAAATAAAAATACAGGCCACAGATACAAGAATGAGGAAAATAAGGAAAGCAAACAAATGGTGTTGAAAATTTATTTATCACTAGGTTAGACTATAATAGATTTAGTTTAATCCTTTATCCGAGTGAGAGCAAACAAAGTTTGCGCCTGAAAATATCTTCAGGACTAAATATATAGTGTTGTACTATCTTATCCAGTAAGTAGTGCAACACCAAGGCAACTCGTGGCAAAGGTGGAGCAAGCTACCAGGCACTTCTAACCCAGTATCTCCCATAATGCAAAACACATTTCCTATGTGGATATGTATACTGTTATGCATTAAAGGGATTGGCCATCTACCCAGACTAGTTTCGACCTTTATTGAGGTCTCTTCAGTGGGAGCCAGGCCCAGAGCTGGAGATACCAGGCAGAAGCAGTAGCAAGTCATCTGTGCCTATGGGAGTTGCCAAAAGGTTTATCACCTTTTGTAAAAATTACTCTGGATTTAGAGAAAGATGTTGAAAATTTATTTATCACTAGGTTAGACTATAATAGATTTAGTTTAATCCTTTATCCCAGTGAGAGCAAACAAAGTTTGCGCCTGAAAATATCTTCAGGACTAAATATAGTGTTGTACTATCTTATCCAGTAAGTAGTGCAACACCAAGGCAACTCGTGGCAAAGGTGGAGCAAGCTACCAGGCACTTCAAAACAATTTTGTTTTGCATTATGGGAGATACTGGGTTAGAAGTGCCTGGTAGCTTGCTCCACCTTTGCCACGAGTTGCCTTGGTGTTGCACTACTTACTGGATAAGATAGTACAACACTATATTTAGTCCTGAAGATATTTTCAGGCGCAAACTTTGTTTGCTCTCACTGGGATAAAGGATTAAACTAAATCTATTATAGTCTAACCTAGTGATAAATAAATTTTCAACATCTTTCTCTAAATCCAGAGTAATTTTTACAAAAGGTGATAAACCTTTTGGCAACTCCCATAGGCACAGATGACTTGCTACTGCTTCTGCCTGGTATCTCCAGCTCTGGGCCTGGCTCCCACTGAAGAGACCTCAATAAAGGTCGAAACTAGTCTGGGTAGATGGCCAATCCCTTTAATGCATAACAGTATACATATCCACATAGGAAATGTGTTTTGCATTATGGGAGATACTGGGTTAGAAGTGCCTGGTAGCTTGCTCCACCTTTGCCACGAGTTACAACACTATATTTAGTCCTGAAGATATTTTCAGGCGCAAACTTTGTTTGCTCTCACTGGGATAAAGGATTAAACTAAATCTATTACAAACAAATGGTGTTGGAAATTTTTTCCCACTTGGTTAGACTATAAATATAAATTTAGTTTAATCCCTTATCCAAGTGTAAGCAAACAAAGTTTGCACCTGAAGTATCTTCAGGACTGAGGCAACTCGTGGTAAAGGTGGACTAAGCCCTCATCACTTGTCTTAGTATCTCCCATAATGCAAGGCACATCTCCTTGCAGACATGTATAATGCTATGCATTAAGGGAAGGGCCACTACCCAGACCTGTTTCGACCTTTATTGAGGTCTCGTCAGTGAGAGCCAGACCCAGAGGTGGTGATACTAAGTGGAAGTAATGGAGAAGTTATATTTACCTATACAAGTTGCCAAAAGGTGTCTCACCTTATTATTAAATTACTCTAGAAAAAGATGTTAGAAGTTTTTCCCACTTGGTTAGACTATACATATAAATTTAGTTTAATCCTTTATCTAATTGTAAGCAAACAAAGTATGCACCTGAAGTATCTTCAGGACTGAGGCAACTTGTGGTATAGGTGGATTAAGCTCTCATCGCTTGTCTTAGTATCTCCTATAATGCATAGCATTATACATGTCTGCAAGGAGATGTGCTTTGCAATATGGGAGATACACTAAGACAAGTGATGAGAGCTTAGTCCACCTTTACCATGAGTTGGCTCAGTCCTGAAGATACTTCAGGTGCAAACTTTGTTTACTTACACTTGGATAAAGGATTAAACTAAATTTATATTTAATGAACAAATGGGGTAGCTGTATGTAGTTGGAGAATGAAGTAGTAGTGGAGACAGTGAGATCCATGTAGTGGAGTAAAGTAAAGTGTACTCCATGACGAGTCCTTGGAGGTCTCGTAATAATAATAAAAAACAGCAAAATTATATTAAAAACGAAGATTTATGCATATTAGATTATTAGCATTCAAGAATGTGTGAGAAGAGCCAGGAGAGCAAAACAAAACAAAAAATAATAACAATAAAGACCCAGATAAGGAGCAACATAAAATTGAACTGATGCAGTTTAGCAGTGGCAAAAGCATTTTCAAATCCAACAAAAATATCAGATTTGAAATACTGCTTCTACTTGCCAATCAAGAAGCAATGGGTTTATTTAACACCAGTTATTAGGAAGATGGCATTAGTCTTCTTGACTAAGAAGCTCATTTATTTGACACAATGGTCAGTTGGATGCACTAGTATCTGAAAATCCTGTTCAGATAATTAGCTATACAAGCACATAATCCTTATTAAAATACACAACAGGCTTGCAGCCTTTTGTCAGTGGAATTCATATAAATAAAGAAATAAATAACAACAGATTAAACACAGAATAAACTAGAAGAAAACTGTTAATAATAAGAAACTAGTAATAATGTAAACTTAATTATATAGTGCTATTACAGAATTCATATTTGATTTGTACCATAGGGTACATTTCAAGAAATAATATTTTTAACTACATGTTATAGCTTGTAAGGATAAGAATAAGGAGCCATATATAATTATTTGCAGAAGAAACTTAATTTGTTTAAAAAAAAAAATTACCTTTCTTTTGCCCATTTTTCCATTTTAGATTGAACACTCGGACTTGGAATACCAGTAGGGGTCATTTTTCCTAAGCCTAAAGGATCAAACGCACCCATAGAATAAGGGGCATAAGGTGTACTTGGGGACATCTGACTTCGCAACATATGGAGTTGACGCTCGTACATTTGACGTTGCTTTTCAAGAGCACCTAAGGATAGAAAAAATTTAAATCAAATTAGCAGTAAACAATGTCAGCTACCAGTATCTGAACAAACAAACAATTAACAATCAGTAATCAAACTTCTATCTACTGATATTTCATACTCAGCAAGGTTACATTCTACTCAAAAAAGTAGAGTGCAAAATTAAAAATCACTCATAATTTTCGAAGTTAATTTCTCCTTATTCTCTTTCAGTACTTAACTTGAAACTTGCAGTGAATATGTTTAATAGTTGTGAAAATTTATGAAGGCATGAAAATAAGCATATCAGATATGCTTATTTTTGTGGTAGATATTTTCACTGCCAAATGAGAACACCACCGCCCAACTTATTAGAAGCCTGAAGTGGCTTGATAAAAAAGTGTCCATGTCTGGCCTCTAGAGTAGGATCTGAGGCTCATGTAACCTATAATCCATCCAAGCTGTTTATACTCCACTTACAAAGTATAAGTTCAAAGCATTATGTGGATGCAATTATCACTAGAAAAAAAAAAAAATAATAAAATAAAATAATAATCTATCAGTCATTCTATTCTGGGCATGCCAACCTGGTTGATTTGGTCGAGTGGTTTAGCATATCTGTTCTCCAACCAACAGCCTGCAGGTTGGAATCCTGTGGTGGGCATGGATGTTTGTAATTGTCTTTAGGTGTAAGATAGATTTCAATGCCTAATGTGAGACCACTGCCCTGCTTCTTGGTGGCCTGAAGTGGCTTGAAAAATCTCCATGTTTGGTCTCTAGGGCAGGGTTTTTTTGGATTAAGTAAAAAAATAAAATAAATAATAAAAAATACAAAACAGTAAATAAAACAAAATAAATCCTTACCCAACGCATGGTATGAATGTACTATAGCTCTATATATAAGCCTTCCTTGGATGGAAGCCAGATTAAAAGAAATCTGCTGAATTAACCAGATAGCAGAATTTATTGAGCACAGGGATGTATACATTCTCTACTTACGGACATGTGCAATTTTGTAATTAATTAATTAATGTTATGGATTCCTTAATTTCCTGTTAGCTTTGAAAATGAAATTATTCAAAGTGAAACTTTCTTTTAAGGAAATCCATTAAATAAAAAATCATGAACAATGTTTTTTCAAGCTAGTAATACAAAGTAAACATTAAACATTAATCAGGTGCATATATCTAATGATATTTGAGTTTGTTATTTTAAATATATCTTTGTCTTTTAATATCTTTGAAATGTCAGTTATAAGGAGGGATAAAAAGATAAGAAATTATGTATTAGATTTATGATTAATAATTTACTATTAAATTATTTATCCATTTAAAACTTACTTTACATAATGAAAAAATTTTAAAGAAAAAATTACTTTATAGGTTCATCAGCCTAGATTATTCAGCTTAGGTTAACATAGTACACATTTTCATAGACATTGTTCAGTTTATGTTTCTTGAATTTGAAAACAATATTTCCAGTCACTACTCATCTAAATAAGCACTTGTGAGCTCACATTCCTCTAAATCTGTTAAAACATATGTGACAGCTATTTAACTATTTTTCACATAATAGATGAATAACTCACAGAACACCCCCCCTCTTTATTTATTCTTTCTTCTATTGTCATCTCATTTGGAACAGTCTCCCCTCTTATGGTCAAGTGGTCTAAGGTGCCAAAAACTTGATAGTAAGCTCCTTTCATGTATTATGATTGTGAATTCTGGTTCAGGAATGTTGGTGAAGGTTTGAATCCCACTCCCAACAGCTTTTTTTTTCCCTAGATATAGGAGGTGGTGATGGAGATTCAAGAAACAGTGACCAAGATTGTGACAGGTCTACACAATGCTACTCATGAAGTCAGACCAATGGTCTCCATGGATACAAAGGCTAGTTTATTACTATGATGATTCAGATGTGAGTCCTCCGTGGAATCACAAGGCTCATTGCTGGAGGCCCCTAGAAAGTTTATCATACCACTCCTTCAACCCACTGACTGTTCATGCTCTCACTACTCTATCAGGCAATGCATTCCACGATTCAATAATACTCCATGCAAAGAAATCACTCCTTATCCTCGTGCTCATAACTTCCAGGGATGGCCCCTTGTCCAGGCTCCTTCCCCTCTGTTCCACCAAACAAAAGATCTCCCCGGTGTCAACCCTGTAACTACCTCTCAACAATTTAAAATGTTTCAATCATATTACCTCTCCATTTTCTATCTACCAAACTCTACAGTCCACATTCCCTCAGCCTATGTTCATAGCTAACATTGTACTGTCCTCATGTCATCTTTGTTATCCACCTCTGCACACTTTTTTTGGTTAATTTATCCCTTTCAAATCCTGAGGACCAAATTTAAGCACAACAGTCCAGGTGTGATATGATCAGGGCTTTATAAAATGGAATGCTAACCCTTTTCTGCAGGTAAACATCCTTCTCAGTATTGCAGCAATTCTCTGAGTTACCTTCACCACCTTTGCAAGATGTTCCCCGAATTTCAAGTTTCTATCAATGTATCCCAAACTTCAAGACTTTACATTTAGCTGAATTAAACTAACACTCCCATTCTGTCCATCTGTCCAGTTTACTCAAACCCTCTCGCAGGGCTACCACACATCTACACTATTACTAATAACCCTTCCCAGCTTCATATCATCTGCAAACAACTGAATATGACCCCTGCAATCCCTTGACAATGTCAGTAATATAAAGGTTAAACAATAAAAGTCCCAGTAATGAGACCTGTGGGACCCTCTTGTAACCTTCTGCTTCCATGACACTGCTCCTTTAACTTCCTGATACCTATCAGATAGCCAATCATGAATCCAGTTCACTAATCAAACATCTAAACCTATATGCACCAATTTAAATATCAGCTTATCATGTGGTACCCTGTCAAATGCCAATCATTTCTCCAAAATCGTAACAACTACTGATAAAATACAAACTGATCTATCTATAGTTCGACACTTCCAGTCTGCTACCACTCTTATGTAATGGCTGGGCACCTTTCCCACGGTCAGAGTCAATGAAAAACCAGTCAAAGGAGATGTTAGTGCTTTTGCACATTCTCTCAAAACCTTTGGCGAAATCTATCCAGTCTCACTGCCTTATTGACATTACTCAGTATTTGAAACACACACTCTGTCTCTCTTCTTGACCTTATAAACCTTGAACACGCCATATCGCTCTAGTATTAAAACATACCTCTCTAGGATGATGTATTCAATTAAGTGTTCATTGAACAACTCCACTATGTCCTTTGCATTAGCTACTTTATTCCCATTTTTATCCAACAATGTCATTCTTCCACAATCATTTCTCTTCCTACTGGCCATATAACCAAAGAATTCCTTAGAATTTTCTTTGGATCTCAGTGAAATCTCTTTCCATATTCCAGTTTTGCCTTTCTCACCATAGTAGTCACTCTTCTGGTCTGAGTTTTATATTCTTCATGCATCTGCTCTCTACTCCTTTTCTTATATCTCTTCCATAACCTCTTTTTTACCTGCAGTTCCCAGTTGATATTGTTTGTCATCAACTTTACACCAAACTGTGTTCTCTTTTTCACTTGTACTATACAACATGTCATTGCTGTTAATAAATAGCCGTGATGATATCTTGCTCTTTCAATTCCTCCAGATATGAAACTGCCCCAAGCTCATTTTTCAGATTATTATAATCACCCGCCTTATAATTTCACATACGTTCCCTTTTCTTTGATACACCTGCATGTCTGTTCATCTTCCAATTCAAAACCACATGGTCACTCTCTCCAACTGGGGACAGATATGCCATCTCAGTTATAATCAGCATTTCTGATGCTATGACCAAATCCAAAACACTTGAAACCTTGTGTTCTTTCTACTGCATGTTACCTAAGACATATTGTCACTCAAAAATTCCAGAAATTCTATTCCTTTAATACTACATGCAGTTTCCTTTCCATAATTTATACTGTAATTAAAATATCCTATAACAATCAGCTCAACTGCATAAACATCTCCTAATCTTCACTTTCTATGCTCGGTGCTTATAGTAACACCCTATTAAGTATCTTATCCTGTCAGCCTCTACCTTGCACCACATACTTTTAAAACCATCAGTGCCATTATCCTTCAAATCCTTCACTTTGAGAGGACATAACTCATCACTTATCATAAGCAATACTCCATCACTACATTTGCTATCCTATCCTGTTGAAAAATGCTATACCCTGCTACTTCTATTCCCGTCGTTTATTTTTTAACGGTGTATATTAGAACACAGAAACTAAGTAAATAATTAATTTATTAACTTATTGCTGATATTTCGCTGGTGTTATAACCAGCATCTTCAGAGTACAAAAGCACAGTTTGTCACAATACGTGAGACTATAACAACATGGTGTAATCAACGGACTAGTTAAACAAAATTGTAGCAGCAACACAAAGACTAGAGTCCTGATTTTTGGCACCCTCTATTTGGGGGGAAAAAAAAAAAAAACAATTGTAGCTATCACATAAGACTAGAGTCAAAAAAAAAAAAAAAAAAAAAAAAAAAAAAAAAAAAAAAAAAAACCTAGTTTTTTCTTAAGATGACTGTCTCCCAGATCTTAGGCAAGTTAATACAACCATATTTGTTGAAATTTGGAGTGTGTTTCAGGGCTTCTGTCGCCTCTAAGAACAATCTCTCCGACTTGTAAGAGATTCTGTGTAGTACTTTTGTGTTTTTCCAGTTGATCCTGTGTGCAGAGGTATCGAGAGCATGGTCTGCTAGGCCTGACTTGCCATAGTGATAATTGCGGACGTATCTTTTAACGGTATATATTAGAACACAGAAACTAAGTAAATAATTAATTTATTAACTTATATTAATATTATTAATAATAATATTATTATAAGAATAATATTAATATTATTAATATATACCGTTAAAAAATAAACAATATGTTCAACGAACACATAAGTCTGTCCACACGTTATATTCCTGTCAGTACATCATCTTTTGTCAACCATGTCTCAGAGATCCCAATAATCTTTGGGGAGGCTAATGCTATCAGTGCCTCCAATTCATCATCTTTATTCCAGATAATCCTGGCATCAGTATAAAGAATTAAGGCATTGCCACTGTTTCTACCCTATCATTATCACCTCCAGACTTCACTGGATCCAGCATTACCCATTGTATTCTCCCTTATCCCAAGTGCCTATTCCCATGAGAATTCAAAAAATCGTGCCTATGTACATGGAATATTTTGGGTGTTCTATAGGTTCAGCTCCATTCAGAATGAAGCTGAAGTTTTATATATTCCTGCCCATTTTCACAGTTTTTGTCCTTTCATCTGAATAAAGCATAGAACTAAGTTTGATACTCTAATTTTAATATCAGATTTAATGCCACTTTCTTTCATAATGCGATCCATAATGATGATAAATAAGAGTGGAGATAATGTGCATTGTTGTCAAACCCCTAATTTTACATCAAACCATCTTCCTGTATTTCCTTCAGGTCTAACTACTGATTTAAATATAAAGTATGTCATGCACAGTATAATGTTACATTTACTCCATATACTTCTATTCCTGTCAATACATCATCTTTTGTCAACCATGTCTCAGAGATCCCGCTAATCTTTGGGGAGGCTAATGCTATCAGTGCCACCAATTCATTGCCTTTATTCTGGATACTCCTGGCATTAGTATAAAGAATTAAGGCATTGTCACTGTTTCTATACCTATCATTATCTCCTCCAGACTTCACTGGATTCAGCATTACCCAATGTATTCTATTTCATCTATTTCATTACCCAATAGAAGTTTGGTCATCTCAAGTCCTCTGTAATTGGATTGCCAGCTTCCTGTCTGGAAGCACACTATGTGTGGTGGTGGATGGATCCTTATCCTCTCACCATCCAACTAATGCTGGGGTTCCACATGGTTCTGTCCTCTCACCAACCCTCTTCCTACTATATATCATTGACATACTTCAACTGACCTCCAACCCAATACACAGTTTTGCAGATGACAGCACATTGCATGCCTCCCTTTCTTTTGATAAACCTTACCTCCACACAACTCACCTCAACCTACAGAACAGCAACCACCACTTCCCTCAATTCTGGTCTTCAAGCCATACTCCAATGGGGTTCAGATAACTTAGTCAATTTCAATGCTAATAAACCCCAGTATTGTCTTATTTCTCATAAAAAAAAAACATTTTCTCCAAGTATTATTTTTGACACCAAAATTTTCTAGCAATTTGAGATTTCTCTTCTTGGAATTACCCTGACAGCAAGCCACTCCTAGTATAAACAAATCACAGCTATTGCATCCTCAGCTTCTAAAAAACTAGGATTTCTCTTTTGCTCAAGATGTCACTTCACCCCTGAACAGCTGTTAACCTTATACAAATCACAAATCTGCCCAACCAATGAATATTGCTGTCATATATGGGATGGGGTCCCCAACAGCTCCATCAAAATGCTTGATTCAATACAGAAGAGAGCAATCAGACTTATTAATGACCCATCTCTTACCAACTCACTACCCCCCCCCCCCTCACACAGATGATCGGTCTCTACACTTTGTGTATTCTACAAATATTTCCATGGAAAATGTTCATCTGAAATTGCATCAATAATTCCCCCACTTAGTACTAAGCGTGCTGGAACAAGTGCAGCTGCTGCTCATCATCCCTTCACAGTGCACCTTGAAACCCACAGAACAAGTTTCTTCTCCTCCTCCTTCATCCCTGCAACTGCTGTACTATGGAACAGTCTTCCCACTGATGCATTTCCTAAGGAATACAATATACAGACTTTTAAATCAAATGTGAACAAGTACATTCTTTCCTAACTCACCACCCATACCTGGTACTAATGTACTATAGGTTGATCAACCAACCTCTCGTGTATGGACTCAACATAAAAAAAACAAAAAAAATTGTAGTAATTTGAAAAACTTTCCTCTGCACACCTTGTCATATGCCTTTTTTAGATCTACAAAACTTAAGTACAGCTCCTTGTCATTTCTCATGATTTCTCAACTATATGTCATAAAGTGAAAACCTGATCACAATTTTTATTTGGATTGAGCCCAGATTGTTCTTCTCCAAGTTTCTCTTCCACAATTTTTCTTAATCTCTTTTCAAGCATGCTTGTATAAATATTACCTGGAACACTTAGTAGAGATATTCCTCTTAATTCTCACATTCAGCTTTGTTTCCCTTGTCATAGATGGGAACTATGAAAGTTCTAATCATCTGGCATTCAACCTTCTCACTAGGCCCTCTGAAGATTTACAAAACTTTTATACCATATTAATAAGTGCAAGTTGTTGCATTTTGGAGTTCAGAAATATAAGGCTGTGTACAACATTGATGGTGCTTTACTGCAGGAAGTGGATGAGACTCAAGATCTGGAAGTGATGTCTGACAGTAGACTGAAGTTTAGAGGGAATATTGCAAATGTTGCAAAGACTGAACACCATAGTGCTGCTATGATAAGAAGTATATTAACATGTAAGGATAAGGAGATGGTTGTGCCACTGAAAAAAGCACTGGTCAGCACTTGGACTACTGTACTCAGATTTCATCACCTGGTTTTCACTATGATGTAGAAACATTGGAGAGGATCTAGAGTTGAGTGACTAAGATAATATCAAGACTCTGGATTGCAGTTTTGTGGATAGGAATCAAAGAAGTGATATGATAGAGATGTTTAAGTTAGTGAGGGAGATTTTATCAAATTAATCTAGAGGGTAGTGTAATAAGAGTAGAAGGCAAGAGGGGATAACCCCCCCCCCCCCGTTCTCCAAAAAGTGAGCTAGGACTGTCCAAGAGAAGCAAACAGCCTTTCACAAATGGTTTTTTCATACTCTGCCACTGAGACTCCAAGGTCTGGATTTTGTTTGAAAACTCATATATTTTTTTTTTCCAATAATGTTTGTATAGTTGAGTCTATAGTTTAGATTAGTTTTTTAAAATAATCAACTTTGATTATTTTAAAAACTTTTTCACATACTGTTCTTTGTCATGTGATATTCAGTTTTATTCTACTCAGCCTAACTGATAGTCACTTCCAATTTCAAATCCTCTGTACACTCTCATATCTATCTTGCATCCACAGTCAATGAGAGGGTTCTTATTTCTTTCATCTTCTCTCCACATGAACTTCTGAACATATTTATGTTAGAACATGGTGTTTGCAATGACTATTCTGTATCCTGAGCAGAAATCCAGCAGATACTGTTATCATTAGCTTTGCCCTTTTCTCCAAACTTTCCTAAAAACTTCCTGTCCTGCTGTTTAAAATTCCAACTAGGACCACTTTCTCTATTTCCTTTATGTCAGCTGCCTGCTCTAATGACAAAAAATTCCATCACTTCTTCCTTAGGAGAACTGTCTGTGAAACCACAGACACATATAAACAAATAAATTATGTGGAAAAACTTCATTTGTTCACATAACTCTACTTGAAACTGCGTAGAAAGTTTTTTTACCTTGGGTATAAAGATACCAAACAATTTTATAAACTTGGTTTTAATCCTTTTCCCCAAGTAAGCAAACAGACAAGTAAGTCAAGTTTGCACCTAAACTATGTTCAGGTCTGAGGCAACTCGTGGTAAAAGTGGAGTAAGCTCTTATCACTTTCCCTTAGTATCTCCCCTAATACAAAAGCACATCCCCTTGTGGAGATGTATGATCTTATGCATTCAAGGAAAGGGCCACTACTCAGACTGGTTTTGATCTTTATTGAGATCTCGTCAATGGGAGCCAGACCCAGAGATGCCAAGGTTGAAGTAATGCATTACTTCATATCTTACTTAGTATCTCCCCTAATGCAAAGCACTACTGGTGCTTTGCATTAGGGGAGATACTAAGGGAAAGTGATCAGAGCTTACTCCACCTTTACTACGAGTTGCCTCAGACCTGAACATAGTTCAGGTGCAAATTTGACTTACTTGTCTGTTTGCTTACTTGAGAAAAAGGACTAAAACCAAGTTTATAAAATTACTTGGTATCTTTAATGTACTTGAAACTGCCTTCCAATCAAAAAAGTTTGTCTTCATGTTTGGTGTTGAATGCCAACGCTACTCCTTTCTTTCCTTGATCGTTATTGCCTGAATACAGCGTCCTATACTTATTATTTAGTAAGATCTCACCAATTATGTCCAAGTGATACTTTTCCAGTTCTTCTGCAAGTTTGATTTCCAATCCATTAATACTCCTTATAGTGATGGTTCCTATCTTGAGTTCTTCTGCCTTTAGGTTTATTCTTCTTTTACACTTATTTATTACAATCTTATTAAAAATATTATTAAAATATATTATTAATATTAAAATATTCTTCTTCTTCTTATTGTGCTATCTTCTATCGAAGGTCAGTGACCATCTTGGCGAACAAACTGCGCTCTTGTGCTAATCTGAGCAGTTGTGCACTGCTCTTTCCTGTCCACGTCTTGATGTTGTCAAACCATGATATTCTTTATCTTCCTCTAGTTCCTTTGCCATCAATTCTTCCTACCAAAATAGTTTGTAGAAGTTGGTATTTGCTGTTTCTCATTATGTGTCCAAGATATGATGTTTTTCGTTTCTTGATTATTTGTACAAGATGTTTAGCTTTGCCAATGGATTTTAAGACATCTTCATTGGTAATTTTTTCTGTCCATGATATCTTTAGCATTCTTCTGTATAGCCACATCTCAAAGGCTTCGATTTTCTTGATGGTTGTCGCCTTCAATGTCCATGTTTCAACTCCATAGAGCAGAATAGACCACACGTAACATTTCAGCATTCGGCATCTGACTTCCATGTTTAGGTCTTTATTGCAGAATAGTGTTCTCATTTTCATGAAGGACTGCCGTGCAACTTAAATCCTTGTCTTGATATCTATTTCTGGATCCCACCGTTCATTAAGCCAGCAACCAAGATATTTATATCTTGACACTAGATCAATATTTTTCCCATTGAGTGTCAGTTTCATTGATGAGGCTGGATGTTTGCTGATGATCATGTATTTTGTCTTGTTGATGTTTATTTATTCCCATTCTTTGGCTTTCTATGTATACTCTGTCAACGAGTTTTTGGAGATCCATAATGTTATCTGCAATTAGCACGGTGTCATCTGCATATCGTAGGTTGTTAACAATCTTTCCATTTATTGTGATTCCCTCTGGACATTCTTCCAATGCTTTTTTAAAGATTACCTCTGCATATATGTTGAACAGGAGTGGTGGGAGCACACATCCTTGTCTCACTCCTCTTTTGATGTTAATATCACTGGTGGTAATGTTGTCTAATTGAACGGTAGCTGACTGATTCCAATACAGATTTGTTATTAGTCTTATGTCTTGTTCGTCTAGCCTTATTTGTTGAAGGACTTCTATTAAGTTAGTGTGTCTGACTTTGTCGAATGCTTTTTCAAAATCTATGAAACACATAAAGACAGATTTCTGTTTTTCTATGCATTTTTGTATCAATATTTGGGTACAGAAAAGGGCCTCTCTAGTACCAAAACCATTCCGAAAGCCGAATTGTGTTTCACTTAGAGTTTCTTCACATTTTCTATAAATATGATTCTGAATTACTTTCAAAAATATTTTTAATGTTTGGCTCATTAGACTAATAAGTCGGAAGTCACCACAGGAATTCGCTTTGGGTTTCTTTGGGACAGTGATAAATGTAGATTTGAGCCAATCTGATGGAAATTCATCACTTTCATATATTTTATTAAATAGTTTTTCAAGAAGTTTGATGTTATCTGGTTCTATTAATTTTAAAAATTCTGTTTGCACACCATCTGGTCCACTGGCTTTTCCTGTTTTACTTGTTTGTATAGCATTCTCTATTTCGCATTTCATGATTGCTGGTCCTTGAATGTTATCTTTTATATTTATAGGCTTCTGTCTAGTATCATTGAAAAGTTCTGTTACATATTTTATCCAAATCTGTGCTTTATTCTCTTCTTCTAGAACTATTTTTCCATTTTCGTCTCTTAGAGACACTATTTGCTTTTTCCTCAGTTTTCCGGAAATTTCATTGATTTTCTTATACAGATTGAAATTATCATGTTGTTTCTGAAGCAGTTCAATTTCAGTACATAAATTTTTCATCCAATTTTCCTTGGCTTCTTTTATTTTTTTCTTGATGATGTTATGTGTTTCTGTATACCTGGCTAGGTCTTTGTTTTTATACATTCTTCTTGTATCAATAAGAGAAAGAATCTCATCTGTCATCCATTCCTGTTGTTTTATATTATTCACATAACCTACTTCTTCAATACTTGTTGTTACGATGGCATTCTTTAAGCTATTCCAAAGAGATTCCACACTTTTATTTTCTTCTATGTTAATCTGTTGTAATCGCAGATTAAGCTGTGTCTTGGCACTTTTATTTATGTTTGGGTCTTTCAGTTTTTCTACATCAATTTTCTTTTTCTTCTTTTGTGATTTTTTAGCTGATTTTAATCTAAGACGTACTTCTGCAACTATGGGATTGTGGTCTGGTGAGATATCTGCTCCAGGATAAGTCTTTGCACTCTTTATACTACTGTGGAATCTTTTATTTATCAGTATATAATCAATTTGATTTCTGACAATATTATGTTGGTTATCTTGAGGCGATTTCCAAGTGTACAGTCTTCTTGGTGGAAGTTTAAACCAGGTATTTGCTATTGTTAGATCTTCTTCCTGACAGAATTGGACTAGGCGATCTCCTCTGTCATTTCTGGTGCCTAAGCCATGTTCGCCAACAATTTCTCCATCACCCCCTCTTCCCACTTTTGCATTGAAGTCGCCCATCACTATGTTTATATCATGTTTCTTTGTTAGGTTTTTAATCTCTTTTAGGTGTTCATAAAACTCTTCAACACCTTCTTCACTTTTGTCAGCTGTGGGTGCATAAGCTTGGATGATATTTATGTTAACGGGGTTTCCCTTAAGTTGTAACAGCATTATCCTTTCAGAAAATGGAATCCAATTTATTACTGATTTATTGATTTCTTCATCTACTATTACAGCTACACCATGTCGATGTTTGTTCTCATCATTCCCAGAGTAATACATTGTCATATTATCTTGTTGACACTTTCCAGATCCTGGCCATCTTGTCTCGCAAATTCCCAAAATCTGGATGCCCAGCCTCTTCATTTCTCTTGTGGCATTTCTTAATTTGCTAGCTTCATACAGAGTTCTGACATTCCAAGTTGCAATTTTAAAAGTGGACACCATTTTGTGATTTTTAATATAATAACAAAATATTATTAATATAAATATATTAAAATATTAAATACTATTAAAGAAATATTAAAAATATAAATCTTATTAACTGGGAGATGATTCTCTGGTTTGGATACCTTCTGTTGTTGTTCTTTCAGTCTTGAATTTTCTAATCAGTTTGTACTTGTGTTTTAAATGTTATATGCTTGAGAGAAAAGCATATTTTTAACGCACTGCCATAAATTAATCCAGAGTTCCCGTTCCAATGAAGCAGATATCAATATCTATGGGAATTTAAATGTGTTAGATTTCTCTTGGTATTGGTCATTCAGATCTTTCTTTGCTTTGTAATGAATCCTTTTTTCCCATAAAATGGCTTTAACGGCTTCTTGGAACTAATAAACTTTGGACAAAACATCATTTAACTTACACTTTACAAAAACCAAACTGTTTATATAGTGAACAATCTGACATAATGTCCTTGGCAAATAACCAATGCTTCTGTAAGTGGCCTCATCATAAAGGCCAGCTTTTTATAAGGAAATCATTCTCAACTGTCAGACATTTGCAAGTATTTATTAAGACAATAAATGCCATGGGAGAATAAGAATAGAGTATAATGTAAACTTTATTCTTTAAACTGCATGAATAGTTTAGTCTTCCTAGACTGCAACAGGTGCACAGACACAAAAGCTGAAAAAATTAGCAAAATGCATTAAACATCACAAGAATATAAATTGTCATTACATTAAAAATGGAATGCTAATCATTTGATGCAATTCCAGATCTAATTGTACTGTTGGTCATGTAAGCATGCTGGTCTCACATTTGCCTAGGGAATAGCAGTGGAGTAACAATGAGATAGGTTGTAACTAACATTTACATTGAGAACAATTTCTGTTGAATCCAATATTTTTCTCTCAGTCTCATCATCATCATAGCATTTATATATGATTTCCAATCAATTCCAATTCACTGGAAGCATGGTGGATTGGCCATCATGAGGAGCTCTATCTCTGACATGATCTTCCATACAAAGTTATATGCATTTTTCAATGGAATAATGAACCTGTATATCATGTTGAAGATATAATGGAATAAAAGATTATATCTTTCTCCTGAACATCAGCTCCATTACAACCAAGTTAGCAAAAATCCATAAGAAATATAAGATCTGAATAACATCTGGACCTCTAACCAAACTTTGATCATTGCTTTGTCTGGTAACACCTAAACAAGAAGGACTAAAGTACCTGGGTGCACTGTCTGGTGCGAATATGATTTCCCCACCAAGTGTATACTTCACATCCCATTGTTGATTACCAAATTTCAGAACGATATGCTTGGCAACATTGAATTAACAGTTCCATACTGTTGCTCACTCATACAGTCTATTTAAGTCCCACTGTTAGGCCTGTCTGCTTGATTCCTCATAACACTCATCAGTTAAACCTATCCCAATATCAATAATATACAAATTAAAGAACAAAGGTCCAAAATGACAATTACAGCACACTGTAAGTAACTTTCCTCTTTTGAGATAGCGTCTCTCCCCATACACAACTTGCTGATACCTATCTGATAACTATTCATCTATCCAAAATCATCCAGTCCCATTGCTTCAGTTTAGTGACAACTTGTGGTGTGGCAATGTATCAAAAGTCTTTGCAAAATCTAAGTAATCTCCCTTGTCCAATACATTGGACAAGGGAGATCCCAGGCTACAAGAGATGTCGGAGTACTGCATGGTTTGTCAAATGAGTAGGATGAATGAAGAGTACTATCGTCTGCAAAGCTATTATAGGATTAGCGGTTAATGTGAGAAGATCATTTATATAAAGGAGAAAGAGAGCGTGTGATAGGACAGGGCCTTGAGGCACTCCAGCATTGTCGGTGAAGATATAGAGGGTGGCAGGGAGAACAAAGGATGGCAATTTGTTTAGTCAGTCTTACTAAACATGATCAAAATCTTTGGAAATGTCAATGGTGATAGAACAAGTTTCTCTGAACCTTTCTATGGCACATGTCCTTTAGTATGTGTGTGTGATGTAAGCTACAAGGTCAGCTGCGGATCTTAAATGGCAGAATCCATATTGGTGGTCACTGATTAATTGGTGGACCTGTAAGTAGTGAAGGAAGTGGCTATTGATGACTTTCATCTTTATTTTGAATAGGACAGAGGTGATGCCAACTGGTTGGTAGCTTGACAGTAGACTTCTATGACCCTTTTTTGGAACAGGATGGATATGACATTGCTTCCATGCATTAGGATAAGTGCCAGATATGTAAAATGAATTATAGAAGATGCAGGCTAGGTGTTAGTTCTGGAGTACAATGTTTGAGAACTATTAGAGAGAGATGCCATCAGGATCAGAGTATCCAAGCAATTTAGTAGTTTTCTTATGTACTTATACCAGAAAACTATAAAATGCATATGGTTCTTGGATTCCAGTATGGTAGGAGGTGATTTTCCATGGTCATCTATGCAGGAAAGAATGATGCCAGGAGGTCAGCTTTACCTTTGGGTGAAGTAACAGTGCTGCCATCAGGATAAGAGAGAGAGAGAGAGAGAGAGTGAGGTAGAAGTGCAGAAGTTGCATCCAAACAGCCATAGCAAAGAACCAGAAGACATGACTTCCATTTGCATAGGAGGCACGTTTTCTGCGGTTCGCCTTTATGAAATCTGAATTGGATCTTCTGACTATTGATTTGCATATGCTGCATGCATTGGTATAGGCAGAGCAAGACTGCAACATCTGACTTAGGATGCAGTTTGAAGCAGTGCCTACAGCATATCTACAAAGGAAGGATGCCACATTCATGGGAGATGGTGAAAGGGTGCTTAAAAGAAGCAGAATCAGACTGTATACTCAGGAACAGGAAGATAAATCAGGAAGGAGTTAAACAGATGGTTACTATCATTAAGCAGGAGCTTTAAAATTTAGAGAAATGTGATCAACAAGCTCATGAAAAGCACAGGTAAAAAGAATTATCAGCATAGTAATGAAGACAAAATCAGAATATGAGAAAGATGTTGGAAGTTTTTTTTTATTTATTATAGGATATGAGAAAAAAAATAGATGAGTTAAAACAAATCCCAAAGAGTTTTTTATCATCATCATCAAATTCCTGACATGTACAGGATATGATAGTACTACATGAAAAATTTACATCATTAATAACTTCCTATCTACAATTTTCCTCCAAATCAGTCTGTTACTTGTCAAGACTCCAACATTATCAGATCTTATATTTCTGTCTTCTAAGGCACATTGTACCGTATCAATCCACCTATATCTCGGTCTTCCTCTGGATCGTTTTCCTGCCAACCTGGCAGAGAACAGTTGTTTTGCTAATCTTTCCTCGCCCATTCTTTTTAAGTGACCATACCACCTGAGATTAGCTCCGCTAATGCATTCCTGGAATCCGACAATGTCAAGTTCTTTCCTAATATCCTCGTTTTTAATGTGATATTGCCATTGATGCCAATTGTTCACGCCTCTAATCTTTCTCAGGACTCTCATATCTGTGGTCTCTAGTCTTTGGTCAAGTGTTTTACTTCTGACCCAGCTGTCAGATCCATAAGTTAAAACTGGTTTGAACACTGTCTTGTATACAGCTAATTTAGTGTTCCGACTAATTTCTCTCTTATTCCATATGAATTTATTCAGCTGACTTCCCACCATACCAGCTTTGCTGATTCTGTTGTCTATTTCTATATTTAATTTACCATCTTCAGTAAAAATCGTGCCTAAGTAGCTGAAATATTTTACTTGTTCCACAGGTTCCCCTTTTGCAACACAGTTGACATTTTCAACAATTCTACCTATTTTCATTGTCTTTGTCTTTTTAATGCTGACCTTCATACCATATCTATTACAACAGCTATTCAATTTAGTCAGAGAATCTTGCAGACTTGTAGCAGATTTATTTAGAAGTATAACATCATCTGCATAAAGCAAAGAGCTGACATTAACATCTACAATTTTGATATCATGTTTAATACCACTTTCCTTCATAATGTGATCCATATAGATAATGAATAACAGAGGGGATAATGTACATCCTTGTCTCACACCAGATTTAACATTAAACCATCTTCCTTCAATTCTAACTGCTGACTTACAACTCAAATAAAGACTAAGAATTGCTTGATATAATGCACCACTGACACCATATAACTGTAGCATATCGAATAGCTTCTCTCTTGGCACCTTGTCATATGCCTTTTCCAGATCGACAAAACTTAAATACAGATCTTTGTTATATTCCCATGCTTTCTCAACTATTTGTAGTAAAGTGAAGATCTGATCCTGACAGCCTCTATTTGGCCCGAATCCAGCTTGTTCTTCACCAAGCTTTTCTTCCACAATTCTTCTCAACCGTTTCTCAAGTATACTTGCATAGATCTTGCCAGGAACACTCAGTAGGGAAATACCTCTGTAATTCTCACATTCAGTTTTATTTTCATTTTTATACATGGGCACTATTAGAGCTCTACTCCAATCATCGGGAATTCGTCCCTGTGTCCAGAGACTTTCTAAACTATGCAGTGCAGTCACTGTAAGACTTTTATACCACCATACTTCAGCATTTCTGGTTGAATATCATCTACTCTTGCTGCCTTTCCACATTTCAAGCCTTTGATGGTTTTTTTCTACTTCAAGTATGGATATGTATTCCTGACTGTATGTCTGTTGAGTGTTTTTTACCACTGTACTACTATCACTGCTTGTTTCATTTAGCAATTTTTCGAAGTAATTACTCCATACTTCAAGGATATCTTTTTTCTCCTGTTTTCATGTCACCTTTATCATCTTTAACTCCTTTTACAGCACTCTTTCCTCCATTTCTAAGCTTCTTCAACAACCTCCAGAATATCTTACCACCTTCTTGATATTTATTTTCAATTTCTTGCCAAAGTCCTCCCATGACTTTTGTTTAGCTAATTTTACACAGTATTTCGCTTTCTTACATTTATCTCTGTATTCTCTAAGAGAAAAAACTGACTTATTTGCCAGGAACTTTTGATTTGCTTTCTTCTTTTCCTTCAATGCTTCTTTAACTTCCTGTGTTCACCATGGAGTTCTGATTTTTCTATCCTTGCAGACAACCTCAGCACATGCCTCTCTGGCTGAATCAATCAGGGTTTTCTTAGGCTTGCCACTGAATCTCCAAAGTTTGGTTTGTTCTCAAACTCTTTCATTTTTTCTTCAATAATCTTTGTGTATTTTAGTCTATAGTTCATATATGAGAGCTGCTCAACTTTTATTTGCTTTAAAACTTTCTTAGATGTTATTCTTTTCGATATGAAATTCAATTTTATCCTGCTCAAGACTAAATAGTGATCACTTCCAATTTCAAATCCTCTGTACACTCTGGTGTCCTGCACCAGGGAGAAAATATCACTATCGACAATAACATAGTCAATGAGACTTTTCTTGTTTCTTCTCTCCATGTGAATTTGTGCACATTTTTATGTTGGAACATGGTGTTAGTAATAACCAGTCCTTGTCCTGAGCAGAAATCCAACAAGTATTTGCCATTATTATTAGCTCTGCTCTTTTCTCCAAATTTTCCCAAAATACTTTTATATGTCTGACAATCATTTCCTACTCTGCTATTTAGATTCCCAACAAATACCAACTTTTCCTTTTTCATTGTGTCAGTTTCTTTTTCTAAAGCATCAAAAAATTCCTCCACTTCTACCTTAGTAGAACCTTCTGTGTGACCATAGGCACAAATAAGTCCCATTGTCCAATTCCCCATTCTGATATTTGCCCATATCACTCTGCTTGAGACTGCATGCCATTCCAGAAGATTAGCTTCATATTGTGAAGAGTTTTTTAGATGAGTAGTAAGTATAAGGAAGCGTGACCATGGTAGGATAACTTTGGTGAATTCTGATGGTAGGGAGTTAACAAAAACAAAAAAATAGTTGAATCACTTAATGATTGCTCTGCAAAGCTGTATCTTCCAGGTAAAGATATTATCAGATGTGAAGACAAGGGCTGATAGAGCAATACAGGTAGATTAATTGGAGGTACTTAGGATATTACAGAATGTTGATGTAAATGAGCTATGGACTTAGACAGGATATTAGCTTATTTACCAATAATCAGACTGTGTAAATGATGCTCCAAAACAGAAGGAATGGTGGTCAACCTATTGGAGAAGATGAGCAAAATTTAAGGATGGGTAAACAGGAGTATGACACTTTATGGGGAAAATGGCACTGATCAGTGGAAAGCAGATCATGTTGTAGTAACTTTCTAATAGCCAAAAAGCTGACTTGGATAAAGAGAATGGCTACACTGCTAGACTTTGCAAAGAGCATTCGACAAAATACTACATGGAACTCTGTTACATCAACTGACACAAAACGTGATAGACATGCATCACTGCTATTTACTTTGAGCATTAATGATGTTGAAGGGAAACATTCAGTCACTTCCTGATAATGCAGAAATGAGTAAAGTAATAGTCAATGCAATGTTAGAGAGATCCTGCAGAATGCTTTAAGTATGCTGACATCATGAGCAAAAAGATAACACATGCAAGCTTAATGTGGAAAAGTATAATATTATGCACTTTGCAAATGAAAAGACTATAATCTAAGTACTACACTGACAGTGGCAATGTCTTATGACAACTTCTTTAGTCCTTTCTCTAGATTAACAATGATGTCAATCTTGGGTATATTAGATGGAAAAAAATGCAAAATTGAAACCTTTGACCAAGATGTTTGTTAAGTTTGGTATTTGTAAGCACATGGGACAGGTAGAGAGAAGAGGTAAGAGGTCAACCAGGCAGCATCTCTGAATAAGCTACTCTAAACTTGTGCTCTGCATTTTATATATTGTAAGTTTTTAATTCAAATTAATCATTAAACGGAAATCTTAACAATGAGTACTAAGGAGCCGATTACTTCTGCACAACCTGTAAGTCCTTATAATGCATTAAATCAGTTATCTTTCCAGTTAAAAATCAGCCACACATAAGTGCCTGCTATGCCTACCATACGAAGCAAAGATGGTGACAACAAAAGCCAGCAACGAATGAACAACCCATGTCTTGCCAGCAGATTGCTGTCAAATGGCAACAAACCAACAAAGTGCCACAATTGTAAAATTGATGTCACTGATAAAAAAAAAAGTATATTGTGTGAGTTCCGTTACTGACTATGGACTTCCTGCACAAAAATAGATCAGTCGGCACACAAGTTACTTATCAACCTCAACCAGCCCTTTTTCTGTTCACTGTGCCTCCCTATTTGTAAAACAGCTCTTGAACTTGGGAAACAAGTTGAAAACCTTGAAGAGCACATCAATGCTATGAACGAAACTTTTTCCTCCAAAATACAAGCACTGGAAGCTAAGCTTAAATTAATTGACAATCAGTGGCACAGCACAAGTTCACCCTTGCCTGCAAATGAATTCTGTGACCTAAATGCATCAAAGGTATACGTCTTGATGGAGGCCAAAAACAAAAATCCAATGCTATTATTTTGAGCTTTCTGGTGGAAAATCACTAAAAGAAGACATCATCAAATTAGCAGAAGAATGCAACATTGATTCTAAAAATATCGTCAGTGCCCATAAATATCGTCTCAAACCTATAAATAAAAGAAAGGGCAGAACGAACTTTCCACACCTTGTAAAAGTGACTAGTGACACGCCGACAAGCAGATCTAAATTTATAACAGCGATCAACAAGTTCAGAGACACTTTCCCCCCCAATCGTGCATACATGCTCGATCAGACCTAACATTTGCCCAGAGAACAAAGTAGTCAACTTTGAAAACAACTAGAAGAAAACACTAAAATGAGGAAATCAATTGGATCATAAATTAAATTAAAGATACCAAGAAATTATATTCTTGGCTTAATCCTTAATCCAAGTGTAAGCAAACAAAGTTTGCGCCTGAAGTAACTTCAGGACTGGGCAACTTGTATATAGAGGGTAATGACTTCACATCACTTGCCTTAGCATTGGATTGAATTGGATCACAGACTACAAACAAGCTAAATTAGTGCAAAAATAACGTGATGACACTAGTAGCCACCATGGAGACCAGTATGCAAGAAATGTGCAAGACCATTGCACTCAAATATATGCCTAACAGAACCTTGCATATCCACTTCACCAACATCCGTGGCCTAAACTCCAACCTTAATAGTGTCTGCTACCATCATCAGTCTACCAAACTCCACCTACACTTTCTGGAAGAAACTCAAAATCTCACCTCCTCCCCAGCACTATTCATCTCAACCTTCCAAACTAAACTCTTTAACTCCTTTTGATCTAAGGATGGCATCTGTACATACCTTTGCAGAGAACACCCAAACTAGAATCGCCCAACTTTGATCTACTTTGCTTGAAAATATCCTTTCCCCACTCAGTTAAATTCATCTGCTGTCTCTATTGCTCCCCTAATGCAACCAACCACTCTGAGCTCTTTAATTTCCTCTTCTTAAAAACTAATTTTCTCCAGTCCCACTTTGTCAAACAGAGAAATCATCCTCCTAGGAGATTTTAATGTCCAACACCAACTGGCTTTTCTCATCCAGTTGTAAAGATCTTGCAGGCAGAGATGCTGAAACATTTGTCATCACTAATAACCTTACACAACTTTTTCAGATGCCAAACAGAATACCAGATAACCAGAAACACTCCCCAAACACACTAGATCTCTTCCTAACCAATGACCAAAAATTAAAGATACCAAGAAAGTATATACCGTACTTGGTTTAATCCTTTATCCAAGTGAAAGCAAACAAAGTTTGTGCCTGATGTATTTTCAGGACTAGGGCAACTCGTATAAGGAAGCTAAAACTTCACCCAAATGAAAATAATGAAAAATCTTCTAAGATCTTTAAATTACTCTGGATTAGAGAAAGATGTTAGAAGATTTTTCACTTGGTTCTACTATAAATTAAAGATACCAAGAAATTATATACTTGGTTTAATCCTTTATCCAAGTGTAAGCAAACAAAGTTTGCACCTGAAGTATTTTCAGGACTAGGGCATTATACATGTCTGCAAGGAGATGTGCTTTGCATTATGGGATACTAAGGCAAGTGATGTGAAGTCTTATCTTCCTTATACAAGTTGTCCTAGTCCTGAAATTACTTTAGGCACAAACTTTGTTTGCTTACAGTTGGATAAAGGATTAAACCAAGTACAGGCGGTCCCCTGGTTATGAAAAAGATACGTTCCTGAGAACGTCTTTAAGTCAGATTTGTATGTAACTCGGATACCTGATGAACAGCGTATATACGGTAATAATAATAATAACAACAATACTATAATAGCTGATATGTGGTAATAATAATGCCCATGTACTCTAATAATAAGTTGCAGAAACTACTGTGCTCTTTCTTTTAATTCAAACAAATAGAACTAAAAACACAAACTCATACATGTGGGTTTGTTCACATGTGTGGAAGAAACTAGTCCACAAATTATTAATTTGATTATTTAATTCAGTGGTTCCAAAACTTTTTCGGTTCACATCACCCTTTGTATATCAGGATTTTTTCATGGTGCCCAAATTCAGAACATAGGCCTACCTAATTGCGGTGCACAGTTATTGCAGTTATTTCAATTATTTCAGTGAAAATAATGGAATATTTCATGGCGCACAGTTTGGGAACCACACGAACTTATCAACAAAGTAATCCTCACCGGCACAGAAACATACATTCCCCACGCTACTCTGAACTGCCATTCCCTAACAAAACCCTCGGTCTCCAAAAGATGTGCCAAGGCTGTACAAATGAAAAACCAAGCATACCATATATGGGGGAGTTCTGATAAACATCTAGAACAAAAATGATATTAAAACAGTTATAACCACAAGAAAGGACATACTAGTAGCAGAATTATGAAGGTAACTTGTTTTTATATTCTTATATCCTTGTATGTTCTTTTTTATGGTTATATCAGTTGTGTTAATATCTTTTTTTTGTTCTAGGTGTTTATCAGAACTTTCCAGCCTCCCACCCCAATGTCTGTTTATAAACATATAAGAATATTACAAATAGATTGAAATAAATGAAAAATATAGAATTGTTAGGAAGAATGTCTTATACAAAGAATGTACGATAATAGATAGGCAAAAAAAGTAAGGAACTGGATACTAAAGAAGGTAAGCAGAAGAAAATTAAGGAAGAGATAGCAGGATGGTCTTGAAAACAATTGCACTACAAGCAACTAGGCTTAATACTGAAAGAAAATGAAGAATTAAATTAAAAAAATTAAATCTTTATACATAGAAAAAATATATAAATATGAAGAAAATGGAGAAGAGGAAAAAGCTGCAAGTGAATATACAAAAGCACTTTTTAAATGGGATGAATCTTGTTTTGCATGCATCAGTTATGCCACAGCAATTACTCAGTATATGGTTCACCTAATTTTTGTTTTCACTATCCACCCACATGCTGCATTGAGTTAATGAATCTCAGGATTGGTTTCCTCTCACTGCTATGGATTTCTATTCAGAAAATTGAAATTTATCACAAACATTAGGTTGTACAATTATATGTACTGTAAAGATGTAAAGTGAAAATTTGTTAATTTGTGGCATTCATACTATTTTCACCTAAGTTCAACTTAAGCCTCCTGATGGAAGGCTGATGATGATGAAGAATAAATAATATGTGAAAATATACAGGTGGATAAATTAACTAAACATAATTCCAAATATGGACAAGAATATACATAATACATAATATATAACACATACGTCTGAAAGAAGATAAAACAATTTTTAAAAAAATTTTCACTTTGCCAAACAACAGCATTTTCCATAATGTAGAGTAATATAAATAATCTTAGGAACCATGCAAAAAAAAATTTTAGTTTGCAAGTAAATTACAAATGATGCCCTTTGATAGAAAGATCTGGGGGTTGAATCATATAATGTGAAGAAGTTACTAGGGGTTTTGTCATCAGAAGGTGAGTTAACTTGTCTCATACAGGTGGGGAGGGAAGAGGGGTGTTTTTCCTATTCCTCATGGAAAGTTGGGTTTTCCAGTCCACAAACTAGTAAGAACACCACACAAACATGCTGGCTTCATTGCCTTAGATGCTGAAACCATAATTTCAAACAACTGCAGCAAAACAGCGTAATTCATCGAAACCTCATTACACCAGTAATATAATTCAGAGACTTCTATTGGTAGACTGAAACTTCACAAAATTCAGGATAGTCTAATCAATGAGTAATGGGGGGGGGGGGGGGCATTACTTTACAGAAAAGCAAACCACTCTCACTAATAGCCAACACATTATCACAAAATGGATATCCTCAAAACATCATCAAAAAATATCTATACAATGACAACCCCAGACAAGAAGAATCCCACCGTCAGCACATTTCTACTGAAGTGATACCTTTCATCAAGTCAATTTCTTATCAAATAGCAAGAATACTAAGAGCTCACAACATCAGAGTGGTCTTCAAACCAACCACCAACATCAGACAAGTTATAGGATCTCCAAAAGATAAACTTCCGTTCTACAAATATCCAGGAGTATATTACATTCCCTGCTCCTGACTACATCAGACAAACTTCACGAAGTTTAGAAATTAGACAAAAAGAACATGTTGGTGATGTAAACCACAACAGAAGCATCTCTTCCGGCTTAGCACATCATTTCTGCACATCTAACCACACGATAGATTGGCAAAACAGCTCCATGCCATATCTCGATGACAACTACAGACATAGTGTATTTAAGGAAGCCACAATAGTACTAATAACCGGCGGAAACCTCAACAGAAATCAGGGTGTAATTCTAAACAGTTCATGGAAAAACTTGATCCTCTCTCTCAATCAATCTGAACTGCAGCTAGCCAGTAATCACATTACAAGTCTACAACAAACACGCATGCGTGATAATGAATAAAAACAATAAGTCATCTCTGTCACACGAAACGTGTAACCATAGATACTGGTTTGGTTTACAACGTTTTTTATGTTCCTTTTAATTTGCATTTACTAACTTTCATATCTCCGTAATGCCTTGAAAAAGCCAGACAGTTTGCTGGCGAAACTGGTAGGTTTGAATAAATGTTTTTATTGTAAAATACTGGTCTGAATTAATAAAATTGTATTTCTATTGTAAAACGACCAAAAATGTATAATTTAAACATCACACACACCTTTTATTTATTTTTTTAGAATTTTAAGCCAGATCAAATGCAATTTGATCTGAAACCAAGTTTACTTACTATGCTTATCTTCTTCATGCTGCCTTTCTAGAGATTTCATGGCTGAATGGATAGGATCATTACTCAATTCTTTCATCATAAGCTCTTCTCTGGCAAATTCATAATCAATAGGTCTTCCAGGTGTCTCAACAACTTCAGGATCTATAAATTAAAATAATAATAATGATTCAGAATATCAGAATTGAAAAAAATTGTGCAAAGTCATATATATATATACACACACACACACACACACACACACACGCGCACGAACAAAATAACAACAACAAAAAGAAATATAAAGTTACTGTCCATTTAGGTTTTGCCAATATGGCAATGTGTGTGTGTACATACAGGGTTCAACAAATATGATTGACCAGCAACACATGGCAAGCAGCTAAAAAATAACTTATAAAATTATTTTTTATCCCAAGAAAACACAGAAGAATATATGTAATATAAAGTGTCATTCTAGTAACAAAAATTAATACAATAAATCATATTGTCAAAAAAATCAGTGTTGTTTTTCCTGTTCTTCTTGTTCATATTATTTATTGAAAAAAATATATATTATTTTCTGAAAATATATTATTTATTTATTGAACAAAAGAAATGGTATCCATCCATCCATATACTGCACACAATTAATCACTTTATGGAACTCCAATTGATTTATTACAACATGTTAAAAAAAATGAGGGTTGGGGGGGGGGGGGTCTTCATGAGTACATTATTTTGTGTGGCAAGTAGTTTGTTGAACCCTGAATCATCATCTTCATCATCAGTTGCATCAATCTTGGGACTGGTAGCTCAGCAGCAATTTCCTCCATTCCGCTCTGTCATTGTAAATTTGATAAATTATTTTCCTATCCCTCAAATCTATGCCGATATTAGTTAGGCAATTTAAGAGTATTTGCTGGTTTACTTTATCAAACGCTTTCACTAAATCAAGGAAGCAAATGTAAGTATTTTGACTAAGGTCTAATTTTCTCTCTATTATTGTTCTTAAACAGAGCATTGCCTCTCATGTTCCTTTATTTTTTCTGAATCCAAATTGGTCTTCATCCAATAGCCAATCTATTTTTGAATAAATTCTATTTTGAATAATTTTTAGCAGAATTTTGCTAACACGTGGGATTAAGGCTATTGTTTTAAATTGGCTGCATTTGTTTGCATTATTTTTTTTTGGTATTGGCATTATGGTTGATTTCATAAACTCCTTTGGAGCTTGAATGGCAAAGAAATGGAGCGCTAGCTGAGGAATTAGATAAGTACCAGATCGACATAATAGGGGTGACTGAAACAAAAAAGACAAAAACTGGTGAGATCTTTCTGAGCAATAAATACAAAATGTTATATTCAGGCAATGACAATCAAGGAAAAGAAGGAGTAGCCATAGTATTCAACACAAAATACGAGGCTAATCTTCTTGAATGGCAGTCAGTCTCAAGTAGAGTAATGTGGGCAAATATGAGAATGGGTAACTGGACAATGAGACTTATTTGTGCCTATGGTCCAACAGAAGGTTCTACTAAGGTAGAAGTGGAGGAATTTTTTGACGCTTTAGAAAAAGCAACTGACACAATGAAAAAGGAAAAGTTGGTCCTTGTTGGGGATCTAAATAGCAGAGTAGGAAATGATTGTGAGACATACAAAAATATTTTAGGAAAATTTGGAGAAAAGAGCAAAGCTAATAATAATGACAAATACCTGTTGCTGTTTTGCTCAGGACATGGACTTGTTATTACTAACACCATGTTCCAACATAAAAATGTGCACAAATTCACATGGAGAGAAGAGGCTAGGAATAAGAAAAGTCTCATTGACTATGTTATTGCTGATAGTGATGTTTTCTCCCTGGTGCAGGACACCAGAGTGTACAGAGGATTTGAAATTGGAAGTGATCACTATTTAGTCTTGAGCAGGATAAAATTGAATTTCATATTGAAAAGAATAACATGTAAGAAAGTTATAAAGCGAATAAAAGTTGAGCAGCTCTCAGATGTGAGCTGTAGACTAAAATACACAAAGATTATTGAAGAAAAAATGAAAGAGTTTGAGAACAGGAATCAAACCGTGGAGATTCAGTGGCAAACTCTGAAGAAAACATTGATTGATTCTGCCAGAGAGGCATGTGGTCAGGTTGTCTGTAAGGATAAAAAAAATCAGAACTCCCTGGTGGACACAGGAAGTTAAAGAGGCAGTGAAGGAAAAGAAGAAAGCATACCAAAAGTTCCTGTCAAATAAGTCAGCTTTTGCTCTTAGAGAATATAGAGACAAATGCAAGAATGCTAAACACTGTGTAAAACTAGCTAAACAAAAGTTATGGGAGGACTTTGGCAAGAATATAGAAAATAAATATCAAGAAGGTGGCAAAATATTCTGGAGGTTGTTGAAGAAGCTTAAGAATGGAAGAAAGAGTGCTATAAAAGGAATTAGAGATGATAAAGGTGACATGAAAACGGGAGAAAAAGATATCCTTGAAGTATGGAGTAATTACTTTGAAAAACTGCTAAATGAAACAAGCAGTGATGACAGCACAGTGGTAAAAAACACTGACCAGGCATCCAGTCAGGAATACATATCCATACTTGAAGTAGTAAAAGCCATCAAAGGCTTGAAATGTGGAAAGGCAGCAGGAGTAGATGATATTCGACCAGAAATGCTGAAGTATGGTGGTATAGGAGTCTTACAGTGGTTGCACTGCATAGTTCAGAAAGCCAGGACACAGGGACGAATTCCCGATGATTGGAGTAGAGCTCTCATAGTACCCATATATAAAAAGGGAAATAAAACTGCATGTATGTGAGAATTACAGAGGTATTTCCCTACTGAGTGTTCCTGGCAAGATCTATGCAAGTATACTTGAGAAACGGTTGAGAAGAATTGTGGAAGAAAAGCTTGGTGAAGAACAAGCTGGATTCAGGTCAAATAGAGGCTGTCAGGATCAGATCTTCACTTTACGACAAATAGTCGAGAAAGCATGGGAATATAACAAAGATCTGTATTTAAGTTTTGTCGATCTGGAAAATTCATATGACAAGGTGCCAAGAGAGAAGCTATTCAATATGCTGCAGTTATATGGTGTCAATGGGGCATTATATCAAGCAATACTTAGTCTTTATTTGAGTTGTAAGTCAGCAGTTAGAATCGAAAGAAGTACAGGAAGATGGTTTAATGTTAAATCTGGTGTGAGACAAGGATGTACATTATCCCCTCTGTTATTCATTATCTATATGGATCACATTATGAAGGAAAGTGGTATTAAACATGATATCAAAATTGGAGATGTTAATGTCAGCTCTTTGCTTTATGCAGATGATGTTATACTTCTAAATAAATCTGCTACAAGTCTGCAAGATTCTCTGACTAAATTGAATAGCTGTTGTAATAGATATGGTATGAAGGTCAGCAATAAAAAGACAAAGACAATGAAAATAGGCAGAATCATTGAAAATGTCAACTGTGTTGTGAATGGAGAACCTGTGGAACAAGTAAAACATTTCAGCTATTTAGGCACGATTTTTACTGAAGATGGTAAATTAAATATAGAAATAGACAACAGAATCAGCAAAGCTGGTATGGTGGGAAGTCAATTGAATAAATTCATATGGAATAAGAGAGAAATTAGTCGGAACACTAAATTAGCTGTATACAAGACAGTGTTCAAACCAGTTTTAACTTATGGATCTGAGAGCTGGGTCAGAAGTAAAACACTTGACCAAAGACTAGAGACCACAGATATGAGAGTCCTGAGAAAGATTATAGGTGTGAACAGATGGCATCAATGGCAGTATCATATTAAAAATGAGGATATTAGGAAAAGAACTTGACATTGTCAGCATCCAGGAATGCGTTAGCAGAGCTAATCTCAGGTGGTATGGTCATTTAAACAGAATGGGCGAAGAAAGATTAGCAAAACAAGTGTTCTCTGCCAGGTTGGCAGCAAAACGACCCAGAGGAAGACCAAGATATAGGTGGATTGATACGGTATAAAGTGCTTTAGACGACAGAAATATAAGATCTGATAATGTTGGAGTGTTGACAAGTAACAGACTGATTTGGAGGAAAATTGTAAATAGGAAATTAATAATGATGTAATTTTTTTCATGTAGTATTATCATATTCTCTACACCCCTTGTGGGTACATGGCAGGAATTTGATGATGATGATGAGGTTTTTGTGTAATCACCTAGATTTTTATAGCTGTTCTATAGGAATATTGTCTACACCTGGACTTTTTCCCTTACTCATTTCGGACAGTGCTTTATCAAATTCTTCTCGCATTATTGAGGTTCCTAGATTATCTTCATTTTGATTTTCTATGCTGATATCAACATCAAGTTCGTCACCATTATAGAGATTTTCAAGATAATTCTTCCATTCAATTAATATATCCTGAGATTCTATTAGTAATTTTCCATTTTCATCTTTGATGGCATTGTTTTTGCTGTTCTTATTAAATTTGAAAGTCAGTTTGTTAATTTCTTTATAGACTTTCTCTATGTTTTCTTTTTTAAATAATTCATCTATGTTGTTACACTGTTCTTCCAGGTATTCTTTTTTGGCTTGTCTACATTTTCTTGTAATTTGATTTTTAAGATATTTGTATTTGGCCACATTTTCTTCTTTAACAGCATTTTTATATTTTCTTCTTTCATCCATAAGGCCAAGTATTTCATCAGTTATTCCAATGTTTTCTTTTTTCTTTTTCTTTTTCAATAATTGATTTGATGAATTTGTAATTAACTCTTTAATCATATTCCATTGGTTTTCAATATTATTCTGACTATTTATGTTTTCTGGAATATTATGATCAGTTGCATCTTGGTATCCTCTCTTTACTCTTTAATTTTTCAAGGTTCAATCTTATTGGTTTGTATCTTTGGATTTGTTTCCTATGTTTCAGTTATGTTTTCATTAAGACAAGGTTATGCTCACTACTAATGTCGGCAACTGGATAGCTTTTGCAATTTTTTATTTGGTTTCTGTATCTTTTCTTGACCAATATATAATCTATTTGATATCTGATTTGAATCCCAAGGTGCTTTCCAGGTGTATCTTCTTCTTTTTGGAACTTGAAATAGTGTATTTGCTCTAACTAACTGTTTTTGTGTACAAAATTCTATTAATTGCTTTCCTCTTTCATTCCTACGTCCAAGACCAAATCTTCCTGAAACATTATCATTGCTCTTTTCTCCCACTATAGCATTCCAATCTCCCATTATTATTGTATAGTCTCTGTCTTTAAAGCTGCTCCAGATTTCTTCTATTTGTTCATAAATTTCTTCTATTTCTTCATCGTTATGTTGTGATGTTGGCATGTAGACCATTATAATATTGAGGTTTACTGGTTCATTTTGAATGCTTATCGCCATGATTCTGTCACTATATATGTGACAGAATCATGCTATAATTAACACTGTATATGTGCATATATTCTTTTCCCCTAACTGCTTAATTAAAAATATAAAATAACACATACTTGTGGCCTTTGGACAGTTAACACGGAAGAAATGATTATTGCCCCACAGAACTCTATCTCCATGACGAAGCTGGGTTTTTGATGTTATGACAGATCCATTGACACAAGTTCTAATTAAGAAATATATATAAAAAAAATTCATAAACATATATTTATATTTATATAAATGGAAGATTAAAATAAAATAATTCATAAATGGAAGAATGCAAGATGTCCACATGTTAAGTAATGAATGTGCTACAGGATTGCACAAGTTAAATAAAATTATAATGAATTTTAAAACAATTTCATGCAAGCAATAACTCACTGAAAAACTGCAATTAAAAGTTACTATATATATATATATATAATTTTAATACTTGAGTAGCTGTTTATTTTAAATCTGTGTGAATGCATAACATTTATTCAATAATTTAAATTCCACAGTGGTTGGATGGATTTAAAGTGAAACACTTTAAATAAATAAGACTATGTAGCTAAGTATATTGTGTCTGTTAACTGCAAACACTCTCTGGCTGGGATACCTATTTCTAGGCAGAACAACTAACAACTATTACCAATATAATACAAAAACCATACCCAGGTTTAGTAGTGCACTCAGGGTTTAATCTTGGGGGGGGGGGGGGGGGGGTGACTTGAGTATACAATTTGAGAATACAAACTAAGCATCACATGCGATCTATGACTGAGCATCTGCAATGCTGTTCAGTTATTTTTTTTTTTCAGTTTTAAAATTCAGTTATAAAAAGAATTTTATAACTGCATGAAACTCAATTATATCCATTTCAAGGGATACAGACAAAACTTTTGGTTCAGGCAGCTGTATAAAACAAACTACTTGATAGAATGACTTGTAATTTCACATGGATGCTTATGACAGATGTACCAACTTAGAAAAAGAAAATCTTGTCAATAGTATTGCCATCTATGGTCAAGGCCAAGAACGTTTCAAATGACTCTTGTATATAAGCAAACTTCTTTTTGAAGATGAGCCATGAACTCATGAACCATCTGACACTTACCAATTGGCATAAAGCAGAGCACCTTGGCTCACTTTCATCTAACAGATTTTAACTCCATGAGTTTTTTTGATTTATGAGTATTTCTGTATATAATTCCCTATTCATAGATGAATAAATGATGATGATGATGATGGAATAAATTTCAAGGGAGAAGAAGGATGTTTGCTGCAGATGGTAGGCATTAGAGTGAGAGCAGTATTCTCAAGCTGGGTAGTTTGATTATGAGAGGAGGGAGTGTGTAACCAGTCAGGGAAATGAAAACTAGTTGGTGGGACCTGATACCAGAACTGGTGTGAAATAAAGGATGAAGGAAGATAAGCTACAGATGGCCTCAATGGGAGGAATGGAGTAAAAAGACTTGAATGATGGGTTAAGGAATTGTGGAAGGAAGAGAATGGGAAAACTACTGTATGTATAACACCAATAAAAGGATTATGGGTGTAGAGTTTGTGAGCTTGATACTGTTAGTCAGTCAATCAACAAATCATCAATGTCAGTGAGACATGGTTAATGGAGGACAACATACTCAAAGGAATAAATAGACTGTGATGGGCATGGCATTTTTCGTAAAGACAGAAAAGATAAGAGAGGAAGTGGGATAGTACTGATTATTTCAGAAGAGTTGTATCCTTTCAGTGTGGAAGTGAAAGAAAGCAGTCATGATAATGACTGTAGAGCCAAATGGTGTGAGGTTTCGGTAGGTGTGAATTTTAGATATTTAGTAGAGTGTTACTACAGTCCAAGGAATACAGATAGAGACTCATAATGTCTAATATTTCTGAATTAAATATTCAGATATATGAGACTGGTGAGCAAGAAATGTGACAATAATGGGTGATTTTAACTAAGGAAATGGAATTGCTTGAACTATTTAGGGACACTTATCTTATGCAGCATACAGCTGAAACAGCATGTGGGACACAAGTATTAGATTTAATATCATCTCATACAGCAAAAATAAAAGAGATCACCATGATGATACAAATGTCTTACTGTCAGCTTTACTAATTTTGTTGTCTATTTCAATATTTAATTTGCTATCTTCACTAAAATTGCTTAAAACAAGTAAAACATATCAGCCTAAATAGCTGATATGTTTTACTTGTTTTATAGGTTCATCTGAGTCTCCATAGCTCAGTCAGTATAGACGAAGCCTTTTGATCAGAAAGACCTGGGTTCTATTCCTGTCAGTGATGCGAGGAACCTTTATCTTGTCTCTTTCAACTAAAGGTGAGTTAGCTGGTCTCATACAGAGGTGGTGGTGGTGGGTCCACCCAGAAACTCGGGTTTTTTGTCCCCCAGAACAGGCAAACCGGCCCTGTGAACACACTTCTACAGACATAGGACACCTCCAGGAATAAAGATTAACTAACCTATTTCATAGGATTTTGGTTCCGAATACCTACACGATAAAATGTGTAGGTCTACGCGTGAGCTTAAATTAGGATAGATTCACCACTCAGGATATAGTTGATGTTTTCAATGTTTCTGCCTAATGTTATTGTCTTTTTATTGCTTATCTTCATTCCAAATTTAATACACAGGTTATTCAATTTGGTTAGGGAATCTCGCAGACTTGTACTGGATTTATTCAGAAGTATAACATCATCTGCATAAAGCAAAGAGCTACAATTAACAATGCCAATTTTGATATCCGATTTAATAAAACTTTCATTCATAATATGATCCATATAGATAATAAATAACAGTGGAGTTAATGCACACCCTTGTCAGATGCCAGATTTAACATTAAACCACCTTCTTGTACCTGCTTCAATTCTAACTGCTGACTTACAGCTTAAATGGAAACTATGCATTGCTCAATACAATGTGTCCCATTTACACCACATAACTGTAGGGGAGCCTTAGCATATGCCTTTTACAGATCTACAAAACTTAAATACAAATCCTTGATATATTCTGAAGATTTCTCAACTATTTGTCTTAAAGGATAAATCTGATCCTGACAACTTCTATTTGGCCCAAATCCAACTCGGTCATCCAAGCTTCTCTTCCACAATTTTTCTTAGCTATATTTCAAGTATACTTGTATAAATCTTACCAGAGAATACCTCTGTAATTCTCACATTCAGTTTTATTTCCCTTTTTATAGATGGCTACTCTCTACTCCAATCATCTGGAATTTGACCTTCTCACAAGGTGTTCTGAATTACAGTCCAGTCACTGTAAAACTTTTATGCCTTCATACTTAAGCATTTCTGGTCATCTACTTCAGCTGCCTTTCCACATCTCAAGTTTTTGACAGCTTTTTCTACCTCAAGTATTGATATGTAATCCTCTTTTCATTTCTGTTGAAAACTTTTTAGTACAGTTCTGTCACTGCTTGGTTTGTTAACATTTTCAAAGTAATACTCCAGACATCTAGGATATCCATATCTCCAGTTTTCATATCACCTTTATCTTTGATTCCTTTTATGGTACACTTTCCTCTATTTCTAAGATTCTTCATTAACCTCCAGAATATTTTGCCACCTTCCTGATATTTATTTTCTATATTCTCGCCAAAGTCCTCCCATGACACACAGGTTAACTCTCTTACATTTTTCTCTGTTTTTTGTAAGAGCACAAGCTGACTTACTTGCCAGGAACTTTTGATATGCTTTCTTCTTTTCCTTCATGTAGTGAAGGTATCTGTAAGGAAGAATGGAAAAATCAGAACTCCATGGTAGACTCAGGAAGCTAAGGAGGTCTGATTTTTCCATCCTTAGATCCTTACAGATACCTTCACTACATGCTTCTCTGACTGCATCAATCAATATTTTCTTCAGGGTTTGCTAATGAATCTCCAAGGTATCTCCAAGGTTTGGTTCTTGTTTTCAAACTCTTTCATTTTTTTCTTGAATGATGTTTGTGTATTTGAGTCTACAGTTAACTCTGATTCATTTTTGAAACTTTCTTACACATTCTTCTTTTCAATATGATATTCAATAATATCCTGCTCAAAACTAAATAGTGATCATTTTCCATATCAAATTCTCAGTATACTCTTGCATCCTGGACCAGTGGGAAAACATCGCTATCAACTATAACACAGTCAATAAAACTTTTCTTATTTCTTGCATCTTCTCTCCATGTGAATTTGTGCACAAAACCAAATAGTGATCATTCTGACCATTATTATTATTAGCTTTGTTCTTTCCTCCAAATTTTCCCCAAACATTTTTATATGTCTGGTAATCATTTCCTACTCTGCTTTTTATATCTCCAACAAGGACAAACTTTTTCTTTTTCAATGTGCAGCTGCCTAATGTCTGCAAAATTTCTTCCATTTCTTCCTTAGTAGAATTTTCTGTGGGACCATAGGCACAAATTAGTCTCATTGTCCACTTCCCCATTCTGATACTTGCCACAGCACTCTACTGAATACTGTCTGATATTCAAGGAAATTATTCTCATATTTAGTGTTGAATATTATGGCTACTTCTCATCCCATTATTATTATTGCCTGAATATAACATTCTGTATTTATTGCTTAGAAAGATTTCACCGGTTTTTGTCTTCTTTGGTTCAGTCACACCTATTATGTTGATCTGGTACTTATCCAATTCTCCTGCTAGTTCCATTTCTTTTCTATTGATGCTTCTTACATTATAGTATGAATCTTGAACTCTGTTGATGTTGAATTGGTTTGTGGCCTGGGATTTGTGCCAGTAGCTGACTTTTCACTGTTTGTCCTGGTTCCCTGATGAAAACAATGATGGGCCTTGTTTAAATGGGCAATGCCCCAGCCAGCATGAAATCCTGTCATGTTTTACCATCATTTTACATTGTAGTTTAAGCCAATAAGAATACAATTTGGACAGCTAAATCCTAAATGGACATTCATCCAGTATCCATTTAGATATCTAATAAGATAGACCACGAGAAGGTGAGGATTGGACATTGGGTTAAAAGCCCCAGTTGGTTCATACTGATCACACAACATGAAATAAATGATTGAATAACTCATTTCATTCTCATTATACTAACACTACATAGCTAATTGTAAAAACAGGGAGTTTCAATACTGAAGTGCATATGAAATATGTTCAAATGAAAAACAAGTGTGTGTGTGTGTGTGTGTGTGTGTGTGTGTGTGTAAAATCCACACTTGTAAATAACAAAATGAAAAATAAATAAAGTAACATAATTCATGAAATTTCCCACAGTTCTGGTGGATCATCCTTTGTCATTGTTGTTCTGATTCAGGATAGACATTGTAACAGAGCTTCAGAATTCTTAAAATCAAGTGCTCAGGCCTAAAGGTGCTAAGTTAACTTTGACTATCATGTGTGTCAGACTGGACATGTACAATTCATCATAGCAGATATAGTCTTGGTGCTCTATTAAGCTTCTATATGGCACAGCCAGTCAGAGAAAAAAAAGAAAACATTACACTCATATGGTATTTCTTATGGACCAGTTATAGGAACAAGGACTGTTTAAATATGGTAGAGTACTTGAATATTCTCAATGTCAGACTGGCCACGAATTGAGAGGAGCATTAGTAAACATTCACCTTTGGTTCATACTGATCACACAACATGAAATAAATGATTGAATAACTCATTTCATTCTCATTATACTAACACTACATAGCTAATTGTAAAAACAGGGAGTTTCAATACTGAAGTGCATATGAAATATGTTCAAATGAAAAACAAGTGTGTGTGTGTGTAAAATCCACACTTGTAAATAACAAAATGAAAAATAAATAAAGTAACATAATTCATGAAATTTCCCACAGTTCTGGTGGATCATCCTTTGTCATTGTTGTTCTGATTCAGGATAGACATTGTAACAGAGCTTCAGAATTCTTAAAATCAAGTGCTCAGGCCTAAAGGTGCTAAGTTAACTTTGACTATCATGTGTGTCAGACTGGACATGTACAATTCATCATAGCAGATATAGTCTTGGTGCTCTATTAAGCTTCTATATGGCACAGCCAGTCAGAGAAAAAAAAGAAAACATTACACTCATATGGTATTTCTTATGGACCAGTTATAGGAACAAGGACTGTTTAAATATGGTAGAGTACTTGAATATTCTCAATGTCAGACTGGCCACGAATTGAGAGGAGCATTAGTAAACACAAAGCTACATCCATTATGGTGAATGACACTAGTTCAGTCTGAAGTCATAGTGTTAGCACTGAGAATTATTTGGTACACAGAAAATAATGAGGACAGTCAAAAGTAGGGATACAGAAATGATATTCCATTGTACTCACACAAGGATAAAGGAATCAATACATTCTTACCTATCTTCCTAAAGAGGAGAGTAGCTAAGAATGTCTCAGGACTCTGAAATGTTGAGTATAAAGGAAGGTGGGGGGGGGGGGGGTATGTTGTTATATGCAGAGCTTGGCAAATAGAAGGAGAAGAGGGGCCTATACTACAGATATATGGAAGACAATACGCAGAGTCATGATGGTGGGAAAATGAAAGGTCATCCCAAACATTATATAAAAGTCATGTGAGGAAGGAAGTGAAAACGTTTTTTTGTTTTTTTTTTTCCCCACGGGCAGTGTTGAGGTGAATGCTCCACTGTTGAATGTTTTTAAGGTCATGTTATCATGGTATGATGTATATCATGGCTTGTGAGGGTTTGCCCTATCAACAGGAAGTGTTCTAACTCCAGGTAGGCCCAGAAATAATACTAATATTATATTAAAATTCAGTTGCTTCCAATGAATACAGTATCTTCAGTTATCTAAACTATTCAATAAAGAAATAATCAATTAGTCCAGTAAAGCTTTAAAGGCAAACCTGGTTAGCTAAATGATAATGTTTCCTCTGGACTGTTTACAGAAACAGTCCAGAGACTTGAATTTGATCTCTGGCTAGATATGTACAAATGTCTTTAGGGGTAGATGCCTTTCATAGCCCAGAATGAGACCACATACTACTTTTTTTAGAAGGCTGAAGTAGCTTGAAAGAGACAATGTTTTGTCTTTAGAACAAGGTTTCCAGATTATCTATTAGCCTGCTCATGATACTAACACAAATAAGACTACAACTTTTCAGGGTGAGACTGACAAAAATAAATAAATAAATAAATAAAAATTATAAACAGCTGCTAATTTTTAAAAAATAGCTTCTTTTTCTGATCTATGTGAAAATGCCAGGTACATTAGACAGTCTTACTGAATGTAACAACTACCATATTTACTCGAATATAACTTGCCCTTGCGTATATCTCACATTCCTGATTTTACTTTACAAAATAAATAAATAAATAATAAATAAAATAAAAATAAAAAGTTTCGCATATAGTTTGCACATGAAAAAAAGTTTAAAAGTTTAAGAAATAGATAGTGAATGCTGTTATGGCAGTTTCAAATATTTTGGAAATCAGTTGAAGAAAATCAGCATTTCAACGCCATCATTGGCTTGACTTTGTAGTTGAGTCATATAATCTTTTGTTAATACCGCACCAATCACATGCACAGAGATGGAAGCAACCAGTAAAGGAAATGTGGGAGTGAGAGCATTGACTTCTACTCGATCTTAGATTGCACAGAGGTGGATTAAGAGATTATCATTAGAACTGTAGTGCAACTGGATTTTGAGAGCTTGGGAGATGATTTCTCAGAAATAATTTAATTACAGAAGCATTGTTCGCTAAAAGCTTCAAATATGCCACATGATAAAGGTAAGTGACGATCACGTAAATAATGTTGATAATTAAAATTTAAATGCATTTATTTTATAAATAATGTGGACAATTATAAATTATAATGAATACTGAAGATTTAATTATAAAGGTCAATTTGGTTGTTTTTTTTTTTCCTGAAAAACTTGAGTGTCTGAAAATCCCCACATATATCTCACACCATGATTTTTTAACTTTAATTTTGGGGAAAAAAGTGCAAGTTATATTCAAGTAAATACGGTATATGGCTTACTACAGTAACTAAATAGTAATGCTTATACTCAAAGACATGCACATATAGAGAATCAATGAAGATGTGGAAGATTATCAAAAGAATAAACACTGTTAAGTCTATCTGTCATCAACTTTTATTGCATTTACTATCGTGTTGTTCAAGGAAAGATTTCTAATTATTTTACATACTGTTTGTTATTTTATCTAATTTTAGTACCATAAAGAGCAGAGTAATTGTGTTCAGTCATGATAAAACACAAAATAAATCATCTTAACATTTCATAAAAAATACATCACCTAGCTCCTTCAAGTGGAGTGATATAGAGATCTGAGTTTTCCATTGTTATGATACAGTGTTCAGGCATAATGCCTAGTCCATTTAATTGAATATCTTGTTGAACTGGAGCATCTGGTCTACCTACTAATGTATGCTCCTGAAAAAGATAACATTCCATTGTTTTAACAATTATTTTTCATAACAGATTTGACAAGCTTTTGAACTGAAGAAAGACTTAAAATCATTAAGTATGAATTTTTATGTGCTTTAAAAATATATATTTATTTATTATTACTATTTCTACTGCAATTACTAAAGAAAAGATTTACAAGCCATTTAAAATATTAATAAATTAGTTGCTTATTAGTGTATATTTTTCATAGCAGTAACAGAAAACAGCTGCATCCTAAAAGTTCTAAATGTTCTCATCACCCCCCTTCTACTGCAAATTCTTCTTATTATTATTGTTGCACAGGCACCACCATGGAGTCCTAAGACTCAGAGTGGGAAACCCAAACTGTCACCACAATATCTATTGTACCTTTCCTTGAAATCATTAGCACACAAAGCCTTACAAATGACTCCGGAAATCCAATCCATTCATTCACCACTCTTAAGCAAAAATCTAGTTCTCATGCCCTTGCTAATCACACTCTTACCCAACTTCCAGGGAAGACCTTCTGTTCTGCTCCCTCATTCAATCCTATAAAATCCTTTAAGTAACTTTAATGTTTCTATAATATCCTCCCACTTTTTTTTTGCCTAACAACCAACTTTTGCAATCTGCAAATCCTCAATCTATCTTCATAGGGAGCATTCCACAAACCACTCACCGTCTTGGTCACTCACATCTGAATCCTCTCCACCACTTCCTCATTCCCAAGAAACCCAGGTGACCAGATATTAGCAGAGTAATCCAGATGTGGTCATATTAAGGCGTTATAAAGAATAATCTTCATAGTGTCCTTTATCTCTGCTTCTTAGTGTGTTCTTTAATAACCAAGCAATCCAGTGAACTACCCTAGCCTTTAGCAATATGTCTTCTAAACTTCAATTCTCACCACTATTGATACTACTGTACCAAATCACCGGCTTCATCAATTTCTTGAGTTCAGTTGCCTCAATGCTGTACACAGCTTGTAATCTTTGTATCCCAAAATGCATAACCTATACACTTTTCCACATTAAATTGGCATTCTTTATGATATGCCATTACTGTCAGGCTATCAAATCATCCTGTAAGCTTTACATCGCTTCAATGAACCTATTATTATCTATCCAACTTTGCATAAACAGCAAATAAATGACGATCTCTTTGAATTATTTCCTATACCATTTCTGTACAAATTAAACAGCAGTGTCTTCATGTTGGAGGCTTAATGGATTTTTTAACAACACTCAAAAAGAATTAAAATAGAATTTAATACTTCCTATATTTCGTCCTAGTCAGTAGGACATCTACGGGGATTACAAAAGCAATTAATGTAACATACACACAAATAACAAACAATACTAAGCCCAACCACGTGGGTGACACTAAAGTCCTATCTAGGCAGAGCGCCCTCTAAGGGCAGTAGTAGGTGGCCTGGAATGTAAGGTGGGAACTCTGGTGATGAGTGTTTCCCAAATCTTCGGAAGCTTAATGCAACCGTATTTATTGAGATTTGGTTGGCTTTTGAGAGCTGCTGCTGCTTCTAAGAAAAGTCTCTCTTTCTTGAATTTGCTGTGGTGGAGCATGGTGATTTTCTTCAATGATACCCTATGGGTGGTGTCCAAAACATGGTCAGCCAAGCCTGAATGGCCATAGTGTTTGAAGATGTACGACTTGTGTTCCTCTAGCTGGATGGATGCTGATCTGCCTGTCTGTCCAAAGTACGCCAGCTTACAGGAACAGGGTACTTTGTAAACTCCAGGCAGAGAGAGAGAGGAGGGAGCTGATCTTTCGTAGAACGGATAAGGGTAGCAAGTTTGCAGTGGGGTTTATATGCTGTGTGTAGGTTGTACTTTTTTAGTATCTTGGCTATTTTTTCGGATGTGCCACGGATGTAGGGTATGGTGATGGCATTTTTAAAATCTTGTTGACGAGAAGGACGGGGAATGGGGGAGGAGTTGATTATTTTTTTGATACTGTGATCGCTGTAGCCATTGGAGAGGAAAGTGCTGTGTATGTGGTTAAGCTCAGTAGTGAGGGCGGTTCCACTGGAACAAAGATTGTGGGCTCTCTTGGTAAGGGTTTTAATAATGCCATATTGTTGAGAGGGGTGGAGGTGGGAGAGTTTGTGAATGTATCTGCATGTGTGTGTGGGTTTTCTGTATACAGTGAAGGTAAGTGTATCATTAGGCAGGCGTGTGACTAAGGTGTCTAGGAAGGGTAAACAATTGTTCTTTTTCTTTTCCACAGTGAACTGGATTCTTGGATGTAGACTATTGAGATGACTGAGGAAGGAGTCTAACGTGTCTGGGCCATGAGGCCAAATAGAGAACACATCGTCTACATAGCTTAGCCAGATAGAGGGTTTGAGTGGGGCTGAGTCTATGGCTCGTTTTTTGAAATCTCATCATCATCATCATACGTATCAAGGATTTAGGCCTAGTATGGCCTGTTCCGGCCTTAGATGTCATCGTTGAATCGTTTAAGAGGACGTCATGGTTCTCTTTTTCTTAATGGCTTGTACTTTAAGGCTTGTTTTGGTAATCTTTCTGTTTTCATTCTTTGAACGTGTTCCATCCATCTATGTTTATATTTTTAAATTTTTTCAATTACTGGTTCTTGGTTTAATTCTTTCATAATATCTTCATTTCTTTTGTGATCAAATAGGGTATACTTGCCAGTTTTTCTCATAAACTTCATTTCTGCTGTTGCTAATCTTTGTTTGTCGTTTTGTTTTATTGTCCAGATTTCGCTTCCATACATTAAGACCGGTAGGGCTAATGTATTGTATACTTTTAGCCTGGTTTGTTTTTGAACTAGGTTTGGTTTAAATATAGAGTTAATTACTCCTGTTATTTTTAAATATTTTGCAATTTTTATGTTTATATCGTTTTCATTTTCATAAGTGATCATACATCCTAGGTAGTTAAATGAATTCACCTGTTCTAAGATCTCGTTATCTAATACTATTTTAGTTCTTGTTGGATCTTGTCCTTTAAAGGCCATAGTTTTTGATTTTTCCGTTGATATTATCAAACCATAATCTTTGGATATCTCATTTAGATTTAAAATAGCTTTCTGTAAGTTATCTTCAGAATTTGTAATTATTGTTTGGTCGTCTGCAAAGAGGAGAGTGTTTAAGTTAACTGTAGGTGAAAGTTTAATTCCTTGATGTAAATTTTTACTCCATTTTATTATTATTTCATTTAAGTAGATATTAAAAAGAGTTGCTGAGAGGGGACATCCCTGTCGGACCCCTTGGTTTATCTCTCTTGTATATGATAGCTCATGATTTAATCTTATTTGAATTTGATTATTTTCATATATACTTGTGACAGCTTTTAGGATATTATTTGGTATTTGTCTTTCTTTTAATATGTTAAATAATATGTTTCTTTTAACTTTGTCAAATGCTTTTTCAAAGTCAATAAATGCAATATGTGTTTCTAAATTATATTCTCTTCTTTTCTCTATTATTAATTTTAGGCAGAAGGCTGGGTCTATACATGATCGTCCTTTTCTAAATCCATTTTGTACCTCTAGAATAAAGTTTTCGGAATATTTCATTAGTTTGTTATTTAAGATTCTGCTGTATATTTTGTAACATGAATTTAGTATACTGATACCTCTATAGTTTTTAGGGTCATCTCTATTACCTTTCTTAAAGATAGGAATCACAATTGCTTTTTTCCATTCTATTGGGGGGATACCAGTTGAGTAAATTTTATTTAAAAATAATAAGAGTCTTCCTTTGAATCTTGTTCCTGCGTATTTATATAGTTCTGAACCTAGTTTATCTTCTCCAGGTGATTTTCCGTTTCTTGTTTCTTTCAGGCTGATTTCTAATTCTTCTTCAGTTATTTCCTTTTCATTTTCGTTAATTGTTTGCCAGTTGTCTTTTTTAAAATATATGTCTGTCCACAGTTCTGTGTAGTAATTTAGAAATTCTTCTAATTTCAATTCAGTGTTTACTTTTATGTTTTCTTTGGTATCTGCATTTAGGTGTTTCAAAATCTTATATACATTGGGTCTTATTTTATATAAATCATGTTCCAAATTAGAAACAAATTTATTCCATGATTCTCTATGTATTTTTCTGACTTCTCTTTTAGCTATGGCACTTATTCTTTTATATTCTATTTCATCTTCTAATCTTTTACTGCTTAACCATTTGTGATAGGCTTCTTTTTTCTTTTTGATTATTTCTTTGATTGTATCATCATAGATCTTCAGTTTTTTTCTTTTATTGAATTTTTTTGGTCTTTCCTAAGCTTTCATTTGCTGCTGCATTTAGTATCGTTTTTATATTAAGCCATTCTATTTGTATTTCTTCATTTTGTTTTATTTTATCTAGATACTGGTTAATTCTTTGTTCATATAGCCATTGTACATTTGTGTCATTCAATAGTCTAGTTTTATAAACAAATGTTTCAATTTTTCTTTCTGTTCTTACTTGTAGCCATTTAGGTGGTAATCATAATTTTATTTTAACAAGGAAGTGGTCACTGCTTATTTCATATCCTCTGTGAACTCTAACATCTAGTGAAAATTTTGATGTCTTTTCATTTAATATGAAGTAATCTAATATTGATTTCCATCCTCTTGCTGCCCAAGTATATTTATGTATGTCTTTATGTTTATAGAAGGAATTCATTATTTTTAGGTTATTATAAACTACAAAGTCGATCAATTTTTTACCATTTCTGTTTAGAGTGTGTTTTCCATGTATTCCTATATTATTATTAATTTTCGTGTTTCCAATTCTTGCATTTAAGTCTTCTGCTAAAATTATGTAATCATTTTTATTTATTTTATTATATATGTTTTGTAGCTGATTATAAAAATCAATATTATCCTGTTCTCTTCCTTCTTCTGGGGCATATAAACCAATTATTGTTAAATAGCCTCTATCTATTTTTATTCTAGCTTCTATTATTCTTTCATTCCATAATTTATAATGTTTTAACTGTTTTGAAAGGGAGTTATGAATCCAAATCATGGATCGTTTTTCGAAATCTTCCATATAGAAATTGGCAAGGGGGGGTGAGAGGGGGGAACCCATAGCAGTTCCCTCTATCTGCTTGTAGATTTTGTTGTTCCAAGAGAAATATCCAGAGTTAACGGCAAAGGAAAAGAGATCTAAGATGTCAGAGGGAAAAACGTTTTCTAAGAGAGATAAGGTGTCAATTAAGGGAATATTGGTAAACAAAGAGGAGATATCAAAGCTTACCAATATGTCTGTCTAATTCAAGGTTAAATTTTCTGGGAGGGCTTTAAAGTGGGTCGAGTTTTTTATATAGGAAGGGGACCTTCCGGTGAGGGGGATCAGAGAGTTGGCCAGCTGTTTAGATAGTCTATAGCAAGGTGCATTGGTGGCATCTACTATAGGCCTGAGTGGGGAATTGGGTTTGTGAATTTTTGGTAAACCGTATATTCGGGGGGGGGGGGGGGGAGCAGAAAGGTTTAAGTTTTTTCGTGACGTCAGGGAGCCAGGAAGATACTTTTTTGAGTAAGATTTTTAGTTTCTTAGCTTGTGTTTTTGTGGGGTCGTGTTCTAGCGGGATGTAGGTAGCGCGATCGCGGAGGATAATGTTCATTTTACGATTGTATTCACTGGTATTAAGAACGACTGTGGCATTACCCTTATCCGCTCTGGTGATGATGATATTTTTTTCTTTACGTAGTTTCAGGAGAGCTGTACGTTGGGCATATGATAAATTACTTTTTGGCGGCAAAGAATGCACGAGGATGTTGGCTACGTCAAATCTGATGTTGTTAGCTATCTCCGACGGTAAGCGACCGATTCCCCGTTCGATGTTCACCATTACGTCAAGCACCGGCACTTCCTTCGGAGCCACAGTTGTTCTTAATACCAGTGAATACAATCGTAAAATAAACATTATCCTCCGCGATCGCACTACCTACATCCCACTAGAACACGACCCCACAAAAACACAAGCTAAGAAACTAAAAATCTTACTCAAAAAAGTATCTTCCTGGCTCCCTGACGTCACGAAAAAACTTAAACCTTTCCACTCCCGTCCCCCCTTGAATATACAGTTTACCAAAAATCCACAAACCCAATTCCCCACTCAGGCCTATAGTAGATGCCACCAATGCACCTTGCTATAGACTATCTAAACAGCTGGCCAACTCTCTGATCCCCTCACCGGAAGGTCCCCTTCCTATATAAAAAACTCGACCCACTTTAAAGCCCTCACAGAAAATTTAACCTTGAATAAGACAGACATATTGGTAAGCTTTGATATCTCCTCTTTGTTTACCAATATTCCCTTAATTGACACCTTATTTCTCTTAGAAAACGTTTTTCCCTCTGACATCTTAGATCTCTTTTCCTTTGCCATCAACTCTGGGTATTTCTCTTGGAACAACAAAATCTACAAGCAGATAGAGGGAACTGCCATGGGTTCCCCCCTGTCACCCCCCCTTTCCAATTTCTATATGGAAGATTTCGAAAAACGAGCCATAGACTCAGCCCCACTCAAACCCTCTATCTAGCTAAGATATGTAGATGATGTGTTCTCTATTTGGCCTCATGGCCCAGACACGTTAGACTCCTTCCTCAGTCATCTTAATAGTCTACATCCAAGAATCCAGTTCACTATGGAAAAGGAAAAGAACAATTGTTTACCCTTCCTAGACACCTTAGTCACACGCCTGCCTAATGATACACTTACCTTCACCATATACAGAAAACCCACACACACAGGCAGATACATTCACAAACTCTCCCACCACCATCCCTCTCAACAATATGGCATTATTAAAACCCTTACCAAGAGAGCCCACAATCTTTGTTCCAGTGGAACCGCCCTCACTAATGAGCTTAACCACATACACAGCACTTTCCTCTCCAATGGCTACAGCGATCACAGTATCAAAAAAATAATCAACTCCTCCCCCATTCCCCGTCCTTCTCGTCAACAAGATTTTAAAAATGCCATCACCATACCCTACATCCGTGGCACATCCGAAAAAATAGCCAAGATACTAAAAAAGTACAACCTACACACAGCATATAAGCCCCACCGCAAACTTGCTACCCTTATCCGTTCTACGAAAGATCAGCTCCCTCCTCTCTCTCTCTGCTTGGAGTTCACAAAGTACCCTGTTCCTGTAAGCTGGCGTACTTTGGACAGACAGGCAGATCAGCATCTATCCGGCTAGAGGAACACAAGTCATACATCTTCAAACACAACTATGGCCATTCAGGCTTGGCTGACCATGTTTTGGACACCACCCACAGGGTATCATGGAAGAAAAATCACGGATGTAGAGAACACATCATCCACCATGCTCCACCACAGCAAATTCAAGAAAGAGAGACTTTTCTTAGAAGCAGCAGCAGCTCTCAAAAACCAACCAAATCTCAATAAATACGGTTGCATTAAGCTTCCGAAGATTTGGGAAACACTCATCACCAGAGTTCCCACCTTACATTCCAGGCCACCTACTACTGCCCTTAGAGGGCGCTCTACCTAGATAGGACTTTAGTGTCACCCACGTGGTTGGGCTTAGTATTGTTTGTGTGTATGTTACATTAATTGCTTTTGTAATCCCCGTAGATGTCCTAGTGACTAGGACGAAATATAGGAAGTATTGAATTCTATTTTAATTCTTTTTGAGTGTTATAAAAAATCCATTAAGCCTCCAACATGATGTCCCCACAGCACTTAAGCCTCTACACACGTAAACAGCAGTGGTCCAAGGACAAAGCCTTACAGCATACCACGTCACCTGCCTTCTCTTGGATTCTGCTCCTCCATATACTACTTTTTGGTATCTGTCCATTAGCTGCCCTTTTATTCATATCATCAGTTTCATATCCATCCCCATTTGTTGTAGTTTGTGTAATAGAGTTCCATGTGGTATCCTGAATGCCATTGCAAAATCGAGTAGTATCATCATGTAGTCACTGCTTTATCAAACTCAGAATTACAGATGAAATTGAAAATTAGACAATCAGTTCACATTAGTCCCTGTCACCTTTGCCATAACAATATCATCACTTGGATGATATACCTTTGGAAAATGATCACTCAAGTAGCTTAACAATTACATCTGCTTCTGTTACTTCTCTATAATTTGCACTCATTAAAGTTATTCTACCATATTCATTCTTCCTCCTACTTGCCATATATCAGAAAAACTCTTTGGGATTCCCTGTTCAGCTCATTTCTTATCATAACCTGATATTGCCTTCCTTACCATGTTGGTCACCTTTCTTAACTGATTCTTGTACTGTTCATGAATTAGCTGGTCACCTTTCTCCTTATATATATATATTCTCTACAATATTTCTTTTTTTTTTTTTTTCAGCTCATGCTTAATGATACTACCCATCCATCTAACTTCTACCTGATTTACCCTTGGGTATACAGTATGATTTTGTTTCTCAAGATACCCCTTGACTATCCTCCATGCACTGTGAACATCCTTCCCTTCCAGAACTTTATGCCATGGTACTGCTTTAAGCTGTCTCCAAAGTGTATCATAATCGCCTGCCTTATAGTTCCACATATACCCTTTCTTAATTGGAAATGATTGCTTTCCAAATTGGAAGCAATGTAGACACCTGAGTTATGGGCAAGTCTTCTGACTCTATAACAAGATCCAAAACTGTGTGTCACATTCTGTTTCAATTTAATGTTAATTTCTTATCATAACCTGATATTGCCTTCCTTACCATGTTGGTCACCTTTCTTAACTGATTCTTGTACTGCTCATGAATTAGCTGGTCACCTTTCTTCTTATATATATTCTCCACAACTACCCATCCATCCAACTCCTACCTGATTTACCCTCCTGACACTTGGGTATACAGTATGGTTTTGCTTCCTCAAGATACCCCTTGACTATCCTCCATTCACTGTGATCCTTCCCTTCCAGAACTTTAAGCCATGGTACTGCTTTAAGCTGTCTCCTAAGTGTATCATAATCACCTGCCTTATAGTTCCACATATACCCTTTCTTAACTGGAAATTATTGCTTTCCAAATTGGAAGCAATGTAGCCACCTGAGTTATGGACAAGTCTTCTGCCTCTATAACAAGATCCAAAACTGTGTGTCACATTCTGTTTCAATTTAATGTTTTAAATTTTACTTTCATGTGGGTTTACCCAAGGGTAAACCCACATGAAAGTGGGTTTACCCAAGGGTTTACTCTTTGTTCCTTCAGAGTGAAGAGATTGCAAACAGCAAATAAGTATAAAAAAGCCAATAAACTTATGAGTGCTTGACTAAGAAGATGCAACATTCTTGATTCAAACTGAGAGGTTTCCACAGTTCCTTAACAGCAAGGCACCAACGTAGTTAAGGAGATGTCACTAAATAATGCTGAGGAGGAGCTTCAAAAACCTTGAATAATTGTTGCAGTTCTTCTGTTTGAATAATTGCTGTCTTCTGTTTACATTTAGTGTGTTCTGAAGGGCTGTGCTGAGTCCAACTGAGAGTATGACTCCAGTTTTCTTCTAAATGATTTTATACATACATTTATAATTTTTTTTTATAAATTATTGTATACATTTATACAATAATCTTTCAATTACCTAACCTTCAAATAACCACTTCCTAAATAGGTTAGTGTGTCGCCCAATTTCTGGAAGAGAAGTATGTAACCAACATTCAGTTAATTATACCCTCATTTAAATTAAAATTAAAGTGATTTTAACATCCAAGATAACCAATTGCAATGTCCCTGGTTCTTCACTTGTGCTGATTTGGTTCACTTGTTGAAAAATTAAGCCTTAAACAAGGGATGGGAATTTAAAGTGTAACAAGGAATAAATGCTTCCATACCAACAAGAATTGGTTTTTCAGATTGCTGAAAAAATTAGTTCAGTGTAAATATGCAGATTGAAAGACTGAAAACAACAATCCAACCAAAAGAAATTAGACATTGCAGTAGAGAAAATCATTCCACTTAATATTCTTATAATGCCAAATCATTAAATGAGAGTGGCTGTATGAATATTCTCCATGAAAAAAGAAATCAACACTAGAAATCAGTCCAAACTGCCTAGATGACAAACTACATCCACAGTAAACCATAAATAAGAGATCTAGAGTGTTTGGAGAGTGGTAAGTGTTATCTGGTATTCTAGTAACCATTACCTGCTTAGTCTATACAGGTGAAAAAGGAAACCCAATTGAAGATGGAATATTAAACTCTCCAGGAAGATGAACTCAATGTTAGAAAAGTTTGACTACAGAACATCAATATTTAAAGAAGGAAATTAAGAAGTTTAGAATGGTGAGTGGCATTAGGAAAGTGATAGTGACAGTAAATAAACCTGATAAAATGGGAAAGAGAAATTTTTAGCCAGAGAAAATAAAATGAGTGGATTATTTTCTTGCTTTTCTTGTTAAAACATGCTTGCAATTCTGAATGAGAATTTAACATAAGTCCTTAATTCCTTACTTCTGTAACTACAACAATGCTTTATTTATTTAATTATTGTATGCTATTCCACTAGTTCTGTGCATATCAGCTGTTTTGTTCTGGACTGCAAGTACATAAAAACAGTAAATGACTCATAAATCAAATGCATGGAAACCAAATGTAAGAATCTTAAAATCATTCCATTAAATACTTTTATTACTTAACACATGTAATGCACTTACTTTTACATTACATTTTTCAACACTAGATTAACAATCATGCTTTACCCATATTGCCAATTTATTTAAATTATCCTGTTGGATATCTGCATCACTTTTGCCAACTACTGTCTCAATTTTATATTGTCAGAAATTGAATATCCTCTCTCCCTACATCATTTCCAATATAATCAATATACAAATTAAAGAGTAGTGGTCTCAATATGACACTAGTGGAGTGTCTCAGAGTGTCATAAAGAGTAGTGGTCTCAATATGACACTCTGAGACACTCCACTAGTCCCTGTAGTTCATCTTGATTCCATTCTGCCATATATTACTCTCTGGCTTCTATCTGTCAGCCCCCCCCCCCCACACACACCTCTAATCCATGTTGCAAGCTTCATATTCATTCTTATTTGCTTCAACTCATACAATAGTTGACCATGTGGTATTATGTCAAGTGCTTTTACAAAGTCCAGATGTGATCTTTGTAAAAGACCACATCTGAACTTGGAATGGCTATACCATATCTATGTAGAAGACCACATCTTCCTTATTTAATTCTACTTTTACTCTATTATAAAATGTCAGTAAATAACTAACACGGGACCTACCTTTCACAAAGCCTGATGATCACCACAGAGTATCATATTCCCATCCACCTACTAATACATTTTACCTTTAACCTAATTTTCCAATATTTTAACCACCACTCCTGAGATATTAATTGGTTCTGTAATTTGCTACTTCTATCTTGGAGTCACCTTTAAGTAGCAAAACATCTTACTCTCTTTCCATTCACTTGGAATCTGCAAGAGCTGAAAGTTAGATTAAACATCTTTTTCAGAGGTACACTAGTTCTCTTACACATTCTCATAGAACACAGAACAGCATGCCATCCAGTCCTGTTAGCTGTGTTCTCACACTGATATTATTAAATATGCTGAGCACCTTCAATTCATCTATCTGAATTCTCATATTTTTATTTCTTATTTATTTTTACACAGTCTGAAAATGCTGCTGATGTTATGGGATTAGATCATAAACTATTTGGCATGAATAAGAAAATGACTGACTGACATATATATAGGGCAGTGCAAATCTGCAAGCTTCAGGGACTTGCAGATTGACATGCTTAAGAACTTCAGCAGCAAAATCATAAAAAATAATATTTAAAAAATTTGTTTTTGTAAAATACCTTCCCACTCTATTCAATGTCTTTAGCACCCTTCTTCCTAACTGAAGCTCAGGTGCAACTCTTTGAATTTTTTTAAGATCAAAAATGGCTCTTCACTTAAAACAGGTTGCTGACCCCTACTCTAAGAACAGATAAAGATGTATGAAAGCAAAGTAAAGCACAGAAATGTAACTAAAGAAAAAAAACCTTGGGAAGACTTTTTAAGAATTTAAGAATACAGAAGATAAATATCAGGAAGATGACAAAATGTTCTGGAGCTTAGAAATGGAGAGAAGAATATCATAAAAAGTACACGTGCTTCCTGAGAATATTCATGAAAAATTTTTCTAATTTTTAAATTCCCAATTTCTGGAAATAGTAGAAATATTTCCAGATAAGATTTGTTATAATCTTTTTTGACCTAAAACTTCTCATTCTTGCTGCATAAGAAATAAAGTAACTAGTATATTCTCTCTAAGTTCACCATAATCTCAGTTCCTGTCATATGTGCTATACATATGCAGCATGAAATCAGGGTTAGTAATATAATTATAAATATTTAATAATTATTTTTAAGTAAACATTAATTTTACTTACTTTAGTACCCTTAACAATGAAAAAAATGTACTAGGAATGGTTGTAATATTATAAAAAAATAAATAAATAAATAAGGCAAAAATCAGACAGCTCTTTATTAACTGTATTCCAAAACACTGCAATGTAAAGCATCATTAAAAAAGTGAACTACATTGTCATCTCAATCATATTGGAAAGAAAAGCAGTGAAGATGATGTACAAAGCACATGCTAGAAACAGATCAGTTGCAAAACTTGAAACAGTAGATGGAATTTCTATGTATGCTACTGTAAAGGGTGATTTTTTAGAAAAAAAGTCTCTCTAAAAAAGGCCTACAGTTACCATCAAAGATAATAAGAAATAAATAAGGATTTGTGGTACTTGTTCTGCACCAAATGCCTATTCTTCTGTTAAACAAACATTGGTGTCCTTCCAGATTTGTTTTGAAACAGATGTAATTACAATTACTAGTGAGGGCCCTGTAGTTATGAAAACATTCGAAAAATTATCACTGCTCTTTCAACAACTTATGTCACAACATAAGTGTCATTTCTTGAACTAAAAAGGGTGCCTCTCCTTAGGCTGACATTTCCTTTCTAGCCTTTCACATAGTGATATATCACATCCATAGTCACCTCCAATCAATTTAATGTTCTTTACTGTCTATCAGCTATTATCTCTGCACTAATCTAAAATATAATCTTAGAATACTGTTCTCACAGTTGGAGGTGGTTCACCAAAAAACTTCCTACAAATTCTTGATGTTATCCAAAGATGGTAATTTGGTTAACAGATGATGCTACAGGTTAATATCTCATGGTTTAAGTCTTTTGTGTAGGCACTTTCATAGGTGCTGAACTGGAATCCAACATTTGTTTAAGCATATTAAAATATGAACAGCAACTAGTCAACATTCATGTCTACTGCTATTACAATTCCACAGAAACAGTGAGCCTGCACACTTCAGTCAGTATCAAAGACTGGATCTGAATCTAGGATATTAGGATTCACAGAGCTTTAAACTGAAGAGGAGTTTGCCAGTCTCATAGAGTGGTTGCACAGATTCTCTCCCATCATACAAACTGACCAGAAGCACACACCACATATAATGAAACAGCCAAAAAACATGAATTGTTTTGAACTGGAATACTCATTTATTGTAATTCAAAACAACCCAACCCACCAAAAGAATCCCCCCTCCCCATATTAGTTTCATTTCATCTACATCTATTCTCTTGAGAAGCTTTCCTCACCTACTTGTTGCCAAGTATTACAATATGAAGCTGTTCAATGAGAGCATATGTCCTCCTTTCTTTTCAGCCTCTAGTCAACACAATTTTTTTTATGTGACTCACACCCATAAAAAGGTAGTAAACCTATAGCATATTAGTTGTCAGTGGGTTAGAGATTTTTCTCCTACTTTTATTAATTTTATATGTTTCTTTACATATTTTATTTTATTTATTTATTTATTTTTTTTTGCATGAAAACCTGTTCTACAGACCAAACATGGAACTTTTTCAAGCAACTTCAGGTTTCTAGTAGGCAGGGCAATGGTTGCACACCTATAGACAATCACAAATATCAATACAAGTGGCAGGATTTGAACCTGCAGCATGTTTGATGGAGATTGGAAACACTAACTACTCAGCCAACCAGGCTGGGCAGATAGTACTTATGTGCCAAAAATTCTCAATCTCTTCTGTAGGACTGATAAATAAATAGATATATATACACACTATATAAAACTTCATGATACTTACCTTTAAATAATAAACTAATAGTTCATTCATGGAAGGATCAGCATTCAGGTTAACCAGATAATATTTGTCCTTTTCTACTTTAATCCCTGAGGCTTGTACAGAAATTCCCATCTTTTCTAATGCTTGCTGTCGTTCCTATAGAAATAAAGAATTCATTTATATGACTATATATATATATATTATTGTTCATAATTTTACTCGGTAGAAAATGTATGTAAAAAAGAATTTAAATGACTCTATACCAAGAAAGAAAAGTTTAATGTTAAGATACGACTAGTTTCGTTGAAAATTCAACTTCTTCAGGTATAACAGGCAAAGAATTAAATAAAAAAAATAACAGAGACATGATAAAATACATTAACAGTTCTAGTATAAAATACATAAGTACATTTAAAAACAGGAATGCGTGCTTGAGTTCCAAATGAAGTTGACTACGTGTGTGAGCTGACACGAGTGCGCCAGTATTGGACAGTGGCAATGTATGCATCAGAAATATTGTGGCTAAGGCTGTTATTAATATGAGATGAATCAAGCGATATTTCTCTAGATTCAACTATTCTTCTTTCAAGTTCATCATAGCACACATGGATATTAGAAGTTTGTGGCCAGTCTACGAGGTGTTGGCGGCCTTCATCCGAGTTGATAGAGAAGAAAACGTGACTAGAGAGAGCGGTGGCCCTGGTTCTGTTGTAGGAAATGTCTCTTTGGTGTTCTTCCATGCATAAAAGGATGGATTTAGCTGTCTGGCTGTAGTATGGTTTGCCACAATGTATGTATGAAAGTTTCAAGAGTGCATAGCTCATCAGAGTTCATCTTAATTGGCCCAATGAAAATTGTAGGATAACTTAGAATAGTTTAATTTATCAATTAAATGTAACCAAATCTATGCAGAGTGGAGGACAATGTGTTTGTTTTATGATATATTAGAAAACAATAATAAAGGAGAATGTTATATTTGGTTGGTATATTTGAATTACTCCAAGGTGTAAAATTTGGAAGAGAAGGAAGAGGCTTACCTCCTTCAACTACAATACTGTTTTTCAATGTAAATATGAGCAAAAAAGTTATAAATTTATCCAAAATTATATATAAAAACTGCATTAACATGTCAGTTCACACTTCACATGCACAAAACAGATGAAACTCAGAAAACAAAAACAGCAACTCATGACAAATAACAATGTTCAACTGGATCGTTGACACAATTACCAATCACAGCCTCAAGGCTCACTCCAATTGCCTTCTGAGTGGTTTAAAACTACTAGAAAGCTCACAATTTGATCTGCTGTGCCAACTGTACATCTTTTCAAAGGGTTCAAAGGTGTATGTATTCTGAATGCATACCCAGGCTATTAATACGAATGTGATGCAATGTTTATGCATTGAAAGCACCCTCTTCATGAAGCATTAGTAAATTACTTTTAGAAATCATGCAAAGTCTGGAAACAATTAGGAGAGTCTTTAACAGGAATAAATGCAAAAAATATGATATTTGGTGGATGAGCACCGCACACCCGGAATATTCGCCCCTGACTGACAGACACACACACACACCTTTATTCCATATACATATATAATTTATATGGAATAAAAAAGAAATTAGCCAAAACAACTAGCATTATACAATATGGTGTTCAAACCACCAGTAAGTTATCGATCTGAGAGTGGTTAGAAATAAAGCACTTGATCAAAGACTAGAGACTATACAGATATGAGGATTCTGAGAAAAAAATAGAGGAATGAACCGATGGTATCAATGGCAGAATCATATTAAAGATGAAGATATTAGAAAGGACCCTGACATTATTGGCATTCAAGAATGTGTCTCAGGTGGTATACCTAAGAGCTAATGTATACCACCATAGATTAGCTCTACTGACATTCTAACCACTTAAATAGAATGGAAGAGGAAAGTTAGCAAAACAGGTGTTTGATGCCAAGCTGGCACTAAAGAGATCGAGAGGAAGACCAAGGGTTAGGTGGATTGATTCAATCAGAAGTGGCTTAGAAGTACGAAATGTTAGATATCACAATATTGGAATGTTCACAAGTAACAGACTCATTTGGAGGAAAATTGTTGATAGGAGATTAATAATAATGTAATCTTAATCATGTAGTGCTGTCATAGTAACATTAACCTTGGGGGTACGTATCAGGAAACTGATGATGATTAAATGAAAGTTATGATAATATCAAGAACAAAAAATAAGCAATACACTTACACCTGGCAGAAAAATCTCGAGCAGATGCAAAATTTTAGCATTTACTCAAAATAGAAGTCTGAAAGAGCTGAACAGAAGAATAGCAACAGCAGCTGGGCAACTGTATCATGCATTACACAGATGATTTATGAGTAAACCAGAAAGAAGTGAGCAAACTTAGCTTTCTATCACTTCGCTTATATCCCTACTTCACTAAATATTAGAAGCATAATGATCAGTCAACATTATAGATAAATTCAGATGATGGAAATGCTCTGCTTATTAAAGGTCAACAAAAAAGAAACAATAATAAATCAAGCTACCATGTAGAAACATAAGAAGACTTGTAAGAAAGACCTGCAGAAACTCAACTTAGGTGGTTTATGCAAATCAATAGGATGGACATAAGACAAAAATGACATAAAAAAGCATGAACGTGAGAAGCAAAGGTAATGAGATGCAGGGGATGGTACCAAATAAAAATGGCAAAATAATATGAAGAAGTATTTACAAACAAGCAGGAACAAACAGGTAAGAGAATGGTATAAGATATTTGCATTCTATCTGTAAATGCATTGAGATTCTGCAATATCCTTACTATTCCTAATTCACCTTGCCTATTCATCTATTCTCACATCAGTTTCTGTTCCAGCAATATCTTCATTTGGATGATAAATGCTAGCAAAGTGGCCACTCAGTAACTGAACTATTTTGTCAGCATCTATTACCCTCCAACCAACAGCTCTCATTAAAATTATCCTTCCAAGAACTTTTTTGGGATTTTCTTTAGCCTGCTTTTAGGATTTCTCTCATAATATGGTTTTGCTTTCTTATCATAGTGATTATTCTTCTTGCCTGTGCCATGTACTGGTCATGAATTTCTAATCACCCTTCTCTTTATATATCTTCCATCCACAACTTTTCCTTTTTCTGTAATTCCCACTTAATGATGCTACTAATTCATCTAATTCCTGTCTGATTTATGCTCCTGACCTTGAGTATACCATCTGGCTGTTTCCTTCAGACATCCCTTGACCATCTCTCATTCACTGATATCATCCTTCCCTTGAAGAGTCTTTATCATGGCACTGCTTCAACCTGACACCCAAGCTTGTCATAATCATCTACCCTGTAGTTCCACATAGTAATATTACCTTCCTTAATAGAAAATTCCACATAAAGGGGAACCTCCCAAATCAAGAGTATAAGGTCAAGAGTAGAAGGAGGCATGATCATGTCCAGGGGGGATGAATAAAATTCATCCCCCCTGGACATGATCATGCCTCCTTCTAATATATGTCCCTGTGGGTGAAGTCCTCCATAATAATTACTCTGTAAAATCTTTCATGATATGTAACTACGTAAATTATCATGTTCGCTTTTACATGTTTTTTTATGAGGAATGTACTTAGAAAAATGTCAATTTTGTCTGTAATAATCTTGTAATTTTAATAACTTAAATGAGCCTTTGTTAAAATAATATGCTGCATGATTTCATCATGTAACACGATTAACATGTAACATGTCTAATTCTAAGAACAGTGAAGAAATCTAAGATTGTGATATATGGAATTTTCCAAAGGCGTGCAAAGTATGAACATCAGCATGTCCAACGGTCAATATATGACCATATATCTTGAAACTTCCATATATGGAAGTTTCAAGAGACATGCATACAATAGAAGTCCAGTCCTATATAAGGTGAGACATACATCGAGAAGGACTTTGTCTTAAGGTTTTCACCTTCTCTTAGCTGAGTCTGTCATCAGTAATCTGAAGAGGAGTGTCATAGGTTCTGAGTCTTCTACCTAGGTCCACCACCATGTGGGATCCGCTGTCAGGAATCAAAAGAAAAGAGCTGAACATTGTTGCAACATAAAGGATCCTATAGGTCATGGAATACTTGATGACTCAGATAACGAAGAAATCTGGCGGGAAATCAAGAACGAGCCAGCAGAAGGAAAGAAAGAGTACTTATGTGTGAACGATATTCATGTAAAAAGCAGTGTTCAACAAGAATTGTAAGTAGTTATATATGTGATAATTCCAAATGTGTACATCATGTGTGTCTCTTTATGGGTACAAGATAATGTAAACTGATATTGAATTAAGGTTACTCAAGGTATGCCTTATTGTGAGTTAATGTATATATGACCAGCAGGATATTACAGATTGTGAATTAGCTTTTAAGGAAGGAAATTGTAACTAAGTTTGAATTAAGAAGAATTGAGAATAACAAAAGAATTGTAATGAAACTGTATATATACAGGTAACCCTTGTATAATGCAACACTTATACAATGTGATTTTGATATAACGTGGTCTACAAATTGTAGTAACCCTTTATCTTTTCATATATTTTTCACCATGCGACTTAAAAATCAAATTTTATCTTCGTTAATTTTGTGTCTGCTGTATCACGCATGTAGTTCATCATCATCATCAAATTCCTGCCATTTACCCTCAAGGGGTGTACAGGATATGATAGTACTAGATGAAAAAAATTACATCATTACTAACTTCCTATCTACAATTTTCCTCCAAATCAGTCTGTTACTTGTCAACACTCCAACATTATCAGATCTTATATTTCTGTCGTCTAAAGCACTTTGTACCGTATCAATCCACCTATATCTTGGTCTTCCTCTGGGTCGTTTTGCTGCCAACCTGGCAGAGAACACTTGTTTTACTAATCTTTCTTCGCCCATTCTGTTTAAGTGACCATACCACCTGAGATTAGCTCTGCTAACGCATTCCTGGATGCTGACAATGTCAAGTTCTTTTCCTAATATCCTCATTTTTAATATGATACTGCCATCGATGTCATCTGTTCACGCCTATAATCTTTCTCAGGACTCTCATATCTGTGGTCTCTAGTCTTTGGTCAAGTGTTTTACTTCTGACCCAGCTCTCAGATCCATAAGTTAAAACTGGTTTGAACACTGTATTGTATACAGCCAATTTAGTGTTCCGACTAATTTCTCTCTTATTCCATATGAATTTATTCAATTGATTTCCTACCATACCAGCTTTGCTGATTCTGTTGTCTATTTCTATATTTAACTTACCATCATCACTAAAAATCGTGCCTAAATAGCTGAAATGTTCACTTGTTCCACAGGTTCTCCATTCACAACACAGTTGACATTTTCAATGATTCTGCCTATTTTCATTATCTTTGTCTTTTTATTGCTAACCTTCATACCATATCTATTACAACAGCTATTCAATTTAGTCAGAGAATCTTGCAAACTTGTAGCGGATTTATTTAGAAATATAACATCATCCGCATAAAGCAAAGAACTGACATTAACATCTCCAATTTTGATATCATGTTTAATACCACTTTCCTTCATAATGTGATCCATATAGATAATGAATAACAGAGGGGATAATGTACATCCTTGTCTCACACCAGATTTAACATTAAACCATCTTTCTGTACTTCCTTCAATTCTAACTGCTGACTTACAACTCAAATAAAGACTACGTATTGCTTGATATAATGCCCCATTCACACCATATACAATGCTAGCGTATTGAATAGCTTCTCTCTTGGCACCTTGTCATATGCTTTTTTCAGATCTACAAAACTTAAATACAGATCTCTGTTATATTCCCATGTTTTCTCGACTATTTGTCATAAAGTGAAGATCTGATCCTGACAGCCTCTATTTGGCCTTAATCCAGCTTGTCCTTCGCCAAGCTTTTTATCCACAATTCTTCTCAACCGTTTCTCAAGTATACTTGCATAGATCTTGCCAGGAACACTCAGTAGGGAAATACCTCTGTAATTCTCACATTCAGTTTTATTTCCCTTTTTATATATGGGTACTATGAGAGCTCTATTCCAATCATCGGGAATTCGTCCCTCTGTCCAGGCTTTCTGAACTATGCAGTGTAGCCACTGTAAGACTCTTATACCACCATACTTCAGCATTTCTGGTCGAATACCATCTACTCCTGCTGCCTTTCCACATTTCAAACCTTTGATGGCTTTTTCTACATCAAGAATGGATATGTATTCCTGACTGCATGCCTGGTCAGTGTTTTTTACCACTGAGCTGTCATCACTGCTTGTTTCATTTAGCAGTTTTTCAAAGTAATTACTCCATACTTCAAGCATATCTTTTTCTCTCGTTTTCATGTCACCTTTATCATCTCTAACTCCTTTACAGCACTCTTTCCTCCATTTCTAAGCTTCTTCAACAACCTCCAGAATATTTTGCCACCTTCTTGAAATTTATTTTCTATATTCTTGCCAAAGTCCTCCCATGACTTTTGTTTAGCTAGTTTTACACAGTGTTTAGCATTCTTGCATTTGTCTCTGTATTCTCTAAGAGAACAAGCTGACTTATTTGACAGGAACTTTTGATATGCTTTCTTCTTTTCCTTCACTGCCTCTTTAACTTCCTGTGTCCACCAGGGAGTTCTGATTTTTTTATCCTTGCAGACAACCTCACCACACGCCTCTCTGGTAGAATCAATCAATGCTTCCTTCAGAGTTTGCCACTGAATCTCCAAGGTTTGATTTGCTGTTCTCAAACTCTTTAATTTTTTCTTCAATAATCTTTGTGTATTTTAGTCTACAATTCACATCTGAGAGCTGCTCAACTTTTATTCGCTTTAAAACTTTCTTACATGTTATTCTTTTCAATATAAAATTCAATTTTATCCTGCTCAAGACTAAATAGTGATCACTTCCAATTTCAAATCCTCTGTACACTCTAGTGTCCTGCACCAGGGAGAAAACATCACTATCAACAATAACAGTCAATGAGACTTTTCTTATTCCTTGCCTCTTCTCTCCATGTGAATTTTTGCACATTTTTATGTTGGAACATGGTGTTAGTAATAACCAGTCCATGTCCTGAGCAGAAATTGAACAGATATTTGTCATTATTATTAGCTTTGCTCTTTTCTCCAAATTTTCCGAAAATATTTTTGTATGTCTCACAATCATTTCCTACTCTGCTATTTAGATCCACAACAAGGACCAACTTTTCCTTTTTCATTGTGTCAGTTGCTTTTTCTAAAGCCTCAAAAAATTCCTCCACTTCTACCTTAGTAGAACCTTCTGTTGGACCATAGGCACAAATAAGTCTCATTGTCCAGTTCCCCATTCTTATATTTGCCCACATTACTCTACTTGAGACTGACTGCCATTCAAGAAGATTAGCCTCGTATTTTGTGTTGAATACTATGGCTACTCCTTCTTTTCCTTGATCGTTATTGCCTGAATATAACATTTTACGTGTGAAGAGGCTTAAGTGCTGTGAGGACATCATGTTGGAGGCTTAATGGATTTTTTAACAACACTCAAAAAGAATTAAAATAGACTTTAATACTTCCTATATTTCGTCCTAGTCACTAGGACATCTACGGGGATTACAAAAAAATTAATGTAACATATGCACAAATAACAAACAATACTAAGCCCAACCACGTGGGTGACACTAAAGTCCTATCTAGGTAGAGCGCCCTCTAAGGGCAGTCGTAGGTGGCCTGGAATGTAAGGTGGGAACTCTGGTGATGAGTGTTTCCCAAATCTTCGGAAGCTTAATGCACCCATATTTATTGAGATTTGGTTGGTTTTTGAGAGCTGCTGCTGCTTCTAAGAAAAGTCTCTCTTTCTTGAATTTGCTGTGGTGGAGCATGGTGGTTTTCTTCCATGATACTCTGTGGGTGGTGTCCAAAACATGGTCAGCCAAGCCTGAATGGCCATAGTTGTGTTTGAAGATGTAAGACTTGTGTTCCTCTAGACGGATGGATGCTGATCTGCCTGTCTGTCCAAAGTACGCCAACTTACAGGAACAGGGTACTTTGTAAACTCCAGGCAGAGAGAGAGGAGGGAGCTGATCTTTCGTAGAACGGATAAGGGTAGCCAGTTTGCGGTGGGGCTTATATGCTGTGTGTAGATTGTATTGTTTTAGTATCTTGGCTATTTTTTCAGATGTGCCACGGATGTAGGGTATGGTGATGGCATTTTTAAAATCTTGTTGACGAGAAGGAAGGGGAATGGGGGAGGAGTTGATTATTTTTTTGATACTGTGATCGCTGTAGCCATTGGAAAGGAAAGTGCTGTGTATGTGGTTAAGCTCATTAGTGAGGGCGGTTCCACTGGAACAAAGATTGTGGGCTCTCTTGGTAAGAGTTTTAATAATGCCATATTATTGAGAGGGGTGGTGGTGGGAGAGTTTGTGAATGTATCTGCCTGTGTGTGTGGGTTTTCTGTATACGGTGAAGGTAAGTGTATCATTAGGCAGGCGTGTGACTAAGGTGTCTAAGAAGGGCAAACAATTGTTCTTTTCCTTTTCCATAGTGAACTGGATTCTTGGATGTAGACTATTGAGATGACTGAGGAAGGAGTCTAACGTGTCTGGGCCATGAGGCCAAATAGAGAACACATCATCTACATATCTTAGCCAGATAGACGGTTTGAGTGGGGCTGAGTCTATGGCTCGTTTTTCGAAATCTTCCATATAGAAATTGGCAAGGGGGGGTGAGAGGGGGGAACCCATGGCAGTTCCCTCTATCTGCTTGTAGATTTTGTTGTTCCACGAGAAATATCCAGAGTTAATGGCAAAGGAAAAGAGATCTAAGATGTCAGAGGGAAAAACCTTTTCTAAGAGAGATAAGGTGTCAATTAAGGGAATATTGGTAAACAAAGATGAGATATCAAAGCTTACCAATATGTCTGTTTTCTTCAAGGTTAAATTTTCTGTGAGGGCTTTAAAGTGGGTCGAGTTTTTTATATAGGAAGGGGACCTTCCGGTGAGGGGGATCAGAGAGTTGGCCAGCTGTTTAGATAGTCTATAGCAAGGTGCATTGGTAGCATCTAATATAGGCCTGAGTGGGGAATTGGGTTTGTGGATTTTTGGTAAACCGTATATTCGAGGGGGACGGGAACGGAAAGGTTTAAGTTTTTTCGTGAAACGCCCTCACTAATGAGTTTAACCACATACACAGCACTTTCCTTTCCAATGGCTACAGCGATCACAGTATCAAAAAAATAATCAACTCCTCCCCCATTCCCCTTCCTTCTCGTCAACAAGATTTTAAAAATGCCATCACCATACCCTACATCCGTGGCACATCTGAAAAAATAGCCAAGATACTAAAACAATACAATCTACACACAGCATATAAGCCCCACGGCAAACTGGCTACCCTTATCCGTTCTACGAAAGATCAGCTCCCTCCTCTCTCTCTGCCTGGAGTTTACAAAGTACCCTGTTCCTGTAAGTTGGCATACTTTGGACAGACAGGCAGATCAGCATCCATCCGTCTAGAGGAACATAAGTCTTACATCTTCAAACACAACTATGGCCATTCAGGCTTGGCTGACCATGTTTTGGACACCACCCACTGAGTATCATGGAAGAAAACCACCATGCTCCACCACAGCAAATTCAAGAAAGAGAGACTTTTCTTAGAAGCAGCAGCAGCTCTCAAAAGCCAACCAAATCTCAATAAATATGGGTGCATTAAGCTTCCGAAGATTTGGGAAACACTCATCACCAGAGTTCCCACCTTACATTCCAGGCCACCTACGACTGCCCTTAGAGGGCGCTCTACCTAGATAGGACTTTAGTGTCACCCACGTGGTTGGGCTTAGTATTGTTTGTTATTTGTGCATATGTTACATTAATTTTTTTGTAATCCCCGTAGATGTCCTAGTGACTAGGACGAAATATAGGAAGTATTAAAGTCTATTTTAATTCTTTTTGAGTGTTGTTAAAAAATCCATTAAGCCTCCAACATGAAATATAACATTTTGTATTTATTGCTCAGAAAGATCTCACCAGTTTTTGTCTTTTTTGTTTCAGTCACCCCTATTATGTCGATCTGGTACTTATCTAATTCCTCAGCTAGCTCCATTTCTTTGCCATTCAGGCTTCTTATGTTGATAGTACCGATCTTTAACTCTGGTGATGTTGAGTTGGGGTTTGTTTTCAGATTTGTTCCAGTAGCTGACTTTTCGCTGTTCACCCTGGTTCCCTGGCGAAAACAATGGGGGACTTGTTTAACTGGGAGACGCCCCAGCCGGCATGAAATTTTGCCATGTCTTACCATCATTTTTTATTTTGGTTTAACCAACAAGAATACAATTTGGTCGGCTAAATCCCAAATTTCCAGCCCATCCTCATTCGTTCAGTATCCAAGTAGATACCCAACAGGGTGCACCACGAGAAGGTGAGGATTGGACATTAGGTCAGAAGCCCTGGTCGGTTCTCTGCATTCTTTTAAAAGCTATGTGGAGGTCTCCTCTCAGTTATACAGCTTTGACCCTTAAGCACCCCACGCATGTAGTTATAAGTAGCAAATTTATATTAGGAGAAATACCCTTTACCACGTATGTACGTCAATTGTTTACCATATAAAGTGCTTATTGTTGAAAATTGTCTTTGTTTTCTGCCAGGAATGCGCATTAAAAATCATAAGTGTTAATCTTAAGCTGAGCATTATTTTCTGGTGAGTTACATACAATATGTAATGCTTTTTTATGTGACCATTACTATAAAAATTTATTTTTATAGTAATGGTCACGAATTGCAACGAAAGGGAGAAACCAACATTTAAAAGAAAATTCATTTCTCTCCAAAAAAAAATTAAAATCGGCTGAAAATTGGAGAAAAACCAAAAGTTGTTGCAGGGACTTAGAATTTAAATTAATCAACAATTCGAACAATCAAACAAATTGAACATAAAATCTGAGAAAGCATTTATTGCTGGGTCAACGATAAGTACAAAGCACGTTGCTCATGTATGCTATATTCTAATAGAAAAAAATGAAGAAATTTCTAATGATTTGGATTAAATCATTTGGATTGCACTCAAAAGAAAATTCCTTTGGATGGAAATCTTATTAAATAAAAAGCTCGGAAAGTTTATAAACATTTATAGTGCAGACAGGTGTTCAATGCGGATTAATCCAGGTTACACTGGGGGAGGGGGATGCAAAAAAGGACATATATATTTCGAAAAATGAAAGATCAGCTCCTGGATTCAAAGACAGAATTACTCTACTGTTTTGTAGTGATGCACAAGGTGATTGCATGACAAAACCAATGTTTATTAACCAATCCTCAAATCCCTGTGCTATGAAAGATTAAAATATGCACTTTATTTTATTTTGCCTAAAACATTTATGAATTATGGGCAATGAAGTTTACGTACAATTTGTAATTTTTATAATTTTATACTATGTATTTGTGCATAGTTTATATGTTTTCTTAACTTACATGAATCATGGAAATAAAAATATTTTTTTGTTAGATATGTCATTGTTGTTTATATAATTAAAAAAAAAAAAAAAAGATTTCAGAACATGTCTCTACTTTATCTATGTGATCTGAGTCTCCCATAACACGATTAATATAACACAGCATTTCTGTGGAACCTAACATCCGTGTTATACGAGGGTTACCTGTATATGTTAATATGAATCATACTGTAAATATTCCTTTTTGATTTAATTAAGTGGTTTGTTAACAACACATTAGACTTATTCTGTCAATGCACTATTCTAAAAATTTCGAACCTGCTTAAAGTAGAAGTTTATGTGATCGATAATTAAGCCACGACTAATTTAAAGTAAGAATTACGATAAGTGGGGAATACAAACAACATCTGCTTTGTCTTTAGTTTAAAATCTTATAATCTTGCACTCAATACATAGTCTAACTGGCACAGTCATAAAACAAATAAATTTGTTGGACTATAGAGCATGAGGATATAGGATCCAATAGAAATAAATAAATAAATGGCAACAGTCGGTAGTTAAGGCAATCATCCATTCCCAAACATTAAGTAAGGAAATTAAAGACAAAGCAGGGTAACAGAAATAATTCCAAGGTTAAAGTAATGCAGAAGTCATATTTTCATATATGAGTAGCCAAAAGGTGTCACACATTATTATTAAAATACTCTGGATTAGAGAAAATTGTTTGAAGTTTTACCACTTGGTTATACTCTAAATTAATGATACCAAAAAATTATATATTTGGTTTAATTCTTTATCCAAGTGTAAGAAAACAAGTTTGCGCCTTAACTATTTTCAGGACTGGGGCAATTTGTATAAAGAAGCTAATGACTTAACAACACTTGCCTTAGTATCCCATAATGCAAAGCACATCTTTGGGAAGGGGCACTACCCTTCACATAACACATAGCATTATACATGTCCGCAAGAAGATGGCTGCTTGTATATGAAAATATGACTTCTGCATTACTTCAACCATAGTGTCACCTCTGGGTCTGGCTCCCACTGATGAGACCTCAATAAAGCTCAACATCGGTCTGGGTAGTGACTCTTCCCATAATGCATAGAATTATACATATCTGCAAAGAGATATACAGTGGTACCTTGAGATATGAGTGCCCCAACATATGAGTTTTTTTGAGATACGAGCCGTCACTAGGTCGATTTTTTGACTTGAGTTACGAGCCTGCTTCGGTGACATCACAACCACCACTCTGCTCAGATTCCCGATTCTTGCGTGTCGTTCAGTTCACATGTTTACCTCACCACAGAAGCATTTCTGTCATGTTGAGTTTTAATTTTCTTCTTCTTTTTTTTTTTTGTATGTACAGTTATTTAACTAATTTTTTTCGTATAACCATGAGTCCAAAAAAGGTGTGTGTAAAGAACAGTGGTGAGAAAAGGAAAAAGGTGATATCCATGGAATCAAAGCGTGAGATAATAGACAAATATGAGGTAGGCGTAAGAGTAATAGACTTGGCAACACGGTACAATTACACTACTTCTATGATATGTACTATTCTGAAGCAGAAGGACTCGATAAAGGCTATAACTCCAGCTAAGGGCGTTAAAATTATTTCCACGCTACGCAACTCTGTCCATGAAAAGATGGAAAACCTGCTGATTTTTTGGTTGGCAGGGAAGTAGCTCACAGGAGACACTGTGACAGAGACTATAATTTGCAAGAAGGCACGAGCCATTTACGCACAGATTTGCTGCAGCAGACCCCAGATACTTCAGCGCAGGAGGCTTCACAGAGCAGTTCAAAGCCAGTCGTAGATGGTTCGAAAATTTCCAAAAAAATACCGGCATTCACTCCATTGTCAGGCATGGTGAGGCAGCGAGCTCGCTGAGGAATTTGTAATAACCTTTGCTGAATTGATCAAAGCCAAAGGATAGATTCCCCAACAATATTTCAACTGTGATGAGACAGGGCTTTGGTACTTTGGTACTGCCGTTAAGGAATACCTCGAGGTCAATGACTTACCCCAGCAAGCCCTTCTCATCCTTGACAATGCTCCTGCTCACCCACCAAATCTGGAGGATGACATCCTCGAGAAGTTCAGCTTTATAAAGGTTCTCTACTTTCCACCAACACCACCCCTATCCTACAGCCTATGGACCAACTGGTGATCTCCAATTTCAAGAAACGTTTTACCAAACACATGTTCCGATGCTGCTTTGAGGTTACGGAGAGCACAAACCTCACCCTTCAAGAGTTCTGGAAGGACCACTACAGCATTGTCATATGCCCCAAAACTATTGATATGGCCTGGCAAGGTGTTACAAAAAAGGACCTTGACCTCTGCGTGGAAAAAGCTGTGGCTGAAAGGGACTTTGAAGGATTTAGACCTGACAGGAAGTGCTGGAGGAGATTGTGTCCCTCGGAAAGTCCATGAGCCTGGAGGTGGATGAGGAAGACATCGAAGACCTTGTCGCCGCACATTCTGAGGAACTGACGACGGAGGAGTTGACGGAACTACACATGAAGCAACATACGGAGGTTCTGCAGGAGATTGGTACAACCGCAGGAGGTTATCTCTTCAAATGAGATAAAGAAAGTGTTGGCAATGTGGAAAAAAGTTTCGGACTTCATTGAAAAGAAACACCCTGAAAAAGTTGCAACTAGTCGTGCAGCAGCGCTATTTAATGACACTTGCCTAACTCATTTCAGAGACATTCTAAAAGGGAGTAAGAAACAAAGCTCCTTGGACAGGTTTCTATTGAAACACCCTGCGGATGAAAGTGACAAAAGCATGGCAAAAAAGAAAAAATTAGTGAAGAAGAAAATTAAGTTAAGCAAAAGTGAAGTGAAAGAAAAAATTAATACCATATGCTAATCGGCTCCACCAACATCTGTTTATTTCTTTACATTCTCTTTTACATGTATGTATGTATGTATGTACAGTATTTGGTTTTATTTTGTTTGTATAGAATATTTGTTCATTATAAATACATTATTATAAAAAAATTGGAGTGGTTTTTGGGGGCTGGTATGAATTAATCTCATTTTAATTAATTTCAATGGGGAAAATTGATTTGAGATACGAGCATTTTGACTTATCACCTCAGTCATGGAATGAATTAAACTCTTATCTCAAGGTACCACTGTACTTTGAATTATGGGGCACTAAGGAAAGTGATGTGAAGTCATTAACTTCTTTATACAAGTTGCCCCTGTCCTGAAAATAGTTCAGGTACAAACTTGTTTGCTAACACTTGGATAAAGGATTAACCATGCTACTGGCCAAAACATCTATAGATGTCAAGGTTATCATGGATACGAAGTGCATATTAAAATTGTAATACCATTGATATTACATTGAAATATATGCTGGACACAAAGCGTATGAGGATGCATATTTGATCCATAATGGCTAGTAAGGTGGTTAAACCAAGTATATAATTTCTTGGTATCTTTAATTTATAAAATGGATGTTAGTTGAATGTCAGTAAATGTAAAATCATGCACTTTGGCATGACTAGATATCCAATATCGTATTGGTGGGATGCTGGAAGAAACTGATCATGCTAGGGCTCTTGTAGTGTCAGTACATAGGAAGTTGAAGTTAAGTGGCCATGTAGCAAATATTGCAAATACAACTCAAAAGATAACTGCAATGCTGAAACGAACTTTGACATGTAAAGATAAGGATACGAGTGCAAAGGAGAGTATTGAAAATGATATCAGGATTGTGGAATACTGATTATGAAGACAGACTGATAATTTTTTGACTGCAGACACTAGCAAACAGAAGAAAGAGGGGTGATATGACTGAGACTTAGAAACTTCTGAAAGTATCATACAGGAATTCGGCTGATGGAATTTTATGGAGAGTGGGAAAAGAACACGAGATCATCCTTGGATGCTGAGAATGAATGCTGCTAAGAAGGAAGTGAGACCTAGATTTTTCTCTCATAGTGATGCATGATTGGAATGGCCTGTCATTGGATGCTATGTGTGCATTCAGTGTTGAATGAATTCAAGAACAAGTATGATAGCTGGTGAGTGTAATATATGGCTTTCTCGGTGAGTCTTTGACTCACTGAGGAATACCACTTCCCGCCACCCTATTCTCTCTCTCTCTCTCTCTATATATATATATATATATATATATCCCTTAAAATACTATACCTCTTCACATTCTTTAATATACTATAATTACTATAGAATATTTACAAGTGCTAATACCTCCTCCCTCCTATTCCTGAAAACACATATAATCCCAGCCATGACAAACTGAAAAATCCAATGCACACTGTTTTGCGAATGGCATCTGTAGTTGGGGAAGGGGGGGGGGGAGCTAAGGATGACTACTGTAGAGATCAGAGCTAGATCATATGATGAAAGAAAGCCATTAGTTGTAATGCAGCAATATAGCAGCAAAGCTTAGCTGAAAAGGAGCTGCACCTGTATACCTAACTGATGAGGAAATAAAAAAAAAAAATTATGAAGTGACCAAAATAAATAAAAGCAATATTCTTGAAGGAAATGATTGCCATATTTGTAGAACTTTCAAATTTAGTTATTCCGAGGATTTTTTATATTATTTTTATTAGTATTGAACTTAGTAATGAACAGAAAATATTATACAATTGAAAGTACATAGAAATATAAAATAGCAAGAAACAAAACATAAGACAAAATAAAACAAAAACTGCAAACTAAAAAACTTGGAGTAGCAATTATTAATGATGGTATGGTGTGATGTATGTTTATAGTTGCCGTTTTTTTTTCCCTCTTAATCAGTTTCTTTGTTAAATAATTTTTAATCCATAATATTCCGTGCGAATAATAGCCCATACGTTTGCATTGTGAGCTGAACTACCACACATGTCGTGTCATGACCTTATTGGCGTGTTATAAGGGGATGCTCCAGTGGTGTAGCTAGAGCTTTTGCTGCCCTTCTCAATACACACCAAAAATACTACAAAAAGTCAAAACGACGTATAGGGAAATAAATTAAAACACTATGTTTATTTTGAAGTAAAACTTTAATTTCAACATTCTAAATTGTTATTTTTCTTGCTTTTCTGTTAGCAAAATCGTCGATGACATTGGTGAAGTCTATTTAATAGTAATGTTGGTAATTCTTAATCAATTTTATTTAGAAAAACTCTTCTCACAACTAGCAACACTTACAGCAATTGTGAGGAAAATTCGCAGTAGTATTACAATATTTGGAAATGATTTCTCGAGACTGTATTTTAGAATTAACTGCAATAGTTCAAAAGGTTCAAAGTGCCGACGCCAGGGGCAGACCGACCCTTCCGCCCCCCCCCCCGCCTCTGGGGCGCTCATTCCATAATATTCTGCTGTTATATTGCAATGAAGACCTTAGCTTTGGTTGGTTTGAAGCTGCATTGTGGAGGGATGTGAACATTTATACCAGTCCTACACAACAGCTGGCAAGTGTTAAAAGTGAAAAAAAAAAATAAATAAATAAATAAATAAAATAAAAATGGCAGTTCGGTAAAACAGCTCCCGTGAATGTACTTAGCGGGAAAATTAGTAAAATAGAGAAAGTCTGTTATATCCAAGCGAAAATTACCCGAGGCGAGGGAGGGCAGGCTATTAACCATAAAAGGTTAGCTCCGAACATGGGCGATTATCACTTGTCTCTTTTTACGCTTTAAACGCACTGAGTAATTAAGTACAATAGTTAGCGGATGATATATATATATATATATAATAGATATTTCATGCATTTCAACTTAATTGCAACAGAGTTAAACTATTTATTTTTTCTTTATTTTGCATCCTTTAAAAGTTAAAAGTGCATGATGCCGTTCAGTAACGAACCAAAATAAATTCGCGCCCCGATCAGAATCCGTATGTGGTCCCCCCCCCCCCCCCCATAGGTAGTGCTCACTTTACGAATTTTTTGGATTGGAATTTTTATTTTAAATTGTACGCGGCGAAGTACGTAATGATCCGTTAAAACGAGCCTGCCTCAGTCACTCACGAGCCTTGGAGACGCGAGTATGTTATTCGTAGTTTTTTTTTTTTTTTTTTTTCCAATTACACCTGATTTTTTATTTTGTTTTCTTTTTAACTATAACCCTTTCACTGTGATTGCGACGTTTAAAGCACATTATCTCAAAGATAATGTGCTTTTGAAATGTTAATAGAAACAACTGATAAAGATGGAAACTTTTCTATCAAAAACATAAAAGTTTCGCAATTAGGGTAACACAGAGTGCTTGGCATAAAGTTTCCGAAAAAACTATGAAAGGAGTAAGGCATAAACTTTGCCTTCAGTGTAACGATAATTTCGAAGGCTTTGAAAACCCAACAGAGATTTTGAATTCTCAAACTCAAGCGATCTTAGGTATGGCTAACCAGTTGCAAATGGGAGTTTCGGAAGGTGATGTTAATGAGCTGCTTCAATCTTACCCTGTGGAACTCTCACGCAGCGATCTCCTTGAATTAGAGGAACAAGAAAGAAACAAAGAAGATAACGAATATGAAGTTCCAACTCGGTTTTTCACTTTAAAAGGCCCAGATGAAGCATTTAAATTTCTCGAAAAAGCTCAAGCAATCTTTGAATCACAAGATTCTGACTTTGAACGATTTAGTAAATTTTCTCGTGAAATGAATAATGCTTCTGCTTGCTATCGAGCTATTTTAAACGAAAAGAAGCGAAAGTCAACGAAACAGATGACGCTTGAGGCCTTGAAAAAAAAAAAAAAAAAAAAGTGCACCGATTCATCCGGTGATACAGAAATTTGCTAATTTTTTTTCCAAAGAATCATTTTTAATTTAAAATTTTTCTTATGTTCTTTTTTAAATATGTAAATCTTTGGGCAGTAAAGTATTTTCTATTCATTTAGTATTCATTTTATATATTCCTTCTTACGAACGTAACTCTCACTTATAGCATTATTTCTAAGGCAAATAAACTCCAGCTTTATGAATTCCCGATTTACGAACGGTCGCCAGGAACCAATTAATTCGTAAAGATGGTAACTACCTATATATATATATATATATATATATATATATATATATATATATATATATATATACATACATACACTTAAGTACTTTCTAATTATAAGTATTTTTCCAAATTATTAATAATTTCATAACTTCAATATTTCTACTTATCATTTTTATTCACTCAGATATACTAGATAAAAGAGAAACAAATAAAAATTATTACAAACAAAAATTATTTTTAAGAAGGGAGATGGTAAATCCCGTTTTATTTTATAGCCGGGTACGAAACTCGGATCGAAATCCATTGAATCCATAAATTCCAGGTCTACCTACTCACTGATGAGGCCTCAAAAAAGGTTGAAACCGATCTGGGTAGTTGACCTCTTCTCATGATGTAAAACAGTATATATATACATCTCTTAGGAGCTGTGTTTTACATTATGAGAGAATATTAAGGTTAGTGACGGAGCTTGCTCCACCTTTGCTTGGAGTTGCCCTGATGTTGTACTACCCAAGTGATTACTTACACTTGGGCTCGCCAATAGTTTTTTCGGCATGAAACTCTATGGATTCGATGGATTTCGATCCGAGTTTCGTATCCGGCTATAAAATAAAACGGGATTTACCATCTCCTTTTAACTTAACTTAACAAGCCAAAAGGCTATTTTACGCCGGTAAAATAGCCTTTTGGCTTGTTATCACAGTAAAAAATTATTTTTGTTTGTAATAATTTATATATAAAAATTACACTTACACTGTATTTTTAATTTAATCAATTATAAAAATATATATAGTTATATATTTTCTTGATTTTAAATCTGCGAAAGCTTATATTCTTTCACTAATCGTCTGTTTTCTGAGCAACCGCACTTTCAATAGATAACAAGGCTGAAGTATTTAATCTCTCACTCCCCATTGTCGATCGCAAATATGTTTTGATAAGTTTTAATTTGCTAAAACTTCTTTCAGCTGTTGCTGCCGTTATAGGAATCGTCAGCAAAATTCTCAATGCGAGCCACGTATTTGGAACTATATTCTGCAAATTGCTCACTTTTAAAAATAAGTTTCTAACGGCGAATTGATGTTTTCTGGAAGTAAACTGTTTAGAGATTTAGTTTCTTCAGAGTTCATTCCGGTCAATATCACTATTTTCATCATTAAAAATTGAATGCAGATCCATACAATGTTTTCTTAATTCCTTTAAATCGCCTATTTTAGTTTTAAATTAAAGAGAAAACCCCAATTTTGTTCATAAGTTTTTATTTACTCAAATCCTTAGCTTTGGAGCTTCCTACGTTTGGCGCTCTGGGCGAGTGCCCAGTCAGTCCACTCCTTAATTCCGCCCTGATGCCGTTTTAAATACAGCTAAAATTTTCAGCATATAGGAATACTGCTAAGTTATAAACATTGCAAGCCGGTTTTCTTAAAGTAAAGATATAAAAGTCCTTCATATATTTTTGCAAACTATATTTGACGGATGATCTTACGTGGAAACTTGGGATTAATCTCAGTTGGTATTCCCTACATTGTTCATAATGTCTTACTCTTAGTGAATTATACTACTGTATGAAGAAATTTTTGAGACGTTTATTTATCAATGTCATGTCACGAACAGTGAAGCGAAAGATATGCCGCGATATTATTATTATTGATAATGATTACTATTCCGCAAGCTATTTTCGTAAATCACGCAATAGTCAAATTTCTTTTACAGATACAAGTTGACCGGTTTAACATCCCACAAAATGTGAATTAAATTTAAATAACGCAGAAGATTTTTTTTTTTTTTCATGATGGAAACTACTGCAGTTAAACTTTTCATCCAACAGAAACCACACTGATATATAGCAAGTTTTTTAACTTGGGTATACTATGTTAAAGATACCAAGCAATTTTATAAGCTAGGTTTTAATCTTTTTTTCCCAAGTGAAGCAAACAGACAAATAAGTCAAGTTTGCGCCGGAACGTAGTTCAAGTCTGAGGCAACTCGTAGTAAAGATGAGTTAAGCTCCGATCACTTGCCTTAGTATTTCCCCCTAATGCAAAGCACATCCCCTTGCGGAGATGTATGATGCTATGCATTAAAGGCAAGGGCCACTACCCAGACCGGTTTCGACCTTTATTGAGATCTCGTCAGTGGGAGCCAAACCCATAAAGGGGATGTGCTTCGCATTACGGGAAAATACTAAGGAAAGTGATCGGATCTTACTACACCTTTACTACGAGTTGCCTCAGACTTGAACTACGTTCAGGCGCAAACTTTACTTATTTGTCTGTTTGCTTCACTTGGGAAAAAATGATTAAAACCTAGCTTATAAAATTGCTTGGTATCTCTAACTAACCTCTCCTCATAATGTAAAACAGTAATACATCTCCTAGGAGCTGCGTTTTACATTATGAGAAAATATTAAGGATAGTGACGGATCTTGCTCCACCTTTGCAACGAGTTGCCCTAGTGTTGTACTACCCAGGTGATCACTTACGCCTGGACTCGCCGATAGTTCTTCGGCATGAAACTCTTAGATTTATGGATTTCGATCTCCGAGTTTCGTACCCGGCTGTAAAATAATATGGGATTTACTATCCCTCTTAACTTAAGTAGTAGCTGTGTTTGAAATCGAGTCCGAGCGTTAGTTCTGGCATGAAGAACTGGGCGTGTGAATGATATCATGAGTGCGCCAAAACTGGATTACAGCGCTATGTGAATCGGGTAGGCTGTAACTGAGATTGCTGTTTAGATGGGTAGGGTCGAGAGCTATTTCTTTGGGTTACAAATACGTCTTTCTAATTCATCGGAGCATTTAAGGATGTTTGAAGTTGAGTTCCAGTCTATTTGATGTTGTCGTCCTTGAACATTCGCATTGGCCGAGAATAAAACGTGGCTGGATAGGGCACTAGCACTGACTCTGTTATATCAAATGTCATTGGTGTTCTTCTAGGCGGAGAGAGAGAGAGAGATGGACTTTTCTGTCTGGCCATAATATGGTTTGCCTCAACTGCAAATGATTTTGTATACTCTTGGGAACTGAAGAAGGTTGTGTTTTACTTTAGGTTGACTGAGGTAAGATCGGAGTTTTGGAAAGGTGGAGAAATATGTTTTAACATTAAATTTCTTCAGGAGAAAGAGAACTTATATACGGTAAGGAGATGTTGGCTGTTGGGTTTGAGTTATCTTCATTACTATGTTGATTACATACACTAAAACGATTATAGATATTTTCAGGAGAGTAACCGTTATTTAAGAAAGTCCTTTTGAGGTAACTAAGTTCTTGTTGAAGTTCATCTTCTTCTGACAACAAGGATCTCGCCCGATGAGCTAGTGTGGAAATAATTCCTAATTTCTGAGGGGGGTAGTGGTGAGACGAAGCATGTAGGTATCTATCGGTGTGTGTTGGCTTTCTAAAGATAGAAATCTTGAGACCATCCGTTGTTCTAGTAAGTTCTATATCTAGAAAAGCTAAAACACCATTAACTTCTGTTTCGGATGTTAAGTTTATATTTTGATGAAAATTGTTTAAATTATCCAGAAAGGTTTGTAAGTTTTTATCGTTATTTCGTCTCCCAGATCAGGCAAACACCGTTTGCCTGTTCTGGGAGACGAAATTTCTATTGTATGAAATTCCATTGCGTAAGGATTTTTAGGAACACACATATATCGCATTATAGGAGTTGAAGCAAGGTGTGGTGCGGTGCGGAGCGGAAACAATCTCATTTTGCAACCAGATCCCATAGAATCTGCATTTGTAGATGATAGCATGCACAAACAATCGCAAGTAAGGCGCTAGATGTCAGGAATTTTCATAAAAGCTGTAGGTCATAGGCCTCTAAAAACAAAATACACATAATCGATTTGCACGCAAATTGGAGACGAAGGGCAATGGAAACGATTCTTGTAGAGTGACTAGTCACTCTACTACCCCCCCCCCCCCCCACGCTCGAATCAAGTAAGCATATTTGGATTCGGAGAATGATTTTTACCGAGTACATTGTCTGGTATGGTATAGACTAGGTTCATTTGGTTATAGAGTATAAAATCATGACTGATAGTTCCTACACGGATGTTCTTCAACAATTATGGTGACAATTTTATGATACCGGCTTGTACACTTTCCAACGCTGCATGTCATATATAAACGTATGGTTTGGAGAAAATAATCGGAAAACTGTAGTGAACAATATCAGCTCCTAACACGAATCCAACAGAACATCTATGAGATGAATTAGAAGGCAGAATGTAGATTAAATAATGTATTGTTCTGACTTGTAATGCCTTTCAATGTCTTAATTTATATTTTACCATGTCTCATCTTTTGGTGGAGTGTATGTACGTAAAATTCCAAATATATCATTCTTAGTTTTTAAATTACCTTTAAAAAAAAAAAAAAAAAAAATTAAGGGACAGTACTTCAAATTTTAATGATCTAAACAAATTTATATACATTTTGTAATTTTGAAAACAAACAACTTGAAATTCATACCAGTTCTTCTGAAGTATTTTTAATGAATTGATATGAACTATTATATTACTCTCAGGGATCATTCCCAAGCTCTTTCCATGCAATGAATTACTCCTGAACTTACATAAACGTAAGTTCATAAATCAAATAAATGTAACTTACATAAATCAAAATGAGAGCAAACTCCGAAATGCCAGTCGTTTTACGTATACAAATTCGGGCTGCATTTCACTTTTTTTTTTTTTTTTTTTTTTTTTAATTCCTGCCATATTTCACCGTACGCATTAACGTGATCGACCCGAGAGGTTCAGTTTCCAAGAATAAAAGTCCGTATTAAGCCATATTAAACAACGAACGAGTCTGGTCACGCCAGAGTACCGAAACAGCAGATCAATAAAAAATAAAATAAAGCAATTAGACCTACGATGAACCTCTGTATAGCAGTGGGATGGCCGATCAGCCATGAGGCCTCGGTTGAAAAAAAAAAAAAAAAAAAAAAAGAGAGTTCGATCTCGACTCTGACATGAAGAATATTTGTTCGGAATAGAAAGGCTATTGCAACACTGAAAATGAATAGACCAGTCACACACACAAAAATGGCAACAGTAACTTTTGGCTTCCAGAAACTCAATTTTTCATTCTGCACAGAGACAAACTGATTTATAAACAAACGAAGAGAAGAAGCGTATAATTCGCCAACTACAGATGACGTGAATTCAAGGTGTTGTTCAGGACCTTGTTCTTCAACCTGTGGTCCGGCGGTCCGCCAAAAATTTCTTCGTCTCTCAGAAACAACGTTCCAGCCACGTATATCAAATTTTCTAACCTCTAAGCAGCATCAGATGTCGCACTAGCTAAAAATTGTAATTTTATAATATTGCATTTAATAAATAAAATACTATCTACCAGTTTATGTTTCTGCCTTAGCCGTCAGCCGGTCCGCGAAATATTTCTTCTATTTTCCCCGGTTCGCAGGTGTAAAAAAAGGTTGAAGAACGCTGGTTTAGGAGATCGAAGAACCGGGGGGGGGGGGGGAAAGACCTACATCTGTGGTGGGAGTTGGTAATAAGTAAGCCTAAATTAGACTCAGACTATCGGGAATCTTTTTTTTTTTGGGAGGGGGAGGAGCAACCTTGGTTATGAATGTAGACAGGAATGAGAGTAGCTGATCAGGAGAACCGACCTAGGCACTAGTTCAAGAACATTATCACTGAGTTTATTCGATTTCCTTATTGTCCAGTGTGATCTGTCGTTAATACTGATCACAAAATAATCATCAATAAGAATGTCGATGTGACAACTGATCAACAACCACTTATGCACACACTCTGCATTCAGGGTGATATGTAGGATTGTTTTTATTTGTAACAGTAATTTAAACAAGCAATTTTGATAAAACAAGTGTGAACTTTCAAAAGACAAGTAGATATGAACAATGGAAGTTTATTCAAATAGGAGAGAGAGAGAGGAGTGGCGACAAGGCTGAATATAAGTTATGTGTTCACATATAAAAACTATTATTCAGCTATAATTCAGCTACAGAAAGCGTATTTTCTGTAATAATCTTTGGACAGGGCGAAATAATTATAATTTTTTCGGCATCCTCACAAACACTTTAATTGTATCTTTGAGGAGTTTCCATAAGACCCTAGAAGATGACATAATATCCTCCCCTCCTGTATTACAAAGAGTAATTATGGGATGGGCTGTAATTTTTATTTTATAAAATATCTTCAAACAGAAGGTTGGTTAAAAATACACTGGTGTCCAAGAGCTAAGAACGAACTACATGCTTACCTATATATGAAAAACATTTCATGACTACAGCCAAATGTGGACATAAATTTATTGCCAGCATATTATTAAATTATATTACACAAAAATGTGTAATAAATTTCGTATAAATTAAATTGCAATATGTTTTTCACAAAAGTTATCCATTTCCTAAGGAAGGACGTAGTTAAGGAATTAATGCACAGTGCATACAGAAAACTAGGCGGAGACACATCTCAGTATGGAATATGTCCACCCCCGAACTGCGACACAGCTCTCACAACGTCGTACCATGCTCAGCACCAAGTGATTCAGGAGTTCTTGAGGCACACTGGCCCACTCCTCCTTCAGAGCAAAAGCCTTGTTTTGCGTCTCCCTATTGCGTCCTAACGTGTTCTATGGGGTTGAGATCTGGGGAGCGTGCTGGCCACTCGATGCGATTAATATCCTCGGTCTCCAGAACTATCGCCATTGCTCGTGTACGATGTGGTGTGGTGTGGCAATTTCATCCATAAAAATAAATTCTTCGCCTACAGCACCACGGAACAATAGAACATGACAATGAAGAACTTCATTGCAATAATTTCTTTCCCTAGTCACAGTCCCTTTTTTCCAGTACTTGTAGCTCGGTGCATCCATTAAGCATAATACCTTCCCACACCATCGCCGCCGTATCTATCCCTTTCACGAGCATTCTCGCGATGGTAAGCAGTACCACTTTCACACCAGATCAAGTGTCTTCTAGAATCGGAGGAAGGACTAAAACGACTCTCACCTGTAAAGAGTTCATTAGCCTACATCAGACTACACTACGTAGTCTGCATCTCTTTATCCACAGCTTATGATAAGTTGTGGATAAAGAGATGCAGACTACGGGCATTCGACGTATAGGTCTACTTTGTCGCAGATGTCTTTTCACAGTTTGTTGAGATATCTGCGTACCTGTGCTTGAATGGAGCCGACTTGCAAGGTGACCTGCCGTGGTACGTCGATTATGTTTTACTGTTATAACCAAGAATCTGTATTCATGCTCCGGATATAGCGATGCGACCTCTTAGCAAACGTCTGGAACGCATTTCATTGAACGCTGCCTAGAGCCTGGATACAACGCTATGTGAGATTTCAAACTCTCTGGCAATATCTGTAATTCTGTCAAGCGTTCCAATAATTCTTTTCCGCGTGGCATCATCTACATGATGTCTGAGACATTACAGGACAACCAAGTTTGCAACTTTATTTCTTCACGAAAAGAATTTCCTTCAAACGTAATTCGCTTAGCGCAGTCTTTTATCCTGTTGAGTGCTACCACGTGACCCATTTGCGCGTAATTCGAAAATTATAATATGTATCCGCTTTCTACTCAAAATGATCAAGGTGTTCAGAATACCAGGCGTTCACAATACAGTCTTTTAACAGGTCCAGATTTGAAAGAAAAGGACCTTGCTCCCGGACCTATTTTTCTAACATGTCTCATACATTCTCAATGGGGTTCAGATCCGAACTTTGTGGTGGCCAGGGAAGAGAGTGGAAGTCGATGTCATGCTCGTTGAATCACTGCTGAACGATTCCTGCGCGATGGACAGTAGCATTGTCATGCATGAAATACCATCACCTGCTGGATAAAAAGCCAACATTATAGGATGGACTTGATGGCAACAATGTTCAGTTATTCCTTGGAGGACACCCAACCTTCCAGCAATATCAGGGAAACCGTTCCGTATACCAACAGAACATGCCCCACACCATGAAACCACCTCCAGAACCTTGAGTTGTGTTTACAAAGCAAGCTAGGTTCACCGCTTCATGGGGGAGCTACCACCAAACTCTCTGCCTACTGCAGTCAGTACAGAACAAGGTATACCATGACTCTTTGGTCCACATGACTTTTTTTTTCAGTCTTCCTGTGTCCAGCCAGAGTGTTCCTGATATCACTGTAGACTTTGCTCTTTTTTTCACCCTTTCCTAAGTGTATGTATCCAGCAAATAAAGATTCTGTGGCATGTGAAATTGTTCATATGCCTAGAGAATACCAGATAATCCTAACCACTGTCTCTTCTCACGAGTCATTCTTCTATGCACACTGTCGATGATGTTTGTTCTCTGCGCAATTCAGATCACAATCTAGTGCTGATTCTACCCCCGTGAAGAAATGGTGTTCTATGTTCTATTAAGTCTATTAATTAAGCTTCTTTTTTTTTTATGTGCTATGCCATGTCCATGGTTGGATTGTTGCTTTCAAGATTCTGATCTAAAAAGATGAACTCGTCATTAAAACAATTCTACCATCATGGAAATTCTGGTGTGACAATGCTGCATAACAGAAGAATCGAGTAATCGCAACTGACTGACCATAAACATACAATGTCAAGAAAGTTGATATAAAAAGTATTGCAAATGGGCAACTAAGAAAATAGATTTTCTGTTTTTCTCAAGTAGTTACTTATCTTCTGAACTGCTTTTAACTCTATACAAATCCACTCAACCATCGCATACTAGTCCAGCAGCTGGGATGGTGCAGGGGGGGGTTCTCTGAAATGCTTGTCTTAGCATGGAAGTGAGCAATAAGGTTAATTAATGATCAATTTCTCAAATTCCCTCAATTCCCTTTCACACAGTCATTAGGTTTCTGCTGCTATATGTATTTTCTAAAAATATTTCCATGGGCAGCGTCAGAATTGGCACTGGTTAAGCGTCCACTCCTTTAAATTTGGTAAAGCATGTGCAGCAGCAGTTATTCCTTGGCACTTCACCCCAAGCTCACAGAGGTTTTTATTTCTCTTCATTTATTTTTTTTACTATTATCTTTTTAGAAGCATCAGCCGCCTCTTACACGCATTTCTTAGAGTTCAATCTACAACTTTTCGAATAATATATCACCGTCGTCTATCCAATTTTCTCCCCATTTACGGCACTATTCTATAGCTATAGAATAGCGCCTTCCTGGTTTGCACAGTGGAACAATCGCTTCCTTAACCTTACTTGTCAATGACTTTCTTACTTGAGTAGAATATAGTCTCTTTTTTTGTTTGTTTTTCTCCCTCTTTATCAATATACTGTATATATATGGCGTCAATTCTATATCCACCTACAGTCGGTATCGAAATAACCCTTCGGGCGGACAGATCAGAATTCGAATCTGCCTAGGGTGTAATAACCTTTATGTGTGTGTGTTTTTTTTTTTTTAAACTGACAATAAGTTAGCGAAGAAACATTGTTTTTTAATTTTGCAAACTAGGCAGAACACAGCAGAACCCAAGATCCAGAGCCTGTCCTGTTCTTTCTCCTGCACAATAATGAGCAACACTACCAATGCGGCACCTTACATTACTCTTTCTGAGTTCCAAAGTGCAAAATCTTATCTTATATAAAGCACTTATATATATATATATATACTGAATAAGATCCCAGGTCTTCTGCACACACAGTCGATGTTTTTAAATCTGCAGAAAATCCAATACATTCCTAAAAATTATCTCGATATTATTAATGTACAGGTTAAACAGAAGCGGGGAACCCCACTGTTAAGTACTTTCAATTAGAATGTTGGAAATGAACAGACTTAATATCGATATAACAGCTAATAAAGCATGGAAAAGGATAGCCCTTCCTTTGCAGAGAGAAACAGATTATAAATAAACTTATCAGCCATATATTTTAAATACATTTCAATCAATAAACGTCCTGTAACCCTGCGTCCGGAGCTGATCAAGAATCAGCGTTTATTCCCCAACTCAGGAATACTGACGCGAAGATTTCTATGCCAAACTGGAGACCACTTTGTGCAAAATCCCATGACAAGACAACGATTCTTCATAATGTCTTTGGTGTGGATTTGAATGCGGGTCATCACTTCGGAACTGAATCAGTGAAGAGGAGTGCTTTTAATTTTTTTTTATTATTTTTTCTTTTTTTATGTGGCTCCCACCCAGTTGTATCGTAGAGACCAAACGTGGAACTTTTATCAAACCGCTTCAGGTCTCTAATAAGCGTGTCGGTGGTCTCGCACCGAGCGATGAAGTTCACCTTCCACCTAACGTTGGCATATCAAACTGAAATGAAATTCTCAAGATGTAGAGTGCTAAAAATATCACTGTCAGTGCTCAAGATCATAATGATGTTCTTATCGAAAGTCTATGACTAGTGTTGATGCTTACTGGACCAACCACTATGCTTATTTGCTCTACCGTGGCCAAAAAAAAAAGAAGATTGCGAATAAGGGATGGGGGCGGGGGATGAAAACAACACAACCAAGATGAACCAGATAGGCTTAATGTTCATACTCAGAAAGATCCTGCAAAGTAGAGAAATTTACCCAGACGCATCGTAAGGGCGTTGGACAACAATAGTCAGCAATTAAATGTCACAGCAGAAATAACAAAACTTACTGGGTGATGGCGTTATCCTGCTCTCCGAGGAAAGGACAAATTCGATCTTCATGTAAAATTTTGATTTATATTAAACAAGTAATTAAAAATACATATCTGGTTAATTTTAGAAGGTACGGATAACGAGATATTCTGGGCTAAACTTGATTAGCCGAAGTGTAGAATAAGAGAAAGGCGTTGAGAATGAAGCTCGATTATATGAACACTCAATAGCCGAAAATGAAACATGGATAAAATTGATAAGCAAAGAAGATGATCAATGGAATGCACTGTAGATTTAGAAACATTAAGAATTAAAGTTATGAAGACTGAAAAATGTTGGAGAAGTGAAAATTAAAGATCAAAAAAGAAACAAGAATTAGATGCTAATTTTAAGTTCTCAGTTTTTTGTTTCGCTAATAGTTATAAATAACATTAAATAAACTGTTATTTGATGCTTCTACTATGAATTAGCCGTCTCATACGGGGTTGGTAGGCTTTTTCAACCTACAAAACAGACAAACCAGCCAGTGAATACATGATTTAATACGAACAGGGGACCACTTAGGTTGGACTACATACAGTACAGTCGACAGGGTGTAACATAGAGACAGCCTGTCTCACGGTGCGGCTTAGTAAGGGCGCTCGTTCAGCCATATTGCGGTAGGCGCCGTCGCTACGCTAACAATTCCTGTTAGCGTAGCAAGTGCAGAAAGAAGTTTTCCCAAGCTTAAACTGATCAAAAATTATTTGCGAACAGCAATGACCCAATAAAGATTGGTCGGTCTAGCAACTATATCACTAGAGGCGAACATAGCTTATAATTTAAATTTAGAAGAGCTTAAAACAGTTTTATACGATATCCCCGTAGAGCAAACATTTCTTATATTTTTGTCTTATAATCCATCAAGGGAGATATTTAATTGTTTGCCTCAGGGCGAGATGTAATCTATCGACGGCCCTGACTACATAAGTAGGCTTAAATGAAGCCAAGTTACTTTGTCGTGACAGACTATTTGAGCGTAACACGCTAAGAAGGTGAAGGTCAGTACCTCAAAAATGGCTCTGCTTCAATTGCTGTTATAATGAATGACGTCCACAAGAATCAACTGTAAAACGCGATTTGATTAACTGTTATCTTTTACAGATAACAGGTTTGTACATAAGAATTCTGTATTTCTTCGAATCGTTATCACTAAAGTTTGATTTAAAAACAGATATTTCCTAACAGTATGGTATTTTCGATAGTAATATGAAACAAATCCTTCCAGTAACTAGTCACTAGAAGGATCCACCAAGCAGCAATAAAATTTGAACACACACACAGAGAGAGAGAGAGAGAGAGAGAACAGATGTTATATGCATAAGAATGAACAAAATAAATTAATATATACTCAAAGGATTTGGCGGAACACACTGAAAATCATCAGCCAGCTATTCAAAATCTAGCTGAAATTGGACGATGCATTTACGTTTCTATATGTAAAAAGGGAGCATAAAAATAATTGAAAGAACGCGAATGGAATGACAAAACAAGAGGATAGATAAGAGTAGTAGTAGCGTAGTCAAAACAATTAAAGAAAAAGTACTGCCCAAAGGATACGGAATTTAAAACTTAAAAGAACAATACATGTATATATATAAGTAAATGTGTAACTAAAGCATTAATCTATCTTTACCTGGTAGAAAAATTCATAATCATTTCTCCTAACATGGAAGTCACTACTCTCAGTAACACATAATACAGCATTATAACCTAATGTACATGACCACGTGCACAGACCAACACTGGAATCAAATCACAGCGGTGTGCACGTAAACGAAATGGGGCGGGGCACGGAAAAGAAAAATAGTTCAGTGGACACTAAATTTGTCGATCTACGCACGTAACTGTGGAACGGAAACCCTGACGACAACCAGCTGGAAGATCGATAAAGTTAATATTCTCAACAGGCCACTGTCCACTTATTATCTTCCTCTGCAAACCACTTTTTATTTTATTATTTTTTAACGAAATTGGAGTATACTAAATAATACTGTCATATGAATGTATTATTTTCTATGCCTTCACGTGTAATTTATTTAAACGTGTGCGTAATAAATAGAGGCGTTTCAGAATATCTTAGTATATCTATCTCGAATCTCTGAAATATAATAGCACAGGAAAAGTCTCACCAATCTTCGCCTCTCAAATAAATAACCTCCGATTCCAAAAGACAACACTGCTTTCCAATTCTCATTCATTTTTCCTTTATTCACAAGGAATGCTCATTATTCAACTCCAGTTATTCAACTAACCCCCCGCCCCAACTCGTTTAGGTCAGTTATTCGAGACTCCACTTGAGTATTTATACCGAGACTACTTGTAACTAAGTTAACCCTGCATTCAACATGTAAACTACTTTAAATGAAGTTAATCATCGTTCCATAAAATCATAGTCATAGATGTTGCTCCACAAATTTAACAGCTTTCATTAAGATTTAAATTTTATAAAGGGCCATTAAAGTAAAAAATTAACAATAATAAAGTAATATAAATTATATTTTCCAAAAAACTAATGTTTTTTTTTTTTCAATTCAAATGGTTCCCACACAAACGAAAACTTCTCTAACCACGATACAGCACTCAATTCCTTTACAGAACTTCTATTGACATATTGGGAGACAAAAAAAAAATGCAGGTAGCCTTGGGCAAGAATAATTTTTGTGGTGGTGTTTGCAAAATTTTTCGAGCCCTGATTATAAACATAATTCAGACTGTTTGGACCTATAATTCACGGTATAATAACCTGACAATAAGCTGTGTATTTAAAGTCATAGGATGACTGTAAATACACAGCGTAGTGAAGAATAATCATATATGACTAAGTGACAATTTGCAAGACCAGCAAGCAGAGCATCCTGTTAATTCACGGCTACAGAAATCCATTCTCCCACTAGCCACAGGCGAGTTATTAGAAACAAGTGGCAAGTGAATTTTCAGCATCCTTCTAAATGCGTTAAATATATGGGAAATGGAGTAAAACCAGGTTTAAAATAGCTTGGCATCTTTAACATATATTATACCCAAGGTAAAAAAAAAAACTTACTACATCTATATCTCATCTTGAGATTTTTATTTAATAAGGTCAAAGCACCTTATGGTAACTTGTTTTGGTAAAATACTTATAAGCTCTGTATTACTTAACCTTAGTATTTCTAAGCCTGGCTCCCACTGATGAGACCTCAATAAAGGTCGAAACCGGTCTGGGTAGAGGCTCCCTTGCCTTTAATACATAGCATCATACATCTCCTAAAGGAGATGGCTTTTCATTAAGGGTAAATGTCAAGAATAGTGATCAGAGCTTATTCCACCTTTACCACGAGTTAGTTGCCTAGGCTTGTACTACTTTACGGGTCACTTAGACTTGCATTACGTGCAGGCACAAACTAGACTTATTTGTCTGTTTACTTACTTGGGAAATGGAGTAAACCCAGGTTTAAAATAGCTTGGCATCTTTAACATATATTATACCCAAGGTAAAAAAACTTCCTACATATATATATATATATATATATATATATATATATATAATAAAAAACATTTCATTCACTGTCAAGCTATTTGATCATTTATAAAACTTGTTATCGAATTTATAAAACAAGTTTTATTTCCAGAGAGCTGTTCGTTTATTTGTAGTAATAAAAGACTCAAACTGCCGTATCTCCCCCACCGCCCATACAACAGTTGTTCTGTTGTCATTGTCGTTACATAATAACGGATAACTTATTAACGTTTTTATTTCTACATAAAAGACTTCATAAATATTCCCTTTCGAGTTCAAAAATCCCCTAATTTCTCACAAACAATATTATGATGTTCTCTCCTACACTACGCGTAATACTTTCGGTTTTCATCTCAGTCATAATGAGAGAAAAATGAGTCGTCATTGTGTGATAGTTACGGCACTTCATTTGAAAATAGTAAATCTCGCACACTTCAAGTGTGAGAGAAAACAAGTAATTTTTTCATATTATGAATACATCCATTTAAATTAAATCAGTTATCATTTCCGATTAAAAAAATAATCAAATTAATGCATTCATTTAGTTCCATATTAGCCTTACACGGATGCGCAATACACTATGCAGGACATATATAATAGACAACCTATTATTCAAAAATAATAATAATTGTACTTCTCACAATATAATTTCATTAACAAAATAAACCTGTGATTATAAACACAAATTAAAACTGGCACAATCTAATTAAATACCGTAGTACATCCATCTTCCAGCATCTTAATCCCTTGAATACGTGCGCAATTGTAATAAAGTATTGTCCTAAGCTTATTTTCACAGCTCAACATGAATTAGCTCAGTGTAATGACATGCTTGAAAATTTTACATGACAAAAATGCTTTTTAATATTATTATTCAAAAAATACAATTATCTTGCAAAGACAAATCAAAGACCGGATCATGTGACTGAGCGCATCTTGAAAAAGTGAGTCTGGCTCCACATCGAGCACTAACTACTTTCCTATTTTTGTGAATTTTATTATCCTCTTTCCCACTAAATTAATAAGTTCAACCTTCATTATGAACAAAAACGAAAGAAAACACAAACTGAGTTGCGAGAATGCACTGCTTTGTTATTTTTAACATAACATTTAAAGTTCCATCAACTGAAGAGGAATGGAGTGTACTGTCATCAGCAAAGTTATGAATAAGGCTACGGATAAGATTTGAGTCAGCGATAGGTTATTTATGTACAGAAGGAAGAGAGAGCTGAAAGTACAAAGTCCTTAGGTACTTCAGCACTGGTGGGGAATTCAGAAAAAAGGAAGCCATCAAACATGATATCGAACTACCATAGGGGGGGGGGACTATAAATCCAATTGCAAAAGGTAGGTGGCAGACTAGAAGAATACAGTGTGATTAGCAAGCTGCTGTGCCAGACCTGATCCGATGACCAGGAAATGTCAACAGCAACCATATACCGTATTTTTCGGACGATAAGACGCACCCCAAATTTATGAGACGATTTTCAGAAAAAAAATATTTTATTATATAAAGATATTTACAAATTCTTACTTAATTTATATTTATTGTTACACTCATTTGTATTAGCAATATTCGGTTCATCTTCACTCTCGGTACTATCACTGGTCTCGTTAATGTCACCGTTCGTATTACTTTCGTCTGAATTATTGTTGTCACTCCCTTCAAAAAACTGCGCCATCTTCGGTACCATCCATCGCATTACTTATCCCGCATTTCTTAAATGACTTTATAATCGTCTCTTCTTTCACAGCTTCCCATGAATTTTTCACCTGGACGTTTTGCCCATATCTTTATCCATAATTTCATTCCTATTTCGTCCATCCAGCCTTTATCTTGAACGTGGATAATAATGCCACGAGGAATCTCTCGGTAACGTTTTTCTCTTGAAGATTAACATGGGGGTAGTTTTGTTTCGTCCGCGCAGCAAGCTAAAACTACAATGTAGCGAGTTTTTTCGTGACCTGTTGTTTTGATCACTATTGATTTGGTGCCTTTTGAATCTACTGTCCGATTTGAAGGAACATCAAAAGTTAGAGGCACTTCATCCATGTTCGCAATTTGATTAAGCTCAAAGTTAAATTTCCTTCTCGCTGATATGACAAATCTATGGAATTCTATAATTTTAGTTTTATAGCCAGCCGGCATTTTTGGGGCTAGAGTGGTTTTGGTACGCATGCATAACCCGTGTCTTTTCATAAATCTAAAGCACCAAGACGGTGATCCGGTAAAATCTAAAATTCAATTAGCAGTTGTCCATCGTTTCGCTTCAAAAATTATCATTTTCGTAGAAACAGATATTCACATGTTTCGATGATTTGTTACCCAATTGTTCATTTGTACTTCTAATTCTGGCCATTTTTCTAGGTGCGAACGGAATGTTTTCTTGTGTTTACATAGCAGTTTTAACTATTCCTCTTGTTTTCTCCACTCGCGAACCATTTTTTTTTTTTTTTTTTTTTGTTGGTGGTGGTGGTGGACCAAAATGTCTTTCTGCTGCTGCTGTTTCCATATTGTTTTGCATAATTTATCACATTTAATTTATAACTCACGTTATATGAAAGTCTTTTTTGTTTTACACTCATTTTTTCTAATTTTAAGATAAAAATTTTAACGACTTATAAAAAATAATTCAAATGAGCCGTACAAAAGCACACATGTTTGCACACTAATGACTACTGACGCTCTAAATCGGTGATTCACCCACATGCAGCGAGATAACTAGGTACCGACCTTCAGTGGTACTTACTAATTTTATTAACATATTGCGCCAGTAATTGAACTTCGCTAACAGCTTCGGTACAGTGTAAAGATTCGTATTTTAATGTTACCTTCGAACCATAAGACGCACCCCAATTTTAAGTCGATTTTTCTATGTAAAAAAAGGTGCGTCTTATGGTCCGAAAAATATGGTAAGTTTCTCAAAATGTTTCCATCACTCGAGTCCAGAGGTGGATTACGAATATGCAACCAGAGTGTGGCGAAATCCATACTGGTCACTAATTGGTTAACCATCCTCTAGACCAGTGGTCTCCAAAGTGGGGTACGCGAGTCGATACGTGGGGGTACGTCAAAAAAAGTTTTATATTGATAGGAGAAAAATTAAGTAATTAATTAAAGATAAAGAATATTACTTTCTTTATCAATTAAACATAATATCTAATATAGACAAAGACGTTATAAAGATCCTGTAAACTTAAATTTGCGAGTAGCGCACATTGGGCGACTTTGCACACATAATCGTCCATGGCAAAGCTGTCATGTTTTTTAAAACTAGGGAGTAAATCTCTTACTTCTTATCATTGTCATTGTTTGTAGAGCATCCTAGTGTTGACAAGCCCAACTAGAGAAGGAAAATTGCTTAGTTATCCTGCTATCTATAGATGACACCACAGTTGTATTAATTATTTGACTATTAGTAGTAAGTTTAACGATTTTTTAGTATATATTGTTTCTTTGCAATTCCAACGCCTTTTTGTGCTTACTTTTACGTTTACACTAGAAATAGTGAATTAATATTTTAAAAATTGCTTACATTTTTTAAAAGTGTTTGATATTATCAATAGTAAATGAATTATTTAAATTTTACAAATTAACCCTCACAAAATGGATAAATGGTTAAAAAAATTTCCTCCAAAGAAACCGCGAATTGAAGATAATTATATTAGTACTTCTATATCAGACGAACAACAAGGAAAAGATAGGATTGATTCTTCTATTCAAACAAGTTCGTTATCAGTCAAATTAAGTGATAAAAACAGTAATCTGAAAATTAACAAACCTTGCCCAAGAAAGTTCGAAATTATCAAGAAGACTACCTGAAATGGGGATTTGGATTTA